>NC_137894.1:21831491-22431491 GCF_963455335.1 Martes martes | reverse complement strand
GTTTTATCTCGGTGAAGTCCACTTCCTAGTAGGTTCCTGGGTGGTCCCCCTGGAGCCAGGTTCCAGAGTTAGATCCATGGGTGGTGGCATTAGTTAATTGGCATGCGTGGCAGCTTGCCACAATCTGTTCGATCTTTGATCAAGAGTCTTTGATAGTGATCTTTGCATGTAGCACCAAGTCTTCCATTTTTTTTTTTTTTTGTTCCCATGTGTGTACTCCTGTGCGTTTTGGATAGGAGTCGCTGTCCCAGTTCCTCTGGTAGGATTATGCTGCTATCTGCAGCTCTCCACCAGCCATGTAGGCATTGTGTCCCGGGCAGACGCCTAATCCATTGTAAGTCTGTGTCAGTGTAGTTGGGGTTGTCTGGCAAGCTCAGTGCTCCTGGATCAGGCAGTGTGGTCACTAAGACACGGTCCACTGAAAGAGCTGCCTCTTTTGCCTTTAAGTCGGCCAGCCTATTTCCCCTGACCACTGGTGTGTCTGCTTTTTGATGTCCTAGACAATAGATAATGGCCAGTGTCTTAGGCAGCCAGAGGGCCCTTAGGGGCTCGAGGATTTCTGCCTTGTTTTTAATAGTCTTTCCTTCTACTGTTAAGAGCCCTCTTTCTCTATAAATGGCTCCATGGATGTGGGCTGTGGCAAAGGCGTACCTGCTATCATTATAGATGTTTATCCTCTTGCCTGCTCCCATTGTTAGTGCCTTGGTTAGTGCAATCAGTTCTGCATGTTGGGCAGAAGTCCCAGCCACCAACAGTTCCGCCCAGACAGTCTCTGTCTCTGTGGTCACATTTGCCCCCGCATACCTGATTCCTTCCTGGACAAAGTTACTGCCATCTGTATACCAGGTATCATCTGCATTTGGCAGTGGTTGGTCCTGGAGATCGGCTCTGACTCCATGCACCTGAGCCAGGATTTCTTGGCAGTCATGTGTGGGGGGGTCCCCATCAGGGTTAGGGAACGGTGTCGCTGGGTTTAGGGCTGTTGGTGCCTGGAACAAAATTCTGGTAGAGTTCAAAAGCAAGCTCTGGTAATGGGTCAAGCAGGCATTGTTGATCCATCGGTCCGGAGGTTGTTTGAGTACCCTTTCAATGGCATGTGTGGTAGTGATGTATAGTTCCTGCCCCATAGTCAGCTTATCTGCATCTTTAACCATGGTGGCCACTGCAGCAATGATTTTTAAACATGGAGGCCATCCAGCAGCCATGGCATCTAATTTCTTTGAGAGGTATGCCACCAGTCTCTTCCAGGGGCCCATGTATTGAATTAGGAATCCCTTTGCCACCCCTTCCTTTTCATCCACGTAAAGATGGAAGGGCTTAGTCAGATCAGGCAGCCCGAGTGCCGGGACCAAAAGCAAGGCTTGTTTAAGGTCATTGAGGTCTTTGTCCATGGCCTCAGTCCATACAAAGTCCTGTTTTTGTTTTGTGGCCTCGTAGAGGGGCTTAGTTATGGCAGCAAAACCTGGGATCCACAATCTGCAGAACCCAGCCGACCCTAGGAATTCACTTACCTGGTGGATGTTTCGAGGCTATGGGAGTCTCATGACGGTCTCCTTCCGTGCATCCGTTAACCATCTTTTTTCATCTTTTAATTTGTACTCCAGGTAGCTCACCTCCATTCTGCAGATCTGGGCCTTCCTAGCTGAAGCCCAGTATCCCAGAGTTGCTATCGTTTGGAGCAAGTCCTTGGTGCCTTGTAGGCATGTTTCCTGGTTCTCTGCTGCCAACAGGATATCATCTACATATTGTAATAAACTCAGATTAGGGTGTTTGGCACGGAACTCACCTAAGTCTTCGTGCAGTGCCTCGTCGAAGATGGTGAGCGAATTCTTGAATCCTTGCGGTAGTTGAGTCCAGGTGAGTTGGGCATTGATGCCCTTCTCCGGGTCCGCCCATTCAAAAGTGAAGAGGTCTTGGCTCTTTGGGGCCAAGGGCAAGCTGAAAAAGGCATCCTTTAGGTCTAGCACTGTATACCAAGTCTTGTCTGGGGGCAAGGTGGAGAGGAGGGTATAGGGGTTTGGGACCATAGGGTGCATGTCCATCACCCATTGGTTAACTTCCCTCAAGTCCTGGACTGGTCTATAATCATTAAAGTGTAGCTTTTGTACTGGCAGCAGGGAAGTGTTCCATGCCGACTGACAAGGCCGCAGTATGCCTGAGTCTAGCAGTCGCCAGATGTGTGGGATGCTCCCCGTCCATGCTGTGAGAGGCATGGGGTATTGGCGGACTCTGACTGATTCTGCTCCTGGCTTTAGTTCAATGTATATTGCTGGCCGATGTTGGGCCAATCCCATTCCCCCAGTTTCTGCCCATGCTTGGGGAAACTCCTGCAACCAGTGGTCATTGTCGGTCATTGGTTCTGGGGGCGTTTGGTGAAGATGATATTCATCCTCCAGGTTCATGACAAGCACCTGGATCGGGTGTCTCTCTTTATCCAGAATCTTTGCCCCTTCAGGGTGGAAACTAATTTGGGCTCTCATCTTGATGAGTAGGTCCCAGCCTAACAGGGGGTAGGGGCACTCAGGAATGACCATGAAGGAGTGGGTTACCCAGCCCACACTGAGATCCATTGTTCTTCGGGTAGTCCGTGAATATTGTTTAGTGCCTGTGGCCCCCTGTACCCATGAGGTCTTCTTCTTTGCCAACTTCCCTTGAGGTTGTAGCAAGACAAAGTGCTGTGCCCTGGTGTCTACTAGGAATTTAATTGGTTGTCCCTGCACTTTAAGGGTTACCCTGGGCTTGGGGAGGGTTGCCAAGCCCTGACTCCCCTAGTCATCTAACTCTTCGACCTCCAAGATAGTAGTGGAGGCCTTTGGTCTTTTGTTGGGGGTTCCTTTAACCAGGGGCAGACCCTTGCCCAGTGGCCTTCTTTCCTGCAATAATCACACTGGTTTCTATTCAGTTTGGGGCATTCTCAGTGGGGGCCGTCCCTCTTACCTTCTCCTGAAGCCAGCTTCTTGAGATGTCTCTGTTTTTCATGTGGGTCATCCATGGTCATGGCCAGTAGGATCTCAGCCAGGTTCCGAGTCTGACAGTCACTTATCCTAGCCTGTTGCTCCTCCAGGGTCTCTCTGTTATTGTAGACTCTTTCTGCCACCACTATCAGATCCTGTAGGCTCTTCTCTCCTAGTCTTTCTACCCTCTGTAATTTCCTTTTAATATCTGGAGTGGCTTGGTTAACAAAAGCCATAACTATGGCAGCTTTGGTCTCTGGGGCCTCTGGATTCATAGGGGTGTACTGTCTGAACGCCTCTATGATCCTTTCTAGGAATTCTGCCAGATTCTCACCTTTACCCTGTTTTACATCATATACCTTGGCCAGATTGGTAGGCTTCCATGCTGCAGCCTTGACACCTGCCATTAGAGTCTGGCGGTAGACCCGGAGCCTCTCCTTACCTTCTGCTGAGTTGTAGTCCCAAGTGGAACAAGACAAGGGGAAAGCTGCATTTATGAGATCAGAGTTCTGAGTTGGCTGTCTGTCATCACCCAGGATGGACTTCTGGGCTTCCACCTGGATTCGCTCTCTTTCCTCAGTGGTAAGGAGGACCTGCAAGAGCTGCTGACAGTCATCCCAGGTGGGCTGATGGGTGAAAAGAACAGTATCCAAAAGACCAATCAGATCTTTTGGGTTATCAGAGAACTTTGAATGTTGAGTTTTCCAATTGCATAAATCACTAGTAGAGAATGGCCAATATAACATTGGTTGTCCCCCTGTTTCGTCGGGGGGGTCCCATGGCATGGAGGGGAAGGGCAGTGGACTCGATGGGTCCGTCCACATGTCCCTGCCGTCGGCCCATGCATGGGGGCCCCTGCTTCTGGGAGGGGGGGTGGCACTCCCTCGACAGCCCCTGATGCCTCTGCTGGAGGGGCAGACTGGGGGGGGAGACATGGTAGGGTGGCAGAAAAATCAGGTCCTCTGTGGGAGTGTCCTGGAAGTCCAGGTAAAGCGGAGTCTTTGGTTTGGACTCTGCTTTCTTGTTAGACGTAAGAGTTGGTTACTGCAGGGCCAGGATCTTGGGTGTAGGTCTGCTTCAGGAGGGAGAAAAGGTTTAAGCCAGGAGGGAGAATTTTCTATCATGTCTTGCCAGACCAATATATAAGGTATTTGGTCAGGGTAGCCGTGTGGTTTTTCTCTGAAGATGACGGCCTTAACCTGTAGGATAATAGGCAGTTGAAAGGTTCCCTCCTGGGGCCATTTTACATTAAAAACTGGCCACTCAGACATGCAGAAAGTCCGAAACTTTCCCTTTTGTACACCTGTGCTCAGATTACGAGCTCTCTCCCTGACGTCCAAGAAGTGGTTAATCATCAGGGACAGAGGGGTAGTCTGTGTCTGTCCCATCATGCCTTCAGTCCACAACAAGGCACATACACTTACAATTAACGAGAACACACTCACACAGACAAATGATCTGGCATGGCTGCAAAGACAAGACTGAAAGGAAGTTAAGGGAGAATCCGACCGCAATGGCAGCTGGCTCTCCTCACAGATGAGGATCTTGTCCTCCAGGCAGGGGTAAGGGACATCTCTTCCAAAGAGGCAAGGGACGTCTCTTCCAAAAATCCCCATAAACTTAACAGACAGCACAACAGACAACAAAAACAAGACGCCTGACTGCCTAGGGGGACTCGAACCCCCTGGCTGACTTGGGGGACCACGAACCCCCTGGTGACCAGCTAGGGGCACTCTAACCCCCTGAAACGGCAGGGGACTTGAAGCCCCTGCGGGGGCAAGGGATGTCTCCCAAGACCCCTGGTCGACGGCCTGCCACGCATCCGCTTGAGCCAATGTTGACCCAGATACAAGTTGGAATTCCTACGGGTAAAAATGCAGATTGGAGCTCCCAAAGTATGCACGCATATAGATGAAAATGAGTGCACTCACTAGCTGGCACAAGACCCTCCGGGTTGGGGTCCTTGGAGTCTCCCAGATCTCGGTGGAACCTCCAAATGTTGTACCCGAGTTTTCGTGTCCAAGAGACCACCAAGGAGCTGACACTGATGCAATCACAGGAGGGTTTATTTAACAAGCTTAAGCTTGGGCCCAAGTACACCCAAATCACCGGAGTAGGGACTTGGACCCTGAGCTTATTTAAGGCAGGGGTATTTATGGGTTCCTGTTACTAAAGCAGGGTAGGGGTTTCTGGAGCCAAAGCAGGGTGGGGCTTCCTGTTACTAAAGCAGGGTGGGGGTCTCTGGAACCAAAGCAGGGTGGGGGTTCTTGTTACTAAAGCAGGGTGGGGGTCCTTAGAACTAAAGTAAAGTAGGGGAAAGTTCGGCCCTTGGGCACAGGGGTCTGAGATGGCTGCCGGAGCTAAGATGGCTGTACTTATGCTAAGGCTAAATGTGAGGTTGGAAAGCCTTAATTTTTCTCGGCCTCCACAGGGAATAGCCATTTGGACCTTCCTGGTGGATGGTTAATGGCTCATATGTTCTAGTCCTTTTCAGGGTGTTCACGCAGAGCTCAGTCACCCAACCAGCCTGGCTTGCAGTTTATGGTGACCTGAGCTGAGAGTTACCTCCTGGGTTCGCTGACCATAACCAGTTTCCCTGGTTATGGTGCTGCTTGGGCGCACTACCAGTTCAGGCACCTCTGTTCATTCTGTGTCTCCTGGGATCCTGAGACCACAATGACTCACCTAGAAAACTGCCCTTTTCATCTCCTCAGCCCCTTTCAGGAAGGGATGTTTTCACTGGAGAGTTCTAAGGGTTCTGATTTTGTGCTCCAGGGTTATATCACTTTCCAGTAGCCATATCTCCCCACAGATTCACCACTCTGCACCTCCTACCTTGCAAAAAGCAGTCATTTTTCTTCTTGTAGAGTTCCAGATATATTTTTTTTTACATCTCAAGCTGAATTTGTGGGTGTTCAGAATGTTTTGATAAATATCCAGCTAAATTCAAGGGACCAGATGAAACAAGGTCTCCTACTTGTCCCCCACTTTATCCATCTCCATACTGATTTTCCAGAGTGGCTATGCCAGTTTGCATTTCTGCCAGCAGTGTATGAGGGTTCCCCTTTCTCTGCATCCTCCCCAACATTTGTTGCTCAAGCATGGCAAGTATCCCTATGATTATTGCTTTAAATTCTCCATCAGGCAAGTTACTTATATGTTTCATTTAGATCTCTGGATGTGACATTATATAGTTCTTTCATTTGGGATGAAATAATCTGTCCTCACATTTTGTTTAAGTCTCTCTCTTCTTCTCTGTGTTAGACAAGTCCCTATGTATCCTACTTCTGAGAGTAATGGCTTTATGAAGAAGAGATCATATATTGTCAAGAGCCTGGAGTTTCAGAGTGCCTCTGGTGTGTGCTGCGTGCACTCTGCTGCTGTGTTTTGGCTGGTATTTCTTTCAGGCAAGTCATCTACAAAGGATCTCCTTTGCTGCAGTGTGCATTGTTTAGTCCTTGGCCAGAGGTGGTGTTTTTTAACTAGATGTGCTCGGGTCTGCTTGTTAAATAAGACCCAGTGCCTATTTTCACTAGAAATGGAGCTTTGTAGAACTCTCTGGTCTGTTGACATGGTGTGGTCAGGGACTTTTGCTGGTTTTCTGGGGGAGGGGGCCCACAACATTGGGACTGAGGCTTACTTACTGAGAAAGGCAGTACTGGCAGAGCACAGAGTTGTGGGACCCAGTGTAGACAGCTTGGGCAGCCAGTGTCAGTGTTGTGTTTTACTGGAGGTGGGAATCTCTGTGTTTATGCTGAGTGAGGTAGGGAAAGGGCACCAGTTAACTCTGTTTTTCCTCAACGAACATTCTCTGTGCTTCCTGCTCCTAGGAAAGGACTTTGAGAACAGCGAATAATCTCTCCCCTGTAAGTTCCCTGTGTGGCATTTTTCAGATTGCTCTTTCCATGCTGTATGCCTCCAGGTTGTCTCTCCTCATTCTCCCCAGAAACAGCACAGTGCCATGCAGCCTCTATCCCAGCCAACCCTGCTGAATTTTGAAACTCCAGGATTTAGGGGTGTGGTGATGGCAAAAGCCTGCACTGGTCTTCTTAGGGAGGGTCTTGCATGCTGGCACTGAAGGAGGTTTGTCCAAGAGGGGCAGCCACACATGACTGCAGGGGCTTGGGACCTGGATCAAGGAGGCTAGTCAGCTAGTGTCTGGGCTGAACTGCCCTGTGCAGATGAATCTGAACTTATGCTGAGGGTTGGGGGAGATGAAAGGCATCTTGTTAATGTTGCATCTCACCTATGAGGTCCAACAGGAGCAAATGGTTTCCCCTGTGTTTGCCCCAGGCATTTCTCAGATCTCTGTTTCTACCTACCCTCGGGTTGTTTGCTTACTTCTCTCCAGGAGTTGGGAAGTGCCCTCAGGGTTATATCCCAGCCAAGCCCACTTGTCCTCTAAAACTCCAGTCTTCAAGCTCCACAGGTTACAAGAATTCATGGAAATGAGCCCTCCTATTTTATCAGACAATGGCTTTGTGGAAATGTTCTTGTTGTGTGTTCTCCAGTGAGCCACCCCTGCCTGTGCCTTTCTCCAAGACCATGGCTTCCTCTCCTCTGCAGCAACCACTATGTATTTCTCTTCCAAATCATATCTCTGCACTTCTACCTTCTTTTATGTGGCTTCTTCTCTCAGTTTAGTTGTGGAGTTTGTTCTTTCATGCTTCAGGTTGATTTTTTGTGTATTTAGAATGATTTGATAGTTATCTAGTTGTGTTTGAGAGGAGATGAGCCTAGGGTTCTCCTACTGCACTGCCATTTTTGCTCCCCCTTCTCTAAACTCATGCTTTTATGGTCAATTAAACTGTAACACTAAGCAAGTATATACAATTTAAAAAGATAGACTTTTCAAAATGTGATGTTGGGAAAACTGGATTGTTATACACAATTGAAACTAAGCTACTTTCTTACACCATGTACAAAAATAAACTTAAAATGGATTAGAGACATAAATGTGAGAACTGAAATCATAAAATTTCTAGAAGAAAACATAGGCAATACTTTCCTTGACATTGGTCATAGAAATATTTTTCTAGATATATCTCCTCTGGCAAGGGAAACGACCAAAATTAAACTATTGGAACTACACCAAAATAAAAAGCTCTGCACAGTGAAAGAAACAAGGAACAAAATAAAAAGATAATCTACTGAATGGGAGAAGATATTTGTAAATGACATATCTGATAAGGGGTTAATATCCAAAATATATAAAGAATTTATGAAACAACACTA
Source organism: Martes martes (assembly GCF_963455335.1). Lineage (NCBI taxonomy): Eukaryota > Metazoa > Chordata > Mammalia > Carnivora > Mustelidae > Martes > Martes martes. The sequence goes on along the minus strand of NC_137894.1, from coordinate 22,423,302 downwards.
AAAAGCAAATAGTCTGACTAAAAATGGGCAGAAGACATAAAAAGATATTTTTTCAAAGAAAACACAGATGGTGAAGAGACTAATGAAAAAAATTGCTCTACCTCATTAATCATCATGGAAATGCAAATTAAAACCATAGTGGGATATCACTTTACACCTGTCATAGCTACAATAAAAAAAAAAAAGAAATAACAAGTATTGGTAAGGATGTGGAGAAAAAAGAATACTTGTGCACTGTTTTTGGTAATGAAATTGGTACAGCCAATGTGGAAACAGTATGGAGGTCTCTCAAAAAATAAAAAATAGAATTGGTATATGGTTCCACTACTGGCTATTTACCTGAATAAAATAAAAATACTAAATTAAAAAAGATATATGTACCCCTATGTTTATTGCAGCATTATTTACCATATTTACAATAAGCAAGATATAGACCCAAGTTTCCATCAGTAGATGAGTGGATAAAGAAGATGTGGGATATGTATATGTATATGTATATGTGTATGTATACACACACACACACACACACACACACACATATATATATATATTACTCAGTCATAAAAATTGAGATCTTATCATTTGCATTTGCCATTTGCAACAACATGGATGGACATAGAGGGTCTAATGCTAAGTGAAATGTACGTCAGATCTTGTCTAATGCTAAGTGAAATGTAAGTCAGAGAAGGTCAAATACTGTATGATTTCATTCATATATGGAATTTAAAAAACAACACAAAGAAAGAAATAAAAGGAGACAAACAATAAGATAGGCTCAAATACAGAGAACATAGTGCTATTTACCAGAGGGAATGTGGGGGGGGGATGGGTGAAGTAGATAAAAGATTACACTTACCTTGATGAGCACTGAGAAATGTATAGAATTGTTGAAACATTAGATTGTACAGTTGAAACTTATATAACATGCTATGTTAATTATACTTGAGTTAAAGAAAGCATTAAGATGAGGAAAGGGCAGCAGAGGTGATAGAAAGGGAGAAGGGTCACAGAAAAATAATGTCTCCCAATGATGTCATTAAAGTTCCAAATTATATTTAGTAAAATCATGCAACAAAAAATATACAGATTTGGTAGAACATATAACCACCAGGGATTCTACAAAGGGGTTTTCAGTCTTCTGAGAGGCTCCTATTTGTAAACTAGTTGTATTATATAGTTATCACCAGATTAAGTTGGGACTTCAACAGAACTTGTACTTTACTGGGATCTAATACTGCTATTTAGAGAAAAACCTAGGACTCTCAACTTTTTCTGTTTGTTAGGGATTATAACTAAGCGGTAGAGGTCACACAAAATATTAGGAATTGAAATATGTTCTGAGGACTTCAAAGGATAGTTGCTTGGGTTATGGCTTAGGAGTTGGATTCACCAAAGTATCCCTGATCAGTCAGAATTAAAGACAAAGTCTTCCAATTGTCTTCTTGCGGTCCTGGATGAGCTGTCTTGAGCTCCAACAATGATTTTACTTTATCCAGTTGTGACATTTTAACTATTAAGGAAAGTCATATTTTAAAGGGGTAAAATAGATTTTATTCAGGACTGTTGAAATAGAGGAAAATAAATCTTAGTATATAAACAGACTTAATCTCCCACTTTGGGCAGATTATAACTTATAGCCATGGAGACTGGTGGGTTTCAGTGCATAGAACATATTAAAAGGAAACATCAGGGTTAAGGGGCATCCTGACTAATGTGACCTTGCATGGTTATTTTCTGAATACAGGCCAAGTGACAGACATCATGTATGGATGGTGGAAAATGATAATCTTGATTAGATATTGAAGGTGATCAGACTTTGAGGATGAGAAGTCCTTGCTAAGCCATCTTAAAAAGGTTTATGCTATAAATTTTACAAGGAATTGTACAGATGATCCTAGGAAAAGTTTCAGGAGTTTGACTAAAGCTTGTTGAAGCAAGGAATCTCCATCACAACCAAGGGGAAATTTGACAACCACTCTATGACAGAGCTAAAGAGAGTCTGTCTGGAATACAGACAATCCTGTAGGGTGCCTCTTAGTATTACCATGCCCTATAATTGTGGTCAATGAAAAATTAGAACAACCAGATGCCAGCAGAACTAGTAACAGCCCAGAACTTTTCTGGGATAGAGGAAAAAAAAAAAAAAAAGATTTGAGTCAACTCGACAGGTAAAGAACCGCAGCAGCTGAGGTGCTGGCTGATGCAAAGTGAATTCATTAGAATAATATAAGGTAGGGGGACAAGATGGGGGGGAAGTAGGAGGAGGCGCCTTTTCAACCTGTACCCTAAAGTGAGCTGATTACCTACCAAAGAACTCCGATCACCCATGAAATCAGCCTGAGATCAGAATTAAACACGTCTGGATCTCTATGGGGGCCAGAAGACGCCAGTGGGCAGGTAAAGTGGAGTGGGAACGTCGGACTGATATCGGAAGATAAACAAAAGGGGGAGGGAGCCACCAGAGGCGACCGATTGGAAAATAATACCCCAATACGAGAGTGCCCTGCATCTGGGGACCAGCATTAACTTGGAGACTTGTTGAAAGCACTCAAAAGAGCAAAGGATCGCGCGGGGAAATTGTGGGAACCGGGGCGGCCAGGGACAGGGGCTTAAGTCCCCAGACCCAGGACAGCCTCCCCTGGCGCTGAGCCAGAGAGAGTGCGGCGGAGAAACCTGGTCTTTGTCCCTGAGCCGCCAGTGCGCCCGAGAACGGGTGGAGTCCGGCTCCCGTGAGGGGCTGGGAGCCACACCAGACGGCAGAACGCGCACCTTGCTGGAGATACACGCGCGCGTGCCTCACCCTCCCCTGAGAGAGGTGCACGAACGCCCAGCCTGGTGTTCCCGGACCCACGTGGCGATAGAGCCGATAGAGCTGGAGACGCTGCGCCCCAAACCCTCCCCTGGGAGAGGTGCGCGCAAGCCCGGCACTCTTAGCCCCAGCCAGCGGGAAAATCTCAGTGTGCGATCGCTGCTTGGAACCTCTCTGGCGGTCTGGAGCTGCCCAGACAGCCACCGCTGCCTTGGTTTTGCGTACAAGCAGGAGATCCTGTGTTCCCAGGGACCACGACTCAGAACCTGCTCTGCCAGCGGCCCAGCGGCTGCAGCACCTCCAGGGGAGCAGACTGAGGCTTCTCTCTGAGAGGGAGGTCGGGGTGCAGTTTTCTTTCCTCTAAACCTCCAAAAACCATCAAAAGCTGTCAAGGCGAGAGAACAGAAGTGAACAAACATAAAAACCTCCAGAGAACAAAAACCTGAAAAAACTGTTTTTCTCAGAGCCCACCCCCTTGAGGGGGTCGGGAGGACTTAACTCAGGGAACATCATTGACTGAAAACCCACGTGGCAGCCCCCTCCCCCAGAAAACAAATCAGGAAAGAAAAAAAAAAAAAGACTACAAGAGAACAACCACCACTACTTCATAGATACAACTTTTATTTTTAATTCTTTCCCAGTATTCTGGTTCATTTTTTTTTCTTTTTTTATATAGATAATTTTTTAACCTATTTACCATCACAGTGAGATGTCCAGTACATCAAATTCCATAATAAACTTCTAACCTGAATTTTTTTGATACATACACATGTGTTTTTCTTTTGCTTTTCTATTTTCTTAATTTTTAAAAAAAATTTTTAGTTTAGTTTAGTCCAGTTTATTCCTTTTTTATTTTTATTTTCTAATATTCATATAGAGTTAAACTTCAAGGTAACCCCCTTTCTCCAAGCAATGCTACCCCTATAGGTGAACCAATTTTTAATCCCCCTTTTTCTTAGGAAAGTTGAGTCCTTTAACAAAGATATCAAGATACATCCAGGAAGAATCAAAATAACCTTCCTCGCCCACACCGAGAATCTATAACCATGCTCCCATCTTTTTCTTCTGCCAGTGTCTCTGTGTATTTATGTTTGTCCTGATAGTATATAAATCTTACACTTGGGGTTCTTCTTGACAAGGCTCCTCCTTTTTTTGCTTATATATATATATATATACATATATATATATATATATATATATATACATATATATATATATTTTTTCTCTCATCATATACTTTTATCAGTCTTTTTGTTTGTCTGTTTTTGTTTGTATATGTCATAAATCTTACCCTGGGGCCCATTTGGGCTGAACCTTCTCTTTTATCTTCCCTTTTTTTCCTCTCTCTCTCTCTCTCTCTTTTTTCTTTTTCTTTTCTTTTTTCTCTCGTTTGGGTGGGGAATCCTGAGTGCTCAGAAGCGTTCCAGGGTGCACCTTGACTGCACCACGGTTGATACATCCAGCTACATCTGTCCAGTCACCTCTCACCAAAATGACTAGGAGGAGGAATCCCCAACAGAAGAAAAATACAGAGGATGGGCCTTCTGCAACAGAGCTAACGGCTATCAACATAGACAATATGTCAGAAAGAGAATTCAGGCTAACAATTATCCAGGCAATAGCTAGGTTGGAGAAAGCCATGGATGACCAAACGGAATTGATTAGGGCAGAATTGAAAGCGACCAGGGAGGATGTTCATAATGTTAGGGCAGAGCTGAAGGCCACCAGGGATGAGGTTCACAATGCTCTCAATGAGTTCCAATCTAATCTAAATTCTCTAAAAGCTAGGGTAACTAAGACAGAAGATAGAATTAGTGATCTGGAGGACAAACAGCTAGAGAGAAAGGATCAGGAAGAAGCCTGGAACAAACAGCTTAGAAGCCACGAAAACAGAATCAGGGAAATAAATGATGCCATGAAACGTTCCAAGGTCAGAATTATTGGAATCCCTGAAGGGGAGGAGAAAGAAAGAAGTCTAGAAGATATAGTGGAACAAGTTCTTCATGAAAATTTTCCCAATCTTGCGAATGGAACAAGTGTTCATGTACTAGAAGTAGAAAGGTCCCCCCGCAAGATTATACATTCCAAAAAAACATCCAGGCACCTCATAGTAAAATTGAGGAATCATAATTGTAGATACAATCTCTTGAAAGCCGCTAGGACAAAGAAGCTCCTTACATACAGAGGGAAGCCCATCAGAATAACGTCAGACCTGTCCACAGAGACCTGGCAAGCCAGAAAGGGCTGGCAAGATATATTCAGGGCACTAAATGAGAAGAACACGCAGCCAAGAATACTTTATCCAGCAAGACTGACATTCAAAATGGATGGAGAGATAAAGAGTTTCCAAGACCGGCAAGGCTTAAAAGACTATGCAACCACCAAGCCGACACTGCAGGAAATATTAAGGGGGGTTCTATAAAAGAGGAAAAATCCTAAGAATAGCATTGAACAGAAATATAGAGACAATCGACAGAAAGAAAGACTTCAAAGATAACACAATGTCAATAAAAACGTATCTCTCAATAATCACTCTCAATGTGAATGGCCTAAATGCACCCATAAAACGACACAGGGTTGCAGATTGGATAAAACGACAGGACCCATCCATATGTTGTCTACAAGAGACCCATTTTGAACCTAAAGATACACCCAGACTGAAAGTGAAGGGATGGAGAAGCATCTTTCACGCCAATGGGCCTCAAAAGAAGGCCGGGGTAGCGATTCTCATGTCAGATAAATTAGATTTTAAATTAAAGACGGTAGTCAGAGATACAGAAGGACACTACATCATTCTTAAAGGGACTATCCACCAAGATGATCTAACAATTGTAAATATCTATGCCCCCAATATGGGAGCAGCCAATTACATAAGAAAACTATTAATCAAGATAAAGAGTCATATTGATATGAATACATTAATAGTAGGAGATCTTAACACGCCTCTCTCAGAAATAGACAGATCATCGAAGCAGAAAATCCATAAAGAAATAAGAGCATTGAATGACACATTGGACCAGATGGACCTCATAGATATATACAGAACATTCCACCCTAAAACAACAGAATACTCATTCTTCTCAAGTGCACATGGAACCTTCTCCAGAATAGACCACATACTGGGTCACAAATCAGGGCTCAACCGATACCAAAAGACTGAGATTATTCCCTGCATATTCTCAGATCACAATGCTTTGAAACTGGAGCTCAATCACAAGGAAAAGTTCAGAAGGAACTCAAATACCTGGAAGCTAAAGACCACCTTGCTTAAGAATGCTTGGATCAACCAGGAGATCAAAGAAGAACTTAAACAATTTATGGAAACCAATGAGAATGAAGACACGTCACTCCAAAACCTATGGGATACAGCAAAGGCGGTCCTAAGGGGGAAATTCATAGCCATCCAAGCCTCCCTCAAAAAAATTGAAAAATCCAGAATACACCAGCTGTCTCTACACCTTAAAGAACTAGAGAATCAACAACAAATCAAACCACCTCCACACGTAAGAAGGGAAATAATCAAGATTAGAGCAGAGATCAACGAGGTAGAAACCAGAGATACAGTAGAACGTATCAACGAAACTAGAAGCTGGTTTTTTGAAAGAATCAATAAGATCAATAAACCATTGGCCACACTAATCCAAAAGAAAAGAGAGAAAGCCCAAATTAATAAAATTATGAATGAAAAGGGAGAGATCACAACTAACAACAAGGAAGTAGAAACAATCATCAGAAGTTATTATCAACAGTTATATGCCAATAAGCTAAGCAACCTAGATGAAATGGATGCATTCCTGGAAAACTATAAACTCCCAAAATTGAACCAGTAAGAAATTGACATCCTGAATAGACCGATATCTAGTAACGAGATTGAAGCAGTGATCAAAAACCTCCCAAAAAACAAGAGCCCAGGACCTGACAGATTCCCTGGGGAATTCTATCAAACTTTCAAAGAAGAAATAATACCTATCCTCCTGAAGCTGTTTCAAAAAATTGAAGCAGAAGGAAAACTTCCAGACTCTTTTTATAAAGCCAGCATTACCCTGATCCCCAAACCAGGCAAAGATCCTACCAAAAAGGAGAATTTCAGACCGATATCACTGATGAATATGGATGCTAAGATTCTCAACAAGATCCTAGCAAACAGGATCCAACAGCACATTAAAAAGATTATCCACCATGACCAGGTGGGATTCATCCCTGGGTTACAAGGATGGTTCAACATTCGCAAATCAATCAATGCGATAGAACAAATCAATAAGAGAAGAGAGAAGAACCACATGATCCTCTCCATTGATGCAGAAAAAGCTTTTGACAAAATCCAGCATCCATTCCTGATTAAAACGCTTCAAAGTATAGGGATAGAGGGAACATTCCTGAACTTCATCTAATCTATCTATGAAAAACCCACAGCAAATATCATCCTCAATGGGAAAAAGCTCGCAGCCTTCCCATTGAGATCAGGAACACGACAAGGATGCCCACTCTCACCACTCTTGTTCAACATAGTATTAGAAGTCCTAGCAACAGCAATCAGACAACAAAGAGAAATAAAATGTATCCAAATTGGCAAGGAAGAAGTCAAACTCTCTCTCTTTGCAGATGACATGATTCTTTATATGGAAAACCCGAAAGACTCCACCTCCAAACTACTAGAACTCATACAGCAATTCAGTAATGTAGCAGGATACAAAGTCAATGTCCAGAAATCAGTGGCTGTCTTATACACTAACAATGAAAATACAGAAAGGCAAATTAGAGAATCGATTCCATTTACTATAGCACCAAAAACCATAAGATACCTTGGAATAAACCTAACCAAAGAGGTTAAAGATCTGTACTCGAGGAACTACAGAACACTCCTAAAAGAAATTGAAGAAGACACAAAAAGATGGAAGACAATTCCATGCTCTTGGATCGGAAGAATAAAAATCGTTAAAATGTCTATACTGCCCAGAGCAATCTATACTTTTAATGCCATTCCGATCAAAATTCCACCAGTATTTTTCAAAGAGCTGGAGCAAATAATACTAAAATATGTATGGAATCAGAAGAGACCCCGAATTGCTAAGGAAATGTTGAAAAACAAAAATAAAACTGGTGGCATCACGTTACCTGATTTCAAGCTTTACTACAAAGCTGTGATCACCAAGACAGCATGGTACTGGCATAAAAACAGACACATGGACCAGTGGAACAGAGTAGAGAGCCCAGATATGGACCCTCAACTCTATGGTCAAATAATCTTTGACAAAACAGGAAAAAATATCCAGTGGAAAAAAGACAGTCTCTTCAATAAATGGTGCTGGGAAAACTGGACAGCTATATGTAGAAGAATGAAACTTGACCATTCTCTTACACCATACACAAAGATAAACTCGAAATGGATAAAAGACCTCGACGTGAGACAGGAATCCATCAGAATCCTCGAGGAGAACATAGGGAGTAACCTCTTTGATATCAGCCACAGCAACTTCTTTCAAGATACGTCTCCAAAGGCAAAGGAAACAAAGGCAAAGATGAACTTTTGGGACTTCATCAAGATCAAAAGCTTCTGCATAGTAAGAGAAACAGTCATCAAAACAAAGAGGCAACCCACGGAATGGGAGAAGATATTTGCAAATGACAGTACAGATAAAAGGTTGATATCCAGGATCTATAAAGAACTCCTCAAACTCAACACACACAAAACAGATAATCATATTAAAAAATGGGCAGAAGATATGAACAGACACTTCTCCAATGAAGACATACAAATGGCTACCAGACACATGAAAAAATGTTCATCATCACTAGCCATCAGGGAGATTCAAATCAAAACCACATTGAGATACCATCTTACACCAGTTAGAATGGCCAAAATTAGCAAGACAGGAAACAACGTGTGTTGGAGAGGATGTGGAGAAAGGGGAACCCTTTTACACTGTTGGTGGGAATGCAAGTTGGTGCAGCCACTTTGGAGAACAGTGTGGAGATTCCTCAGGAAATTAAAAATAGATCTTCCCTATGACCCTGCAATTGCACTGCTGGGTATTTACCCCAAAGATACAGATGTAGTGAAAAGAAGGGCCATCTGTACCCCAATGTTTATAGCAGCAATGGCCACAGTCGCCAAACTGTGGAAAGAACCAAGATGCCCTTCAACGGATGAATGGATAAGGAAGATGTGGTCCATATACACTATGGAGTATTATGCCTCCATCAGAAAGGACGAATACTCAACTTTTGTAGCAACATGGACAGGACTGGAAGAGATTATGCTGAGTGAAATAAGTCAAACAGAGAAAGTCAAGTATCATATGGTTTCACTTATTGGTGGAGCATAACAAATAATATAGAGGACAAGGGTAGATGGAGAGGAGAAGGGATTTGAGGGAAATTGGAAGGGGAGGTGAACCATGAGAGACTATGGAGTCTGAAAAACAACCTGAGGGTTTTGAAGGGGCGGGGTGGGAGGTTGGGGGAACCAGGTCGTGGGTATTAGGGAGGGCACAGATTGCATGGAGCACTGGGTGTGGTGAAAAAACAATGAATACTGTTACGCTGAAAGTAAATAAAAAATTTAATTAAAAAAAAAGAATAATATAAGGTAGTTATAGACACCACCTACTATCACATGATCAATTCAAATAGGACTGTAAGTGTTATGAGTATTTGCCTCTTATTTTTATTTTTGTTTATTATTGTATTAAAAATTTTAAAGATTTTTATTTATTTATTTGAGAGAGATAGCACGAGAAATCAGGAGGGGGTGGGGAGAAGGAAGCAGACTCCCTGAATGAGCAGGGATCCCCATGAGGAGCTTGATCCCAGGACCCCAGGATCATAACCCAAGATGCTTAACGAACTAAGCCACCCAGGTGCCCCTGCTCCTTATCTCTAATGAATATATTTGTGTGTACACATGTATTGATACTCAGTAAATGTCTTTGTTTTCTATCTTCTTTTATTCCCCATTATATAATATGAGATGTATTAACTTCATATAATAGTATTTGAGTATTTTACCTTTACATCATCCTATTTTTTAAAAAAGAATATCTATGAGAAGAGTAAACAAATTTTAAAACTTTAACTCCTGTATGGGTGAAGAAGTTGGTCTGCTTTTGGTAGTATTCAGCATACTTTTATCCTTATAGACAGTATAACCTCGTAATTTTCTTTACTTGAACATGAGCATAGTTTATGGCAATGTTTATAGGTGTCAAGGTGAAAAGGGGTGGATTTGTGATGGTTAATTTTGTTAATTGCCAGCCTGATTGGTCTAAGGGAATTGCAGGTAATTGGTTAAACATTCCAAATATTTTTGTCTCTGAAGGTGTTTCAGGAGGAATTAGCATTAAATTCAATAGACTACATAAAGAGATCTGTTTTCAATGGACCTTTCACATAGACTAGCAGTTATATCTGAGCTGGCCTGATTCTCAGGCCTTTGGACCCAGAATGAATTATTTTATCTTTGGTTTTCCTGGCTCTCCAGTTAGCAGATGACATATTATGGGACTTCAGTCTTCCATAACCATCTGAGAAGTTCCTATGATAAATTCCCACATATATATCTGCATATCTATTTATATTCCATAAGCTGTTTGTCTGGTGAACCTTGACTTAATATAGATTTTGGAAGAGATAGTAGTTTTAGAGAAAATAATTTTATTTTTTATTTTATTTTATTTTTTGATTTCTTTGTTTTTATTAACAAATAATGTATTATTTTTTTCAGAGGTACAGATCTGTTATTTATCAGTCATACACAATTCACAGTGTTCACCATAGCACATACCTCCCCCAATGTCCATCACCCAGCCACCCATCCCTCCCACCCCCCTCCTCTTCAACAACTCACAGTTTGTTTCCTGAGATTAATCTCTAATGGCTTGCATCCCTCTCGAGTTTCATCTTGTTTCATTTTTTCCTCTCTTCCCCTATGGTCCTCTGCCATGTTTCTCAAGTTTCACATATCAGTGAGACCATATGATAATTGTCTTTCTCTCATTGACTTATTTTTGCTTAGCATATTTCCTCTAGTTCCATCCATGTTGTTGCAAATGGCAAGATTTCAAATGCCATTTGCAAATGGCAGCATAATATCCCATTGTGTGTGTGTGTATATATATAATGTTCATCTGTCGACGGAAATCTAGGCTCTTTCCATAGTTTGACTATTGTGGACATTGCTCTATAAACCTTGAGGCACACGTACCCCTTCGGATCACTACATTTCTATCTTTGGGGTAAATACCCAGTAGGGTAATTACTGGGTCAAAGGGTAGCTCTCTTTTCAACTTTTTGAGGAACCTCCATACTGTTTTCTAGAGTGGCTGTACCAGCTGGCATTCCCACCAAAATTGTGGGAAGGTTCCCTTTTCTCTGCATCCTTGCCAACGTTTTTCATTTTCTGACTTGTTAATTTTAGCCATTCTGACTGGTGTGAGGTGGCATCTCTTTGTGGTTTTGATTTGTATTTCCCTGATGCTGAGGGATGTTGAGCACTTTTTCATGTGTCTTTTGGCCATTTGGATGTCTTCTTTGCAGAAATGTCTGTTCTTAGGGCGCCTGGTTGTCTCGGTGGGTTAAGCCTCTGCCTTCAGCTCAGGTGATGATCTCAGGGTCCTGGGATCGAACCCCGCATCTGGCTCTTTCCTCAGCAGAGAGCCTGCTTCCCACCCTCTCTCTGACTGCCTCTCTGACTACTTGTGATCTCTCTCTCTCTGTTAAATAAATAAATAAATAAATAAAATCTTTAAAATTTTATTTTAAAAATTAAAAATAAAAAAATTAAAAAAATGTCTGTTCTTGTCTTTTAGAGAAAATAATTTTAAAGATGAGTTTTTTTTTTAATTGGTTCTGGAGTTTCTGGAATTCTCTAATTATATTATCTTTTAGTTTTTAAGGTTTATTTATTTTAGAAAGAAAGAGAAGAAGGAAAGAGAGAGAGAGGGAGAGTTGAGGGAGGGATAGAGGGAGAGAATATTCAAGCAGATTCCCTGCTGAGCACAGAACCTGAGGCAGGGCTCGATCTCATGACCCATGAGATCTACCTGAGCCTACCAAGAGTCAGATGCTCAACCAACTGAGCCACCCAGGCTCAGTTGGTATTTTATATTTTAAGTGCTAGTGAATCTATTTTAAGTGCTAGTGAATCTATTTCCATTAGTAGTCAAAGCCTTCATTGTCCATGGTGTGAACTGATTATAGAGGTACACAAAATACCTGCATTAGATATTCCTAATTAGCCACTTATAAGAAGCAAGAAGCTGTACTCCTTAATCCCCTTCATGTATCTCACTCATGCTTCCTCTTTCTTCTCCTTTGGCAAACCATCAGTTTGTTCTCCGTATTAATGAGTCTGTTTCTGTTTGTTTGTTTATTCACTTGTTCCTTAGATTCTAACTGTAAGTAAAATTATACAGTATTTGTCTTTCTCTAACTTATTCCACTTAGTGTAATACCCTCTAGGTCCATTGGTTTTATTGCCAATAGCAAGATCTCACTCGTTTTTTAATTGAGTTATATTCCATTGTGTGTATGTATGTGTGTGTGTGCACAATATGGGATATATATATATATATATATGCACACACATATGTATATATGTATATATATACCTCTTTATCCCTTTATCTATATCTATATTCTCTCTATATAAATATATCTATATCTATCCATCTATCTATAAACCTCTTTATCCCTTTATCTATCAATGGACACTGAGGTTGCTTTAATATCTTGGTTATTATAAATAATGTTGCAATGAACAAAACCACTCGCTATAAAATAAGTCACAGAGATAAAAGTACAGCATAGAGAATATAGTCTATAATATTGTAATAACATGTATAGTGACAGATCCTAAGTACACTTATTGTGGTAAGCACTCCAAAATGTATAGAATTCTCAAATCACCAGGTTGCACATCTGAAACTAATATGACATGATAATGTCAACCATACATCAACAATAAAAGTTTCAATCAAGAAGGAAGGAGCTAAGTAACTCTGTATAGAATGTTTTTAAAAAAATATTTATTTATTTGAGGGGTGCCTGGGTGGCTCAGTGGGTTAAAGCCTCTGCCTTCAGCTCAGGTCATGATTCCAGGGTCCTGGGATGGAGCCCTGCATCAGGCTTTTTGCTCAGCAGGGAGCCTGCTTCCCTTCCTCTCTCTCTGCCTGCCTCTCTACCTACTTGTTATCTCTGTCAAATAAATAAACAAAATCTTTAACAAAATCTTTATTTATTTGAGAGAGAGAGAGAGGGAGAGAGAGAGAAGGGCAGAGGGAGTGCAGGCTCAAATTTGGATTCAATCCCAGGACCCTGAGATCATGATCTGAGCCAAAGTCAGAAGCTTAACCAACTGAGCCACCCAAGTGTCCCTGCAGAGAATGCTTTTGAATATTTGGTGGAAAATTAAGAAATATAACAAATGGTGTTGGTTTGCTCCTCTTATTTTTTCTCAGTAAAGTGGTAAAAGGTGGTGGTCACAGGAATTTGAAATCTCTGCTCAATCATTGCATCAATAACCTAAGAACTTAAAGGTGTGTCCCAAGGGAGAACTTTATCTCTTTTCAGGGCTGAAACTGCTACAGATAAAACTGTGACTAGATGAATTTTAACAAGTCGAACTCCCAGAATCCTAAAATTTCTACTGTTAAATTGATTGCCCACAATTAGCACCTTGTGTATTAAATTGGGGTGTGGGAGGATCCCAATATTCTGGGAACACAGAGCTGCTAAATTATTATGAGTCTGCTTTGCCAATGGAAGTGGTCTCCCAGCACCCAGTAGAATTAATCTTACAAACACCATTTGTAGCAACACCATCACAAGTAGCAGCAACCATCTAATCTACATGGGATCATCCTTTCTACCTCTGTCTGAGGGGAATTTCCTTGCATTACCTGAGAAAATTATGGTGATTTCTACTAAGACAGTGGTCACCTATGACTAGACTCAAGTGTGAACAGGCTAATAAATAGGAGGAACAAAGTGTTACCCATTAGAAGGTGTGCTTCACCCCAAAAGATCTACTTGAGTTTTCTAATTTATACAAGCAGAAATGTGGGGAATATGTGTGCAAATATTTAACAGGGTTTTTGGATAATGGTGGCAGAAAACAAACCTGGATCAGGTGAATTTATTGATATGGGTCCACTAAGTAGGTATTCTGAATTTAATGTTGCAGTTCAGGGATCTAAAGAGGACTACATATAGCTGTCCAGTTTTCCCAGCACCATTTTATGAAGAGACTGTCTTTTTTCCATTGGATAATTTTTCCTGTTTTGTCGAAGATTATTTGACCATAGAGTTGAGGGTCCATATATGGGCTCTCTACTCTGTTCCACTGGTCTATGTGTATATGTAGAAAAATGAAACTTGACCATTCTCTTACACCATACACAAAGATAAACTCGAAATGGATAAAAGACCTCAACATGAGACAGGAATCCATAAGGATCCTAGAGGAGAACATAGGCAGTAACCTCTTTGATATCAGCCACAGCAACTTCTTTCAAGATGTGTCTCCAAAGGCGATGGAAACAAAAGTGAAAATGAACTTTTGGGATTTCATCAAGATCAAAAGCTTCTGCACAGCAAAAGAAACAGTCAACAGAACAAAGAGGCAACCCACGGAATGGGAGAAGATATTTGCAAATGACAGTACAGACAAAAGGTTGATATCCAGGATCTATAAAGAACTCCTCAAACTCAACATACACAAAACAGACAATCATATTACAAAATGGGCAGAAGATATGAACAGACACTTCTCCAATGAAGACATACAAATGGCTATCAGACACACGAAAAAATGTTCATCATCACTAGCCATCAGGGAGAGTCAAATTAAAACCACATTGAGATACCACCTTACACCAGTTAGAATGGCCAAAATTAGCAAGACAGGAAACAACATGTGTTGGAGAGGATGTGGAGAAAGGGAACCCTCTTACACTGTTGGTGGGAATGCAAGTTGGTGCAGCCACTTTGGAGAACAGTGTGGAGATTCCTCAGGAAATTAAAAATAGAGCTTCCCTATGACCCTACAATTGCACTACTGGGTATTTTCCCCAAAGATACAGATGTAGTGAAAAGAAGGGTCATCTGTACCCCAATGTTTATAGCAGCAATGGCGACAGTCGCCAAACCGTGGAAAGAACGAAGATGCCCTTCAACGGATGAATGGATAAGGAAGATGTGGTCCATATACACTATGGAGTATTATGCCTCCATCAGAAAGGACGAATATCCAACTTTGGCATCAACATGGACGGGACTGGAAGAGATTATGCTGAGTGAAATAAGTCAAGCAGAGAGAGTCAAGTATCATATGGTTTCACTTATTTGTGGAGCATAACAAACAATATGGAGGACAAGGGTAGATGGAGAGGAGAAGGGAGTTGAGGGAAATTGGAAGGGGAGGTGAACCATGAGAGACTATGGACTCTGAAAAACAACCTGAGAGTTTCGAAGGGGCGGGGGGTGGGAGGTTGGAGGAACCAGGTGGTGGGTACTAGGGAGGGCACGGATTGCATGGAGCACTGGGTGTGGTGAAAAAAACAACGAATACTGTTATGCTGAAAAGAAATAAAACATTAAAAAAATAAATAAATAAAATCTTAAGAAAAAAAGAAAAAAAATAAAGAGGACTACAACCATGAATGAAAAGATGGTCCACTGTAAGTGAAAGGAAAGTGTTCAATCTTCCTTTGTTTAATGTGAGGAGAGGTTTTAAAAAGTTTAGAGAGATAGGAAGGTTAGAGTGGATTTGTCATTGAAGCCTACTCACCCATACAGGGGAAACCAGGAAACATACCTATCTTCAATACTTTCAGAAATAAATTTGGGAGTGGAGCCCTAGCATCATTATGTGTTTTGTGACATATCTTCTCTTGAGACGTTAAAGTGGTAACAAGAGCCACTCAGTTACAAAGCTCAAATGCAGTGTAAGTAATACAATTCTGGGATAGAGGTGGCCATATGGCATCACTCAAATGCCAAAGACAAGGTAGGCATAATTATTGCAAAGGAAAGCAGACACAAAGTAGCAATCAGAATATTGACTGACACAGACCTATGGTGTTGGCTAGTTAATCATGGTCTTCCTAAATGTGAAAGAAATAATAGACTAAAATCTTAAAAAGTCTAAAAGAAGAAAATGAAAATGATCTGCATAAGGAGAGAAGTTTTGTGTCAGGTGAATCAAAGTATAACTTCAATCATAAACATATTCACAACCCATCATTCAACTCTCAGATATAAGATAAATGAAGAGTCGTAACCCCTCAATCAATTTCTCTACTTGAACTATTTATCAATCCAGAATTCTTTGGATAAAGGGAGGCCATGTTCACTTAAAGAATGTCCTCATTAAAGTGACAACAATTTCCTGTCAATGTTGTTCCCACTCATCCCTAAAGGGACCTATGGCCTTTAGCCAGGAGAATGGTGTATTGGGGGGAAAATTATTTGAAGGAGTATTTGGACACTGGCTCTGAAATGACATTGTTTGCAGGAGACCTAAAACATCATTATGTCACTCCATTAGAGGAAGAGATTATGAGGACTCATGTATTCAATGGAGTATTATCTCAGGTCTATTTCACAATGTGTTCAGAGGTTGCCCTAACCCATCCTGTGGTTATTTCCTAGATCAAGTATGCATTTTTGGAATATAGATACTTAGAAGCTAGCAGAATCCCTTTATTGGTTTCTCAGTTTGAGGAGTGATGGCTATTATACTGTGTAAGACCATATGGAAGCCATAAAAAATGCCCTTATCTAGTAAAATATTAAATCAAAAGCAATATTGCATTCCTGGAGGAATTGCAGAGATCCATGCCACCATCAGTAAACTGGAAGATGCAGGAGTGGTTATTCCTATGACTTCCCTTTAAAATCTTCTATTTGACCTGTACAGAACAGACAGCTCTTGGAAAATAATACTAGAGAGGTGCCTGGGTGGCTCAGTCAGTTGTATTCAACTCTTCATTTCACCTCAGGTCATGATCTCAGGGTCCTGGGATTGTGCCTCAAACTGAGAGTTGCTGGAGGGGAGGGTCAGTGGGAGGGCTAGGGTAGCTTGGTGATGGACATTGGAGAGGTTATATGCTATAGTGAGCGCTGTGAATTCTGTAAGGCTGATGAATCACTGACCTGTACCCCTAAAACAAATAATACATTATATGTTAGTAAAAAATAAAAAATAAAAGAAGGAAAATAGTAGATTAAGGATATCTTATCCAAGTTTCACACTAATTGCAGTGATTGTTCCAGATGTGGTTTTGTTGTGAGCAAATTCACACATCTTCTGGTGGTCTCTAAGAAGCTTTTGATCTGGTACCTGGCTTTCTCTCCATACCTGTCTATAAGAAGCAGTTATGTTTCAGATAATAAGGGAAGAAATACACCTGCATTGTCCTACAATGTGTGTGTGACAATTCTCAACATTGTACTACCTTTGATTTGCAGGGATATTACACAATATATCATATGGTATACATAATATATCATACTGGCTCATTATGTTGAAGACATTACTGTACATGTACCTAATGAGTGAGAATATCAACTACACTAGACCTGTAGCTAAGACATTTGTGCGTGAGAGTGAAGAATAGATTCAACTAAAATTTAGCAATCTACTACCCAGAGAAATTTCTAGGGTTCCACAGTTTGGGGCATGTGTGGATATCAATTGCAAGGTGAAGAATAATATGTTTTATTTGTTTTTTTCCAACATCCTGAAAGAGGTGTAATGCTTAGTGGGATTCTTTGTATTTTGGAGGAAACATTTTTCTCATTAATATGTACTATACTGGCTCTTTTACTAAATAAGCTGAAAAGCTGTTAGTTTCAAGTGGGGCCTAGAAAGAAAGAAGGTTCTTAAATAGTTCAATGTTGTTGTTGAAGCTATTCTGAAGCTATTCTGACATTTAAATCATACTCCATCAGAGCCAACGGTTTCTGAGTTTCACTGGCAGATAACTATGCTGTTTGGAGCCTTGGTAGATGCTATAGATGCATCAAAGGACAGATATTTAGGACATTGGAGAAGACTTTAATATCTTTCACAGTTAACTACTTTCCTTTTGAAAGCAATTTTTAGTGTTCTACTGGGCCTTAGCAGAGACTGAATGTTGTCCATGGGTACCAAGATACCATGTGACTCAAGCTTCCCAAAATTAACCAGATATTATCCAACAAATTGAGACACAAATACATGGTTGCATGGACGTATTCCATTATAAAATCAAAGTGGTATACATGATTAGGCTTGTGTAGTAAGGAAGTTAATAAGGAAATGGCCCAAATATCTATGGTTTCCACTCCTGTTACCTTCTTCCAGCCCCAAACCAGGCCTTAATGGGGAACTACCTAAGATCATTTGACAGAAGAAAACAAAACAAAACAAAATGTTTTAAAAATCCTGTAAATGGGGCACCTGGGTGGCTCAGTGGGTTAAGCCTCTGCCTTCAGCTTGGGTCATGATCTCAGAGTCCTGGGATCAAGCCCCGCATCAGGCTCTCTGTTCAGTGGAAAGCCTGCTTCCCCTTCTCTCTCTGCCTGCCTCTCTGTCTATTTGTGATCTCTCTCTCTCTGTCAAATAAATAAAAAATAAAATCTTTTAAAAAATCATGTAGATTAAATGTTCTATGGATACCAGTCAGCCTCTGCCCAACAACCTTTGTCATTGCCTAATGGACTCATAAACAAGATGGCCTGTTGGCAAGATTAAGGGTTTTCATGGTCTTAGAAACATGCCATTTCACTCACCCAAGCTGAGTGCCCAAAATGTCAGCAGCAGATAGAACAGTGTTTCCTTTATATGACACCACTCCAAAAGGTGTTCACTGAGCTAACTGGTGGCAGGCTGTTTATACTGGAACACTTCATGGAAGGAACAACATTTTGTTCTTATTTGAATACACACATATTCTGAATACACATTTTCCTTATGTGCATACAATTCTTTTGACATAACTACCATCCATTGAGTTATAGAAGTCCTTATCTAGTGTTATCATATTCTACACAGCATTGTTTGAAGTTAAGGACCTCACTTCAAAGGAAAAGAAGTGTGGCAAGGCCCCATTACCATGGGTTTCACTGATTTTACCATATTCCCTCCATCTTGAAGCAGCTGGCTTGATAAAATGATGGAAAGCCTTTTGAAAACTTAGGACCATGCCAACTAGGTGCCAATATGTTGTGGGGCAGTAGCAGAAGTCTCCAGGAGGCTGTATATTTTCTAAATCAACAACTAATATATGATGCTGTTTCACCAAGTATTTTAATTCATAGGTCCAGGAAACAAGGGGTGGGACTGAGAGAGGCACCACTCAGTATAATCCTGTGACCCACTATTAAAATTTGTTCTTCCTGTTTTAATTGACTTTATGCTCTGCAGACATTGAGGTCTTAGCTCCATATGAAGGAATGTCCTCTGCTCCACGGAGGGACATTGCTCCAGAGGCTAAACCGGGGGGAAGCCCAGGTGGGGTCAGGGTAACCGCAGGTCCCGCAGGGTCACAGAAGGACCGGGGGTGTCTGAGTGCTGCAGAGCTTGCAGGTATTAGAGCGGGGAAGCTGGCTACAGCGACAAAGCCGAGGTGTGAGCTTACAGCCCGGGGTTACCTTGTGCCAATCGCAGGCTGGGTGGGCTCAGAACACTGCCAGAGGCCACGGAGATGGAAGCAAATGGGCGCTTGTTCTCCTAGTGCCAGCAATTGACTGCTTTACTCCAGGTGCGACCAGAGGTCAGGGAGGCAGAGGCGGTTGGGCGCTTTTCTCTGAGGGCGCACTGAGGAGCGGGACCCCAAGTTCTCGGCTCCTCTGGGCGGGAGATTGGGAGGCCGCCATCTTCATTCCCATCCTCCAGAACTCTACGGAAAGTGCTCAGGGAACAAAAGCTCCTGAAAGCAAACCCGAGCGGATTACTTAGCCCAGCCCCTGGCAAGGGCGGTGCAATTCCGCCTGCGGCAAAGACACTTGAGAATCACTACAACAGGGCCCTCCCCCAGAAAATCAACAAGAAACCCAGCCAAGACCAACTTCACTCACCAAGAACAGCGGAATTCCACAGCAGGAGAAAGCAAATCTTATCTGGACAAAATGAAAAGGCGGAAAAACTCACCATAAAAGAAAAGAACAAGAGGCAGTACCAAAGGCTGGGGACCTAATCAATAAGGACTTTGGTAATATGACAGATCTAGAGTTCAGAATGACGATTCTCAAGGTTCTAGCCAGGCTCAAAAAATGCATAGAAGATATTAGAGAAACCCTCTCTGGAGAGATAAAAGCCCTATCTGGAGAAATAAAAGAACTAAAATCTAAACAAGTTGAAATAAAAAAAAGCTATTAATGAGGTGCAATAAAAAATGGAAACTCTCACTGCCAGGGTAAATGAGGCAGAAGAATTAGTGACATAGAAGACCAAATGACAAAGAATAAAGAAGCTGAGCAAAAGAGAGACAAACAAATACTGGACCATGAGGAGAGAATTTGAGAGATAAGCAACACTATAAGACGACACAACATTAGAATAATTGGGATTCCAGAAGAAGAAGAAAGAGAGAGGGGAGCAGAAGGTATATTGGAGACAATTATTGGGGACAATTTCCCTAATATGGCAAAGGGAACAAACATCAAAATCCAGGAGATGCTAAGAACACCCCTCAAAATCAATAAAAATAAGTCCACACCTCGTCATCTGATAGTAAAATTTACAAGTCTTAGCGACAAAGAGAAAATCCTGAAAGCAGCCCGGGAAAAGAAGTCTGTAACATATGAGGGTAAAAACATTAGATTAGCAGCGGACCTATCCACAGAGACCTGGCAGGCCAGAAAGAACTGGCATGATATATTCAGAGCACTAAATGAGAAAAACATGCAGCCAAGAATACTATATCCGGCTAGGCTATCATTGAAAATAGAAGGAGAGATAAAGAGCTTCCAGGACAAACAAAAGCTGAAAGAATTTGCAAACACCAAACCAGCTCTACAGGAAATATTGAAAGGGGTCCTCTAAGCAAGGAGAGACTCTAAAAGTAGTAGATCAGAAAGGAACAGAGACAATATACAGTAACAGTCACCTTACAGGCAATACAATGGCAATAAATTCATATCTCTCAATAGTTACCCTGAATGTTAATGGGCTAAATGCCCCAATCAAAAGACACAGGGTATCAGAATGGATAAAAAACCAAAACCCATCAATATGCTGCCTACAAGAAACTCATTTTAGACCCGAAGACACCTCCAGATTTAAAGTGAGGGGGTGGAAAACAATGTACCATGCTAATGGACATCAGAAGAAAGCTGGGGTGGCAATCCTTATATCAGATCAATTAGATTTTAAGCCAAAGACTATAATAAGAGATGACGAAGGACACTATGTCATACTCAAAGGGTCTGTCCAACAAGAAGACCTAACAATCTTAAATATCTATGCCCCTAACATGGGAGCAGCCAACTATATAAACCAATTAATAACAAAATCAAAGAAATACATCAGCAGTAATACAATAATAGCAGGGGAGTTTAACACTCCCCTCACTGAAATGGACAGATCATCTAAGCAAAAGATCAACAAGGAAATAAAGGCCTTAAATGACACACTGGACCAGATGGACATCACAGATATATTCAGAACATTCCATCCCAAAGCAACAGAATATACATTCTTCTCTAGTGCACATGGAACATTCTCCAGAATAGACCACATCCTGGGTCATAAATCAGGTCTCAACCAGTATCAAAAGATTGGGATCATTCCCTGCATATTTATAGACCACAATGCTCTGAAGCTAGAACTCAATCACAAGAGGAAATTTGGAAAGAATGCAAATACATGGAGACTAAACAGCATCCTTCTAAAAAGTGAATGGGTCAACCAGGAAATTAAAGAATTGAAAAAATTCATGGAAACAAATGATAATGAAAACACAATGGTTCAAAATCTGTGGGACACAACAAAGGCAGTCCTGAGAGGAAAATATATAGCAGTACAAGCCTTTCTCAAGAAACAAGAAAGGTCTCAAATACACAACCTAACCCTACACCTCAAGGAGCTGGAGAGAGAACAACAAAGAAAGCCTAATCCCAGCAGGAGAAGAGAAATCATAAAGATCAGAGCAGAAATCAATGAAATAGAAACTTAAAAAACAATAGAACAAATCAACGAAACTAGGAGCTGGTTCTTTGAAAGAATTAATAAGATTGACAAACCCCCAGCCAGACTTATCAAAAAGAAAAGAGAAAGGATGCAAATAAATAAAATCATGAATGAAAGAGGAGAGATCACAACCAACACCAAAGAAATACAAACAATTATAAGAACATACTATGAGCAACTCTACGCCAACAAATTCGACAATCTGGAAGAAGTGGATACATTTCTAGAGACATAAACTACCACAACTGAACCAGGAAGAAATAGAAAGCCTGAACAGACCCATAACCAGTAAGGAGATTGAAACCGTCATCAAAAATCTCCAAACAAACAAAAGTCCAGGACCAGACGGCTTCCCAGGGGAATTCTACCAAACATTTAAAGAAGAATTAATGCCTATTCTCCTGAAACTGTTCAAAAAAATAGAAATGGAAGGAAAACTTCCAAACTCATTTTATGAGGCCAGCATCACTTTGATCCCAAAACCAGACAAGGATCCCATCAAAAAAGAGAATTACAGACCAATATCCTTGATTAACACAGATGTGAAAATTCTCACCAAAATACTGGCCAATAGGATTCAACAGTACATTAAAAGGATTATTCACCACGACCAAGTGGGATTTATTCCAGGGCTGCAAGGTTGGTTCAACATCTGCAAATCCATCAATGTGATACAGTACATTAATAAAAGAAAGAATAAGAACCATATGATACTCTCAATAGATGCTGAAAAAGCATTTGACAAAGTGCAGCATCCCTTCCTGATTAAAACTCTTCAAAGTGTAGGCATAGAGGGCACATACCTCAATATTAGCAAAGCCATCTATGAAAAACCCACTGCAAATATCATTCTCAATGGAGAAAAACTGAAAGCTTTTCCGCTAAGGTCAGGAACACAGCAAGGATGTCCGTGATCACCACTGCTGTTCAACATAGTACTAGAAGTCCTAGCCTCAGCAATTAGACAACAAAAAGAAATTAAAGGCATCCAAATCGGCAAAGAAGAAGTCAAACTATCACTTTTTGCAGATGATATGATACTATATGTGGAAAACCCAAAAGACTCCACTCTAAAACTGCTAGAACTTGTATAGGAATTCAGTAAAGTGTCAGGATATAAAGTCAATCCACAGAAATCGTTTGCATTTCTTTACACTAACAACAAGACAGAAGAAAGAGAAATTGAGGAGTCAGTCCCATTTACAATTGCACCCAAAACCATAAGATACCTAGGAATAAATCTAACCAAAGAGGCAAAGAATCTATACTCAGAAAACTATAAAGTACTCATGAAAGAAATTGACGAAGACACAAAGAATGGAAAAATGTTCCATGCTCATGGATTGGAAGAACAAATATTGTGAAAATGTCTATTCTACCTAAAGCAATCTATGCATTTAATGCAATCCCTATCAAAATCCCATCCATTTTTTTCCAAAGAAATAGAACAAATAATCCTAAAATTTATATGGAACCAGAAAAGACCTCGAATAGTGAAAGGAATATTGAAAAAGAAAGCCAAAGTCAGTGGCATCACAATTCCAGACTTCAAGCTCTATTACAAAGCTTTCATCATCAAGACAGTATGGTACTGGCACAAAAACAGACATATAGATCAATGGAACAGAATAGACAGCCCAGAAATAGACCCTCAACTCTATGGTCAACTAATTTTCGACAAAGGAGGAAGGAATGTCCAATGGAAAAAAGATAGCCTCTTCAACAAATGGTGCTGGGAAAATTGGACAGCCACATGCAGAAAAATGAAATTGGACTATTTCCTTACACCACACATGAAAATAGACTCAAAATGGATGAAGGACCTCAATGTGAGAAAGGAATCCATCAAAATTCTTGAGGAGAATGCAGGCAGCAACCTCTGTGACCTCAACCGCAGCAACTTCTTCCTAGGAACATCGCCAAAGGCAACGGAAGCAAGGGCAAAAATGAACTATTGGGATTTCATCAAGATCAAAAGCAAAGGAAACAGTTAACAAAATGAAAAGACAACTGACAGAATGGGAGAAGATATTTGCAAATGACATATCAGATAAAGGGTTAGTATCCAAAATCTATAAAGAGCTTATCAAACTCAACACCCAAAGAACAAATAATCCAATCAAGAAATGGGCAGAGGACATGAACAGACATTTCTGCAAAGAAGACATCCAGATGGCCAACAGACACATGAAAAAATGGTCCACATCACTCGGCATCAGGGAAATACAAATCAAAACCACAATGAGGTACCACCTCACACCAGTCAGAATGGCTAAAATTAACAAGTCAAGAAATGACAGATGCTGGAGAGGATGCGGAGAGAGGGGAACCCTCCTACACTGCTGGTGGGAATGCAAGCTGGTGCAACCACTCTGGAAAACAGTGTGGAGGTTCCTCAAAAAACTGAAAATAGAGCTACCTTATGACCCAGCAATTGCACTCCTGGGTATATATCCTAAAGATACAAACGTGGTGCTCCGAAGGGGCACATGCATCCGAATGTTTATAGCAGCAATGTCCACAATAGCCAAACTATGGAAAGAACCTAGATGTCCATCAACAGATGAATGGACAAAGAAGAGGTGGTATATATACACAATGGAATACTATGTAGCCATCAAAAGAAATGAAATCTTGCCATTTGTGACAACGTGGATGGAACTAGAGGGTATTATGCTTAGCGAAATAAGTCAATCGGAGAAAGACAACTATCATATGATCTCTTTGATATGAGGAAGTGGAGATGCAATGTGGGGGGGTTGGGGGGAGGTAGGAAAAGAAAAAATGAAAGAAGATGGGATCGGGAGGGAGACAAACCATAAAAGACTCAATCTCAAAAAACAGACTGAGGGTTGCTGGGGGGAGGGGGGACAGGAGAGGGTGATGGGGATATGGACATTGGGGAGGGTATAGGCTATGATGAGTGCTGTGAAAGGTGTAAACCTGGCTATTCACAGACCTGTACCCCTGGGGATAAAAATACATTATATGTTTATTTAAATAAATAAATAAATTTTAAAAAATCCCATAATGAGTATTAAAACTTCCATCTGCTCACTTTGGGTTCCTCATGCCTTTGAATCAAAGGGGGGAAAAAGAGGTGTTACTGTCTTAGCTTCAGTGAAATTTTCTAAATATTGTCAACTAAAAACCATAGTTACAAAGTAATTAAAGCAAAAGAAAAAAGAATTTGTTCGGAAGTACTGTAATGGGGAAAATAACTCAGCATAGATCCCTATTCAATTCTGAATACAGTATAGGCAAGTGAGAATTTATAACCAAGGATCCTGGTGGAGATCAGTGGATGTAAGAATGCTAAACTGAAATATTACAGGTAGGGTGTTTTTTTTTCTTTTCTTTTCTTTTCAAAAAGATTTTATTTATTTATTTATTTTTATTATTTTAATTTTTAGATTTATTTATTTATTTATTTGACAGACAGAGACCACACGTAAGCAGAGAGGCAGGCAGAGAGAGGAGGATGCAGGCTCCCTGCAGAGCAGAGAGTCCGATGTGGGGCTCAATCCCAGGACTCTGGGATCATGACCTGAGCCGAAGGCAGAGGCTTTAACCCACTGAGCCACCCAGACGCCTCAGATTTTATTTATTTATTTATTTGACAGAGAGAGATCACAAGTAGGCAGAGTGGCAGATGGAGAGGGAGAGACAGGCTCCCCGCTGTGCAGGGAGCCCTATTCAGGGCTTGATCCTAGGACCCCGGGATCATGACCTGAGTTGAATGCAGCCACTTAACCGACTGAGCCACCCAGGCGCCCTGGGTAGGGTGTTTTCTTGCTGAAGCGGGCCAGGCTACTCAGACACCAACTAGTGAATGGCAGAGAGGGAGAATCTTATTAGATATCAAGAGTTATCAGATATGAACAACATGGGAAGCTTACTAAATGGGCTTAGCAGCGTCCTTGGGAACGATTTTACAAAGAAGTGTACAGAGTGACCTGATAGAACTTTCAGGCTCTTGACTAAGTTTTGCAAGGAATTTTGTGAGTCTCTCCTCTTTTTTTTTTTTAAAGAAGAGATTTATTTTTCTTTTGATTAGTATAAACCCATTTTTCGTCAGCTATCTTTTTTTCATTAAGAACTGGCTGAATCAGCTGTTGAGATAAGGTAGTAGAGGGTATTTCCTGGATGGTCCTAGCTGTCAGGAATTTAATGAGGGGAAGTTTCCAACAAAGTAAAAGAAAAACAGTTAATATTAAAAACAGTACATGCAGGCCAGAGAGGCAGTCCTAGATGGTGGAGCAGTAGGAGACCTTAATTTTGTGTGGTCCCAGGAATTCAGCGGGATAGCTACCAAACCATTACAAATACCTGCAAACTCAAGTGGAGTCAAAGAAAAGAATAGCTGCAACAGTACAACAAGCAGGAGAATCAGCAAGATAGCCCCTTCCTCCATGTGCAGGAGAGCCGCAAAAACATGCCAGAGGAGTCTGCAGGGTTTAGAGACTCAAATTTGGGTCATGTGCCTGAGATAGAAATGCTCAGTCACAGACCAGATGAGCATGGAGTCTGGACAGAGACCAGGGAGACAGGAATGATTGACTGCTTTTCTCTGAGGGCTCACTGAGGAGTAAGGCCCTGAGCTCTCAGCTCCAGGACCAGAGTTAGGGAGGTCACCATTTTCATTCTCATCCTCTAAAGCTACATGGAAAGCTTCAAGGGAACAAAAGTCATAAAGAATTAACCTGAGCAGAATTTAGCCTGTCACCCTGTCAAGGGTGGTGCAATTCCACCTGGGGCAAAGACACTTGAGAAGCATTGCAACAGGCCCCTCCTCCAGAAAATCAGCAAGAACATCTACCCAAGATGGCAAAACTCCACTGCTAGTGGAATACAGCATATAGAATTCATGGCTTTTCCCCCATGATTCTTTAGTCTTTCAAAAAATTTTTTCCTTTACCTTTTCAACCAATTTCTGGTCAACTCTTTTTAAAAATCTTTTTAAATTTTCATTTTACAGTTACACCCTATCCCTTCATTGTATCTAATCTTTCATATATATATATATATATATATATATATATATATATATATATATATATATTTCTTTACAATTTTGGGATCCAGTTTCTTCAAACAGACCAAAATACACCCAAAATTTACTGTATCACTTTGTTCTATTCACCTGCCTGATCATATTCTCTCTCTCTCTTTTTTTTCCTGTTTCTTCCTTTTTGGATTTTGATTGTTTTGTTAAAGTCTTTTTAAATTTTCATCTTTGCAGTTATATTCTATCCTTTCAATGTAGGATGAGATGTAGTTTTGAGGAGGAAGAGCTAGATTCTTGTTTCATAGAGTCAAAGAATGAATCTTATGGACAAAGGAGAATGAGTAAAGTGATAGAAGTTTAAGTAAAGATACAGAAAATGTTCTCAAGAGTGAAAAGGGTCCCAACAGGGTTGCTAATGATGGTCTTTAGGATTGCTCTTTTATAGAAAGCTAACCAGGGAACTTAAATCCTTTTAACATTTCTATTGATATCACCATTGACCAAGGACTAGAGATAACACCTTCAGTGGCTTACTTCCTTTTAAGGGTCTGGTTATTACTTGTTGGTCATAGGTGATTATCATAAAGGCACCCACCCCACAACCTAGGGTAAGGTGGTACAATGTGTCCCCTTATCACTGGTTTCCCCACACTTCCACATATTTGGGATTTCTGTGAGCCTTATCAAATAGACCCCTATCTCTCCCTACCTAGCCCTGTCTGTCACATATTCAGTTTCTCCTAACAAACTGACCAAAAAACACTCAGAAGAAGGTGTATTGCTCTGCTCTGTTCATCTGTCTGTATATATTCCTTCCTTTTTTGTAGTTGTTGGTCTTTATTTCTTTTCTCTCTTTTTGTTTTTTCCTTATCTTTTAACTTCATTTTATATTTGCATTATATCCTTTTATTGTATTTAATCACTTGTATCTATCTATATCTATATCTACATATAACAATTTTGGGATATAGTTTTTCTAAAAAAACAGAAACAAAATACATCCAAAATCCAATGTATTGCTCTACTCTGTTCACCTGTCTGATTATATTCTCTCTATATATTTCTCTCTCTTTTTTTCCTGGTTTCAGGTCTCTTCTGATTTGTTTAGTGTTTATATCTCTGGGGTCATTGTTGTCATTTTAGTATTTCATTTTCCCATTTATCTATTCCTTGTGTACAGGATGGTAAGATGGAAACACTCACCTCAAAAAAGAGAACAACATGTAGTACTGACTGCCAGGGACCTAATCAGTGTGGATATAAGTAAGACGTCAAAACTAGAGTTCAGAATAACAATTATAAATATAATAGCTGGGCTTGAAAACAGCATAGAAGACACTAGAGAATCTCTTTCTGGAGAAATGAAAGGACTAAAATCCGACCAAGTCAGAATCAAAAAGGCAATTAATGAAATGAAATAAAAAATAGAGGCTCTAACTGCTAGGAGAGATGAGGGAGAAGAGAGAATTAGTGATATAGAAGACTAAACAATGGAGAATAAAGAAGCTGAGGAAAAGAGAGATAAGCAACTACTGGATAATGAGGGGAAATTTGAGACATAAGTGATTCCATAAAACAAAAGAATATTGAAATAATTGGGATCCCAGAAGAAAAGGAAAGGCAGAGAGGGGCAGAAGGTATATTAGACCAAATTGTAGCAGAGAACTTCCCTAATCTGGGGAAGGAAACTGGCATCAAAATCCACAAGGCACAGAGAACTCCACCTCAAAATCAATAAAAACAGGCCAACACCCTGTTATATAATAGTGAAATGTAAAATCTCAGAGACAAAGGGAAAATCCTGAAAGCAGCTCAGAACAAGAGGTCTGTAGCTTGTATGGGTAGAAACGTTAGATTGGCAGCAGACCTACCCACAAAGAGCTGGAAGGCCAGAAAGTACTGGCATAATATATTTAGGGTGTTAAATGAGAAAAAAAAAATCCACCCAAGAATACTTTATCCGCTAGGATGTCATTCAAAACAGAAGAAGTGAGATCAAGCTTCCAGAACAAACAGAAAGTTAAAGAATTTGCGATCACCAAAACAGACCTAAAGAAAATATTAAAAGGGATCCTTCAAGCAAAGAGGGAGCCAAAGGTAACATGGACAAGAAAGGCATGGAGACAATATACAGAAACAATGACTTTACAGATAATACAATGGCACTAAATTCATATCGTTTCATAGTTACTCTGAATGTAACTGGGCTAAATGACCCAATCAAAAGACACAGGGTATCAGATTGAGGGGGAAAAAAAGACTCATTGATATACTGCCTGCAAGAGACTCATTTTAGACCCAAAGACACCTCCAGATTTAAGATGAGGGGGTGAAAAACCATTTACCATACTAATAAACATTAAGAAAAGCTGGGGTGACAATCCTTGTATCAGATTAAATTTTAAACCAAAGACTATACTAAGAGATGTGGAAGGACACCATATCATACTTAAAGTGTTTATCCAAGAAGAAGATATAACAACTATATATATTTATGCCCCTAACACGGAAGCAGCCAAATATATATCCAATTAATTAACAAAATCAAAGAAACACATCTATAATAATACAATAATAGGAGGGGACCCTAACACCCTCAACACTGCAATGGACAGATCATCTAAGCAGAAGATCAACAAGGAAATAAAGACTTTAAATGACATGGACCAGATGGACATCAGAGATATATTCAGAACATTCCATCCCAAAACAACAGAATACACATTCCTCTCTAGTGCATGTGGAACATACTCTAGAGGAGATCACATCCTGGGTCACAAATCAGGTCTCAACTGGTACCAAGAGACTGGGATCAGTCTCTGCATATTTTCAGGCAACAATGCTTTGAAACTAGAAATCAACCACAAGAGGAAAGGTGGAAAGAACTCAAATACATGGAGGCTAAAGAGCATCCTACTAAAGAATGAATGGATCAACTAGGAAATTAAAGAAGAATTTTTTAAAAATCATGGAAAAAATGAAAATGAAAACACAACTGCTCTAAATCTTTGGGATGCAGCAAAGGCAGCCCTAAGAGGAAAGTATATACAACATAAGCCTTCCTCAGGAAATAAGAAAGGTCTAAACTACACAAAATAACCCTACACCTAAAGGAACTGGAGAAAACAGCAAATAAAGTCTAAACCCAGCAGAAGACAGTTTTGTCAACAAATGGTGCTGGGAAAATTAGACAGCCACATGCAGAAGAATGAAACTGGACTATTTCCTTACACCATACAGAAGAAATAGACTCAACCTGGATGAAGGTCCTAAATGTGAGACAAGGAGACAGGAATCCATCAAAATCTTAGAGCAGAACACATGCAGAAAATTCTTCGAACTCAGCTGCACCAAGTTCTTTTTAGATATGTCTCCAAAGGCAAAATGACATATTTCAACTACATCCAGATTAAAAACAAAAACAAAAACAAGACAAAACAAAACAAAACAAAAAAACACAAAAACTTTTGCACAGCTAAAGAAACAGTTGACAAAATCAAAAGACAATGGACAGACTGGGAGAACATACTTGCAAATGACATATCAGATAACAGGCTATATCCAAGATCTATAAAGAACTTTCTAAAATCAACACACAATGAACAGATAATCCAATCAAAATATGGGCAGAAGACATGAACAGGCATTTCTACAGAAAGACATCCAATTAGCCAACAGACACATGAAAAAATGCTCCACATCACTTGGCATCACGGAGATACAAAACAAAACTACAA
This sequence comes from Martes martes, assembly GCF_963455335.1. Lineage (NCBI taxonomy): Eukaryota > Metazoa > Chordata > Mammalia > Carnivora > Mustelidae > Martes > Martes martes. The sequence goes on along the minus strand of NC_137894.1, from coordinate 22,392,574 downwards.
TGAGATATCATCTCACTGTAGTCTGAATCTCTAAAATTAACATCAGGAATGACAGATGTTGGCAAGAATACAGAGAAAGGGGAACCTTCCTACACTGTTGGTGGGGAATGCAAGCTGTTGTAACTGCTCTGGGAAACAGTATAGAGGTTTCTCAAAAAGTTGAAAATAGAGCTACCCTATGACCCAGCAATTGCACTACTTGGTATTTACCTCAAAGATACAAATGTAGTGATCTGAAAGGGCATGTGCACCCCAATGTTCATAGCAGCAGTGTCCACAATAGTCAAACTATGGAAAGAGCCCAGATGTCCATTGACAGATGAATGGATAAAACAGACATTGGAGTTATATAATATATAAAACACAGCCATCAAAAAATGAAACCTTGCCATTTGCAATGACATGGATGGTACTGGAGGGTACTATGCTAAATGAAATAAGTCAATCAGAGGAAGAATATCATGTGATCTCACTGATGTGGAATTTAAGAAACAAAACAGAGAATCATAAAGAAAGAGATGAAAAATAAAACAAGATGAAACCAGAGAGGGAGACAAACCATAAGAGACCACTGTAGGAAATAAACTGAGGGTTGCTGGAAGGGAGGGTGGTTTCTGGAGGGGTAACTGTGTGATGGACTTTAAGGAGGCATGTGAGGTATTGAGCCAGGGTATTATATAAGTCTTATGAATCACAGGTCTGTACCTCTGAAAACAATAATATATTATATGTTAAGTAATTGTATTTAAATAAAAAATATAAAAAAGTACACGCATTCATAAATACGTGCATATTTAACAAAAAATATACAAATGCAAAAAAAAGATTCTAAAATTTTAGCTGTGGATCAGTAAAACACAGTAATATAATCTCACTGGTTTATCACCACTTCATAATTTTATCTGATTGTGTTTCTGGAAAAAGGCAAATTAAGTTACCCATTTACTAATATTTCTGAAGGAGAATATCAATGTTTTATTTCTTTTGTTGTTTTAAAGATCTTATTTATTTATTTATTTGTGAGAGAGAGAGCATGTGTGGGGAAGGTGTCAGAAGGAGAAGGGGAGAGTGAAGAAGACTTCCTACTGAGTGAAAAGCCCAAAGTGGGGCCCAATGTGGGGTTGGGTTCGTGGACCCTGAGATCATGAGCTGAGCCAAAGCCAGGTGCTAAACCAACTAAGCTACCTAGGCACCTTCTGAAATCAATATTTTATTAAGCACTGACATGTAATTTGATGAAGACTGTGGAGTAAATTTTAGGCCAGTGACTGAGAAAACATCTAGAAGCTCTCTGAATGTCTTCAAAACCTGAGTGAATGGACAAAACATCCAGTTCTATTTCCAGATAGCCTTTCATTCTTTATTCAGACTCAGGTGATGAATTTTCTTGGTCCTTTAGTCTCTGGAGAGCCTTTGACAGATGATAAAGAACCTAAATTAAAGTGACCATAGGGATCTGAGGGCTGAATTGGGAATGTAAAAAATTTGGCAATGTGGATAGAAGGATGAATGATGTATGGTCACGAAGGGGGATGGAACAAAGGACTCAGAGGAAGATCCAAACCAGTGAAAGGAGGGAGCAAGAACAGCTGTTGTGGGAAGGGAAATATTTGAGGGACCAATTCGGGAAGATTTTAATCTCCTCAAAGAAGACATTAACATTTTTTAGTAAAATTATGCCTATATTAAAGGAAGTAAACAGAGTTTGTGTAGCACAATTTCAGCAGATGTTCAAGAGGGGATTTTCTATCCACTGAGAAGATCCCATCTCCCCTCCCCGCCTGGGACTTTTCCAAATTTATTACATAATACTTCTTTTTTAATTTGAATTCAATTAGTGAATTTATAATACAACATTAATTTTTGGTATAATGTTCAATGATACATCAGTTGCACTCCCATCTTCTTAACTAATGGTACTTTTATGTTTATAAGCAGAGCAGATGAATACCCACCATTTGCATCAACATGAAGGGACTTTAGGGGATTATGCTAAGTGAAATAAGTGAGCTGGAGAAAGACAATTATCATATGGTTTCACTCATTTGTGGAACATAAGGAATAGTGTAGAGGAACATAGGGAAGGGGAAAATTGAAAGGGGGGGATCAGAAGGGTAGATGAACCATGAGAGACTAGGCCTCTGGCAAAGAATCTAAGAATTTCAGAGGGGAGGGGATGGGGGTTGAGCTAGCCATGGGATGGGTATTAAGCAGAGTACATGTTGTAATGATCACTGGGTGTTATATGTAAATAATGAATCTTGAAACACTACCTCAAAAACTAATGATGTACTGTATGGTGACTAACATAATAAAAAATAATTCAAAGTATAAGTCATAGAGATGCTCAGTGAAGTCAGGATAGGAATAGATGTATACAGTGAGTACTTCAATGAAGAGCAAGTACCAAATAGAGGTCACAAAACTGAATAATATGTAGTAGAATGGAAAAATGCAGTACAGGCTTTCAGGAACAGACTAGATTAGGTAGAAGAAAGGATCAATAAACTTAATGACAAAACATCATAACTCACCCAATCAGAAAAGGGGAAAGAAAGAAAGAAAGAAAGAACCAGAAAGAAAGAAAATATTGCTTAGGAATTTGTGGGGCAACTAAAAAGAGAATTAACATTTGCATTATAGATGTTCCAGAAAAAGAAGAGATTGAAAGGGTCAGAAAAAATTTTTTTGAGGCAAACTTTTTCATTTTTACCTAATCAAAATTTTAATTTTTTAAATTTCTTTTCCATGTACCAGAATTCATTGTTTATGCACCACACCCAGTGCTCCATGAAATATGTGCCCTCCATAATACCTACCACCAGGCTCACCCAACCTCCCACCCCCCGCCCCATCAAAACCCTCAGATTGTTTTTCAGAGTCCATAGTCTGTCATGGTTCATCACCGCCTCCGATTCCCCCCAACTCCCTTCTCCTCTCCATCTCCCCATGCCCTCTGTGTTATTTCTTATGCTCCATAAATAAGTGGAACCATATGATAATTGACTCTTTCTACTTGGCTTATTTCACTCAGCATAATCTCTTCCAGTCCCCTCCATGTTGATACAAAAGTTGGGTATTCATCCTTTCTGATGGAGGCATAATACTCCATAGTGTATATGGATCACGTCTTCCTTATCCATTCGTCTGTTTAAGATGGACGTTTAAGACATCTTGGTTCTTCCCACAGTTTGGCGACTGTGATCATTGCTGCTATGAACATTGGAGTACAGATGGCCCTTTCTTTCACTATATCTGTATCTTTGGGGTAAATACCCAGTAGTGCAAAAGCAGGGTCATAGGGAAATTCTATTTTTAATTTCTTAAGGAATCATCACACTGTTCTATAAATTGGCTGCACCAACTTGCATTCCCACCAACACTGTAAGAGGGTTCCCCTTTCTCCACATCCTCTCCAACACACGTTGTTTACTGTCTTGCTAATTTTGGCCATTTGATCTGGTGTAAGGTGATATCTCAATGTGGTTTTAATTTGAATCTCCCTGATGACTAGTGATGAAAAACGTTTTTTCATGTGTTTGAGGGCCATTTGTATGTCTTCATTGGAAAATTGTCTGTTCATGTCTTCTGCCCATTTTTTGATGTGATTATCTGTTCTGTGTGTGTTGAGTTTGAGAAGTTCTTTATAGATCCTGGATATCAGCCTTTTGTCTGTACTGTCATTTGCAAATATCTTCTCCCATTCCGTGGGTTTTCTCTTTGATTTGTTGACTGTTTCATTTGCTGGGCAGAAGCTTTTGATCTTGATGAAGTCCCAAAAGTTCATTTTCATTTTTGTTTCCTTTGCCTTTGGAGACATATCTTGAAAGAAGTTGCTGTGGCTGATATCGAAGAGGTTACTGCCTATGTTCTCCTCTAGGATTATGATGGATTCCTGCCTCACATTGAGGTCTTTTATCCATTTCAAGTTTATCATTGTGTATGGTGTAAAAGAACGGTCGAGTTTCATTCTTCTATATATAGCTGTCCAATTTTCCTAGCACCATTTATTGAAGACACTGTATATTTTCCACTGTATAATTTTTCCTTCTCTTTCAAAGATTATTTGACCATAGAGTTGAGGGTCCATATCTGGGATCTCTCCTCTGTTCCATTGGTCTATGTGTCTGTTTTTGTGCCAGTACCATGCTGTCTTGGTGATCACAGCTTTGTAGTAAAACTTGAAATCGGGCAATGTGATGCCCCCAGTTTTGTTTTTCTTCTTCAACATTTCCTTAGCAATCCAGGGTCTCTTCTGATTCCATACAAGTTATAGGATTGTTTGCTCCAGCTCTTTCAAAAATGCTGGTGGAATTTTGATCAGAATGGCATTGAAAGTATAGATTGCTCTAGGCAGTATAGACATTTTAACAATGTTTATTTTTCCAATCATGAGCATGGAATGGTCTTCCATCTTTTTGTGTCTTCTTCAATTTCTTTCATGAGTGTTCTGTAGTTTGTTGAGTACTGATCCTTTACCTCTTTGGTTAGGATTATTCCCAGGTATCTTATGGTTCTTGGTGCTATAGTAAATGGAATCGATTCTCTAATTTCCCTTTCTGTATTTTCATTATTAGTCTATAAGAAAGCCACTGATTTCTGTACATTGGTTTTGTATCCTGCCACTTTACTGAATTGCTGTATGAGTTCTAATAGTTTAGGGGTGGAGTCTTTTGGGTTTTCCATATAAAGTATCATGTCATCTGCGAAGAGAGAGAGTGTGACTTCTTCATTGCCAATTTAAATACCTTTTATTTCTCTTTGTTGTCTGATTGTTGTTGCTAAGACTTCTAATACTATGTTGAACAAGAGTGGTGAGAGTGGGCATCCTTGTCATGTTCTTGATCTCAAAGGGAAGGCTGTGAGCTTTTTCCCATTGAGGATGATATTTGCTGTGGGTTTTTCATAGATGGACTTTATGCAGTTGAGGAATCTTCCCCCTATCCCTATACTTTGAAGCATTTTAATCAGGAACGGATGCTGGATTTTGTCAAATGCTTTTTTTCTGCATCAATTGAGAGGACCATGTGGTTCTTCTTTCTTCTCTTATTGATTTGTTCTATCACATTGGTTGATTTGTGAATGCTGAACCATCCTTGAAATCCAGGGGTGAATCCCACCTGGTCATTGTGTATAATCTTTTTAATGTGCTGTTGGATCCTATTAGCTGGGATCTTGCTGAGAATCTTAGCATCCATATTCATCAGGGATATTGGTCTTAAAATTCTCCTTTTTGATGGGGTCTTTGCCTGGTTTGAGGATCAGGGTAATGCTGGTTTAATAAAAAGAGTCTGGAAATTTTCCTTCTGCTTCAATTTTTTGAAATAGCTTCAGGGGAATAGGTGTTATTTCTTCTTTGAAAGTTTTGTAGAATTCCCCAGGGAATCCGTCATGTCCTGGGCTCTTGTTTTTTGGGAGGTTTTTGATCACTGCTTCAATCTCGTTACTACATATTAGTCTATTCAGGATGTCAATTTCTTCCTGGTTCAATTTTGGATGTTTATAGTTTTCCAGGAATGCATCCATTTCATCTAGGTTGCTTAACTTATTTGCATATAACTGTTGTTAATAATTTCTGATGATTGTTTGTACTTCCTTTGTGTTAGTTGTGATCTCTCCCTTTTCATTCATAATTTTATTAATTTGGGCCTTCTCTCTTTTCTTTTGCATTAGTTTGGCCAATGGCTTATCGATCTTATTGATTCATTAAAAAAAAAACAGCTTCTAGTTTCGTTGATGCTTTCTACTATAACTCTAGTTTTTATCTCATAGATTTCTCCTCTAATCTTGATTATTTCCCTTCTTGTGTGTAGAGTTGGCTTAATTTGTTGTTGATTCTCCAGTTCCTTAAGGTGTAAAGACATCTGGTGTATTCTGGATTTTTCAATTTTTTTAAGGGAGGCTTGGACGGCTATGTATTTCCCTCTTAGTACTGCCTTTGCTGTATCCCATAGGTTTTGGAGTGAAGTGTCTTCATTCTCATTGGTTTCCATGAATTGTTTAAGTTCTTCTTTGATTTCCTGGTTGATCTAAGCATTCTTCAGTAAGGTCATCTTTAGCTTCAAGGTGTTTGAATTCCTTCCAAACTTTTCCTTGCGGTTGAGCTCCAGTTTCAAAGCATTGTGATCTGACAATATGTAGGGAATAATCTCAAGATTTTGGTATCAGTTGAGCCCTGACTTGTGACCTAGTATGTGGTCTATTCTGGAGAAGGTTCCATGTGCATTCAAGAAGAATGAGTATTCTCTTGTATTAGGGTGGAATGTTCTGTATCTATTTATGAGGTCCATCTGGTCCAATGTGTCACTCAATGATCTTGTTTCTTTATTAATTTTCTGCTTGGATGATCTATTACTGAGAGTCGCATTTAAAGATCTCCTACTATTAATATATTCATATCAATATGACTCTTTATCTTGATTAACAGTTTTCTTATATAGTTGACTGCTCTCATATTGGGGGCATAAATATTTACAATTGTTAGATCTTCTTGGTGGATAGTTCCTTTAAGAATGATATAGTGTTCTTCTGTATCTCTGACTACAGTCTTCAGTTCAAAATTTAATTTATTGGATATGAGAATCACTACCCAACCTTCTTTTGAGGCCCACTGGCATGAAAGATGCTTCTCCATCCCTTCACTTTCAGTCTGGATGTATCTTTAGGTTCAAAATTGGTCTCTTGTAGACATCATATGAAGGTGTCCTGTCGTTTTATCCAATCTGCAACCCTGTGCCATTTTATGGGTGCTTTAGGCCATTCACGTTGAGAGTGATTATTGAGAGATATGTTTTTATTGACATCATGTTACCTGTGAAGTCTTTATTTATATACGTTGTCTCCATATATTTCTGTTCAATGATATTCTTGGTTTTTTTCCTCTTTTATAGAACTCCCTCTTAATATTTCTTGTAGTTCCAGCTTGGTGGTCACATACTCTTTTAAATCTTCCTGGTCTTGGAAGCTCTTTATCTCTACATCCATGTTGAATGTCAGTCTTGCTGGATAAAGTGTTTTTGGCTGCACGTTCTTCTCATTTAGTGCCCTGAATACATCTTGCCAGCACTTTCTGGCTTGTCATATTTCTGTGGGCAGGTCAGATGTTATTCTGATGGGCTTTCCTCTGTATGTAAGGAATTTCTTCTCCCTAGCTGCTTTATAGCTCTGGTCTAAAATTATGATTCATCATTTTCACAATCAGGTGTCTCAGGGTCTTCTAGAGTCTATGATTTTGGAGGGAGACCTTTCTGCCTCTAGGACATGACTGCTGGTTCCATTTGCCAGATTGGGAAAATTTTCATGGAGAATTTGTTCAACTATATCTTCTAGTCTTCTTTCTTCCTTCTCCCCCTCAGGGATTCCAATAATTCTGATGCTGGAATTTTTCATGGTGTCTTTTATTTCCCTAATTCTGTTTTCATGGCTTCTAAGCTGTTTTTTTCCAGGCTTCCTCCTGATATTTTTTCTCTATCTGTTTTTCCTCCAGATCATTAATTCTATCTAGGTAAATCAGTTACCCTAGATTTTAGAAAATTTACATTAGATCAGAACTCATTGAGAACATTGTTAACATCATCCCTGGTGGCTTTCACTTCTGCCCTAATCAATTCCATTTTGTCATTAAAGCCTTTCTCCAACCTAGCCATTGCCTGGCTAATTGTTAGCCTGAATTCTCTTTCCAACATACTGTCTATGTCCATATCCAATAGCTCTGATGGAGAGGGCCCATGCTCTGAATTTTTCCTCTGTTGGGCATTCCTCCTCCCAGTCATTTTGGTGAGAGATGGCTGAAGGGATGTGTAGCTGTATGTATCAACCATGGTGCAGGCAAGGTGCACTCCGGAATGCTTGTGAACAATCAGGAATCCCCACCAAAACGAAAGAAAAAAGAAAAAAAAGAGAGAGAGAGAGACAGGAAAAAAAATAAAGATAAAATAAAGGAGAAGGCCCAGCCCAAATGGACCCCAAAGGTAAGATTTATAAAGTATACAAACAAAAACAGACAAACAAAAGGACCGACAAAAGTAAATGACAAGGAAAATAAAGGTCAAAATGAACTGCAAGTATAAGATTTTTGTACTACCAGAAAGAAAAAAATACACAGAAATACTGACAGAAGTAAAAATGATAGGGTGGTTATAAATTCTCAGTGTGGCCAAGGAAGTTTATTTTGATTCTTCCTGGATGTATCTTGATATCTTTGTTAAAGGACTCAACTTTCCTGAGATAAAGGGGGAATTAAAACTGGTTTACATATAGGGGTAGCATTGATGGGGAAAAGGGGGTTACCTTGAAGCTTATCTCTATATGAATTTAAAAAAATAAATAAAATAAAAGTAAATTAAATTAAAAAAATAGAAAAGCAAAAGAAAAACGCAGGTATACATATCAAAAAATTTCAGGTTACAAGGCTATTATGGAATTTTATGTACTGAACATCTTTACTGTGATGGTAAATAGGTTAAAAAGTTATATTAAAAAATGAAAAGAACCAGAATAGTGGGAATAAATTAAAAATAAAAGTTGGATCTATGAAGTATTGATGACCGTCCTTTTTTTTTTTTTTTTTTTTTGGTCGTTGTTGTTGTTTTGGCTGGCTTTCTGGGGGAGGGGCCTGCTGCATGGTTTTTCAAGGAGTCTTGCTAGAGTTGAGTCCTCCTACCCCCATTAAGGGGCTTGGCTCTGAGGAAACCCGTTTTTCAGGCTTTTGTTGTCTGGAGGGTTTTTTTGTTTGTTTGTTTTTTCTCCCCTTGGTGGCTTTTGGCGGTTCTTTGGAGGTTTAGAGGAAAGCAAACTGCACCCAGACCTCCATCTCAGAGAGAAACCTCAATCTGTTCCCCTCTGGGCGCTCCTGAGCACAGAAATTCCCCCTCTGCCGCTGACAGAGTTCCCCAGTAACAGTCTCTCTGGTCACAGGAACTCCTGCTTGTATCCAAAACCATGAGAAATACGAGCTGTGGCTATCTTGGCAGCTCCAGACTGTCAGACAGGTCCCAATCAGAGATAGCGCACTGAGATTTTCATGCTGGCCTGGGCTGAGAGTGCTCAGACTCTCCAGGTCCTAGAGAGTGCTGGCTAGTGCCTGCACAGACCTCTCTCAGGGGAGGGTGTGGGGCATGACTCAGACCCCCGTCGTGCAGTGTGCGTGCATAGTGCAAAAGGCTGTGGTTCTGCCGGCTGGCGTCCATAACAGGCTCCCTCACCCTCACCAGCGCCACCACCTAGACACTCTCAGGCACGCTGATGGCTCAGGGACTGAGACCTGGCTTCTTTGCTGCGCTCTCTGATTCATCACTGGCGGTGGCAGTCCTGGGTCCATGGGCTTAAGTCCCTGTCACTAACTACCCAATTTCACCAATTTCCCCTTAAGATCTTTTGCTCTTTTTGAGTGCTTTCAACCAGACTCCAAGTTAATGCTAGTCCTCAATCACAGGGCACTCTCCTATCAGGGTATTACTTTTCAATGGGTCGCTTCTGGTGGCTCCCTCCTCCTTTTGCTTATCTTCCAATATCAGTCTGATGTTCCCACCTGTCCACTGGTATCTTCTGCCTCTGTAGAGATCCAGAAGTGTATAATTCTAATCTCAGGCTGATTTCATGGGTGATCAGAGTTCTTTGGTTGGTGATCAGCTCACTTTAGGGGACAGGTTGAAACAGCACCTCCTACTTCCCTGCCATCTTGTCCAGAACACTTTTTTGAAGAAATACATACCTGAAAATTTCCCCAGGATAAGGAAGAAAACAGACATCCAGATCTTGGAATCTCTGAGAGTTCCAAATGAGAAGAACTCAATGAAACCCACATCAGTGTACATTATAATAAAATTTGAAAAGTGAAAGACAAGAAAAAACTTGTTGTGTACAAGAAAACCCTCGTAAGACTATCAGCAGATTTCTTTGGCATAAATTTTACAGGCCAGAAGGGAGGGGCATGATATATTCAAACCGCTGAGAGAAAACGAAAAGGAAAACAAAACAAAAAAATCTTTCTAGGTAAAAATATTCTACCTAGCAAAATTATTCAGAATTGAACTAGAGATAAAAAGCCTTCTAGAAAAGCGAAAGCTAAATGAATTTATTTATTTCTATTTTCTGATATTTTTTGTTATGTTCAATTAGCCAACATATAATATGTCATTAGTTTTTGATATAGTGTTCAATGAAATGATATATTAATTGGATATAGCACCCAGTACTCATCACCACCGGTGCCCTCCTTAATACCCATCACCCTGTTACCCCATCCACTTACACCCCTCCCTTCTGTAACCCTCAGTTGGTTTTCCAGAGTCCAGAGTCTTTCATGGTTTGTCTCCCTCTCTGATTTCTTCCCATCCAGTTTTTCCACCCTTCCCCTGTGGTCCTCCACACTATTCCTTATGTTCCACATATTAGTGAAACCATAAAATTGTCTTTCTCCAACTGACTTATTTCACTTAGCATAATCCCCTCCAGCCCCAACCATATTGATGCAAATGGCAAGTATTCATCCTTTCTGAAGGCTGAGTAATATTCCATTGTGTATATGAAACACATTTTCTTTATCCATTCATCTGTTGAAGGGTATCTTAACTCCTTCCATAGGTTGGCTATTGTGGACATTGCTGCTATGAACATCAGGATGCATGTGCCCCTTCTTTTCATTACATCTGTTTCTTTGGGGTAAATACCAGTAGTGCAATTGCTGGGTCATAGGGTCGCTCTATTTTTAACGTCTTGGGGAACCTACATTCTGTTTTCCAAAGCGGCTGTACCAACTTTCATTCCCACCAACAATTTAAGAGGGCTCTCCTTTCTCCACATCCTTTCCAACACTTGTTTCCTGTCTTGTTAATTTTTGCCATTCTAACTGGGGTAAGGTTACCACCTGTGGTTTTGATTTGTATTTCCATGATGGCTAGTGATGTTGAAAGCTAAAGGAATTTATCATCACTAAACTGGCCTTACAAGAAATGTTAAAGGGACTTCTTTAATTTAAAAATAGAGGGTACTAATCAGTAGCAGGAAAACAGAAGAATGAATAAATTTAATTGGAGAGGTAAATATATAGTACATGTAGTTAATTACTTAGAAAGTGAATATAGAGGTTAAAAGAAATAGGTAGTAAAAAGAACAATAACTATAATAATTAAAAGAAACACAAGATCTTGGAACACTGAGAAAATAAAATAAAATAAAGAAACATGAGATTAAAAAATGTAAAATGTGACATCAAAACAATAAAAATTTTAGAGAACATTAAAAATGTAGGGCTTTGGAATCCAATCAACTTATATTATTGCGTTAAATGAGACTATTTTAGATACTAGTTGTTGTATGTAAGCCTTATGATAAGTATAAAGTAAAATCTTATAGTAGATACACAAAATACAAAAAGTAAAATATTGAAACACACCATCGAAGAGAATAATCAAACTAGAAAATAAGAGAACAGGAGAGAAAAGGAACTGAGAGGAATTTTAAAATTCAATATAACTTGAATTTCAGAATTGTGATGTCTCCAGCTTTGCTTTTCTTTCACAAAGGCATTTAAACAAAAATTCAACATCCATTTTTGATAAAAACTTATAACAAAGTGGGTATAATGGGAACATATCTCAACATAATAAAGGCCTTATACAAGCCCACAAATAACATCATACTCAGTAGTGAAATGATGAATCTTAGAGAACACAAAGGTCAGGATGCCTATTCTTATCATTTTTATTCAGCATATATTATTGGAGTTACCACCCTGAGCAATTATATTAGAAAAAGAAGGCATCCAATCTGCTAAGAAGTAAAATTGTTTATATTTACATATCACATAATATTACATATAGGAAATCCTAAAAACTCCATAAAATTGTTACAATGTATATTAATTCAGTTAAGTTGCAGGACACAATATCAATCTAAAAATTGTTTGCATTTCTAAAAACGAACAACAAATTGTTGGAAAGATAAGTTATGGAAACAATCCCATTTGTTCATTTTCATAAAAAAGAACAAAATTCCTAAGAATAAATTTAACCAAGGAATTAAAAAATCTGTACAATCAATACTACGAATATTAATAAAAATGAAGAAGACACATGTAAGTGGAAACGTATTCTGTGCTCATAAATAAGATGAATTAATATTGTTAAAAAGTGATACTATCCAATTAATCTACAAATTCAATGCAGTCTTTATTAAAATTCCAATGATATTTATTACAGAAGATCCTGAAATATTGAACCCAATTTGAGAAAGAAGAACAAAGCTGGGGGTATCATAATCCCAAATTTTAAGATATATGACTATCCTATAATAATCAAGACAGTATAGTACTGGCAAAAATGTAGACACATAGATCAATGGAACAGAACAGAGAGACCAGAAATAAACCCATACATGTATGGTCAATTAATGCACGACAAAGGAGCCATAAATATATGATAAGGAAAAGACAATCTCTTCAGTGAATGCTGTTAAAAAAACTAAACAACCACATACAAAAGAATGGAAGAAGATCTCTATCTTACAGTATACATAAAAATTAGCTCAAAATGGGTTAAAGACTTGAACATAAGACTCCTAGAAGAAAGGATAGGCAGTAAATTCCTTGACATTAGGCTTGCAATTATTTTTGAACCTGACACCAAAAGCAAAAGTAGCAAAAGCAAAAATAAATGTGTGATCACATAAAACTATAAACCAACCAAGCAACACAAAAACATCCACAGAGGAAAGGAAATGATCGAACAAACAAACGAAAAAACATAAGGGAAAGCAATCTACTTAATGGGATACAATGTTTGTAAGACATATATCTGATAATTAATATCCAAAATAATTAATATCCAAAAATTAATTCATACAACTAAATTGCAAAAACACAATTAAAATATAAAAACGTTGGGGCTCCGAATAAACATTTTTCATAAGTAGACATATTGATTGCCAATAGGTACATAAAAAGATGCTCAGTATCACTAATCATCAAGGAAATGCAGATCAAAATGATAAGGAGATATCACATCCCACGTGTAGAATGGCTATTATCAAAAAAAGAAGAAATAAGTGTTAACAAGGATGAGGAAAGGAGAAAGGAAATTCTGTGTTCTCTTGTGGGGATGTAGAATGGTGCAGCCACTATGGAAAACAGTATAGAGTTTCCTCAAACAAATAAAACAAACTAAAGTAAACTAAACCCATAACCTAATAAACCTGCTACATGATGCAGCAATTCCACTTCTGGGTATTTATTTGAAGAAAATGAAAACATTATTGTGAAAAGATGTGTAGGAAATATTACTCACACATAAAAACAATTATATCTTGCTATTTATGAAAACATGGATGAACCTCAATGAAATGCTAAGTAAAATAAGTCAGACAAAGACAAATACCATATGATTTAAATTATATTTGAATATAAAAATAAAACAAAACAAGCTCAGATACAGAGAACAGATTGGTGACTGCCAGAGGCAGGGTTGCAGATGGGAGAAATGAGGGGAAAAGACCAAAAGGTATAAACTGCTAGTTACAAAATAAATATGTCATGGGGATGTAATGTATAGCATAGTGACTATAGTAAATAATGCTTTATTGCATATTTAAAAGTTGCTAAGAAAATAAATCTTAACAGAACTCATCAGAAGGAAAAAAATGTTAGCTATATAAGATGATGGATGTTAAGTAGACTTCTGTGGTAATCATTTCACAATGTTTATAAATACCTAATTTTTATATTGTACACCTGAAATCAAAATGTTACATATCAATTACACCTCAATTAAAATATTTTTATAAAACGGGACATTTTTCTTACACCATAAACAAAGATAAACTCAAAATGAATGAAAGACTTGAATCTGAGACAGGAATCTATCAAAATCCTACAGACAGGCAATCTCTTCAACCTCAGCTGCAGAAACTTCTTGCTGGACATGTCTCCAAAGGCAGAAAAATAAAAGTAAAAATGAACTTTTCATCAAGATCAAAAGCTTCTGCTCAGCAAAAGAAACAGTCAACAAAACTAAAAGGGCACCTATGGAATGGAGAAGATATTGACAAATGACATATCAGATAAAGGGCTAGTATTCGAGATCTATAAAGAATTTATCAAAGTTAACAATCCCTACCCAAAAAATAATAATGCAGTTGAAAAATGGGCAGAAGCCATGAACAGACACTTCTCCAAAGAAGACATACAAATAGGCAACAGACACATGAAAAAATGTTCAACATCACTTGGCATCATGTAATACAAATCAAAGCTACCACCTTACAGCAGTCAGAATGGGTAAAATTAACAAGACAGGAAATAACAAATATTGGTGAGGATGCAGAGATAGAGGAACCTTCTCATGCTGTTGGTGAGAATGTAAGTTGGTACAGCCACTCTGGAAAACAGTATGGAAGTTCCTCAAGAAGTTAAAAATAGAGCTACACTATGACCCAGGAATTGCACTACTGAGTATTTACCCCAAAGATACAGATGTAGTGAAAAGAAGGGACACATGCACCCCACTGTTCAGATCCACAATATCCAAACTGTGGAAGGAGCTGAGATGTCCATTGACAGATGAATGGATAAAGAAGATGTTACACACACACACACACACACACACACACACACAATGGAATATTGCTCAGCCATCAGAAAGGATGAGTACTTAACATTTACAACAACATGGATGGAACTAGAGTGTATTATGCTGAGAGAAATAAGTCAATCAGAGAAAAACAATTATCATATATTTTATCAATATATTTTATCAATATATTATCATATATTGATATCATATATCAATATCATATATCATATATTTCACTCATATTTCATTATTTCACTCATATATGGAATATTAAAACAAAAAACAGCACAAAAGATACTAGGGGAAGGGAAGCAAAACTGAATGGGAAGTCATCAGAGAGGGAGAAAAACCATGAGAGACTCTTAACTATAGGAAACAAACTGAGGGTTTGTTAGAGAGGAGGTGGGCAGGGCAATGGGGTAACTGGGTGATGAACATTAAGGAGGGTACATGGTGTGATGAGTGCTGGGTGTTATATGCAAATGATAAATTATTGAACACTACATCTGAAGCTAACGATGTACTATATGTATCTGATTGAATTTAAATAAAAACATTTTTAAAGAAAAATAAAAAAAAGAATTAAATAACTATATTATATTTTCTACATTTTTGGGAAACTAAGGAATATAATGATATTAGTTGGTTCTTCCTTATGTCTCTAGATCAAGTCATGAAAAAAAATGAACTCTTGGTTTGAATTAAAAGTTCAAGCTTACATCAATGACTTAAGAGCTTGTAGATATGTTTGAAGGAGAGCGTTATCTCATAGAAGGACCAAAATGGCTGTAAATCAATCTGTAGCTGTTTGAATTCCACATTGTGTTGTAACCTAACACTCCTAGGGTGTCTACTCTAAAAGTGAGGGAGTTGATTCAGAAACAGTAGGATTCTGTATTGTGGAACAGAGTATTGTGGGATGATTCTGAAAATTCTGAAGATAGTCATTACCTAAATTTTGCTGAGTCTTCTCTGCCAGTAGAAGAGATCTCCCGATCACTACTGGAAGTGGCCTTCCTAATCCCTGAAAAAGCAACCTTCTCAACTTCAGTGATAGCAGTATCTGATTCTTCAGTAGTATCGCCTTTCCATCTCAGTCTGAAGGGATTAATTTTGCATTGCCTTAGAAAATGACAATGATCTCCATTGAGACTGTTGTCTCCTATAACTAGAGCCAAGTCCTAAAGGCCACTAAGGTGAGGTGCATAGTGTGTCCCACAAGGAAGTGCATTACACTCCAAAAGAATTATTTGTGTTTGATAACCGGTACAAGCAAAAGTCTAACAAATATGTGCTGGTATGGATGTTAAAGGTGTGAAATAATGAAAGAAGGAATATAAAGTTGGATCAGGCTGAATTTATTGATTTAGTGCCAGTAAGTAGATATTCTGCATTTAATTTTGCAACCTGGGAAGAGAAAGTGCCTCTAACAGTTCATTGGGTTTGTTGGTAGAAATATGGATCAAAAGATGACCTACCAGGAACAAAATAAGTATGCTGGATGTCTCTTTGTTTAGTGTAGATTCAAAATAGAGAGACTGGAAGGTTACAGTATTTTCATTAATGACCTACTCACCTACACTAGAATGGCCAAGAAGACATACCTTTCATTACTCTTAGAAATAAGTTAAGGAATGGAGAAAAATATTTCAGAAGTGCTCTGTGGTTGCTCTTCTTTCTAGGCAAGATCTTACAGTAGGAATAGCAGCCACTCAACTGGAATATCTAAATGCAGTGGGAGTAAATGGATGATAGATTTGAAAGGATCAAGCAGTTTTGCTCATCTCCTAAAGTCAAAGTAAGACCCAGGGAAACAAACTGAGGATATCAGAGGGGAGAGGTGGGGGAGATGGGGTAACAAAGTGATGGGTACTAAGGAGGCCATGTGTTGTGATGAGCACTAGGTGTTATATGCAACTAATGAATCATCAAAAACTAATGATGCACTATACCATGGCTAACTGAACATAATAAAAATGAAATATTAATTAGGTAGATAGTTTTGCTAGATGTTAATATCTACTTGCAAAACTTATTTCTTTTGTATGATATAACAAAAATTAAAAATTTGATTATTAAAAAATGCTTTTGTAGCAACATGGACAGGACTGGAAGAGATTATGCTGAGTGAAATAAGTCAAGCAGAGAGAGTCAAGTATCATATGGTTTCACTTATTTGTGGAGCATAACAAATAATATAGAGGACAAGGGTAGATGGAGAGGAGAAGGGAGTTGAGGGAAATTGGAAGGGGTGGTGAACCATGAGAGACTATGGACTCTGAAAAACAACCTGAGGGTTTTGAAGGGGCGGGGGGTGGGAGGTTGGGGGAACCAGGTGGTGGGTATTAGGGAGGGCACAGATTGCATGGAGCACTGGGTGTAGTGAAAAAAACAATGAATACTGTTACGCTGAAAATAAATAAAAAATTAAAAAAATATATCTATGGTAATTGACAGCAGAGTGAAAGTATTCAGAATAGTCTGACTAGCACCAGCCTATGACTCTGGTAATTAATCACAGTGCCTATAAATGAAGGAGGCAGATAACTTGCTAAATTCCTACTTGATATGAATAAATAGTGAAAGGTTAGGGTAAGTTGAACAAAAGCCCAACTTAAATGATAAAAAAAAAGAATGTCAGAGACCATCAAACAATACCCAGACTTAAGACAATTTACAGACTCAAGACGTCTTGCATTAGGTTAGAACAGGTCCCCTTGATGCAGCAAACCAGTACATGAACAAATGGTTACAGAGTTAATCTTTCTCC
The DNA here is from genome assembly GCF_963455335.1 of Martes martes. Taxonomy (NCBI): domain Eukaryota; kingdom Metazoa; phylum Chordata; class Mammalia; order Carnivora; family Mustelidae; genus Martes; species Martes martes. Next base: position 22,375,237 of record NC_137894.1, on the reverse strand, counting down.
TAGCCATCCAAAAATGAATTACAACTATTTAACAGGATTAATATGCATTGGGTAAGAAAATAATAAGACTTTTTAGAGACTACTGGGGACCAGTTAAGAGCTAACTTTGTTCCTAGGGGACCCAAAATGTCATTGTAGCCCTTTAGTCAGAGTAGGGGTTTGAGGGGCTCAAGTGATCTATACCCTTTAACTCATGTCAGTCTCACAGTGCGTCCAGTGTTCCACAGAAACATTGTGTGGTATTTCCCCAGTTCCTTTTTTTTAATGATTTTTTTTTAAATTTTTCAGAGAGAGAGAGAGAGAGAGAGAGCGAGAGAGCACAAGCAGGCAGAGTGGCAGAGGCAGAGAGAGAAGCAGGCTCCCTGCTGAACAAGGACCCCAGTGTGGACCCCTGGGATCATGACCTGAGCCAAAGGCAGTGGTTTATCCAACTGAGCCACCCAGGCATCCCTATATTTCCCCAGTTCTTGGATGCATAATTGTAATAGAGATAAACAGCAAATGAAAGAAAACTGTTAATGATCCCTTGATCTGTGGGATTATGGATACTATAGTGAGAAAGGCCATATAGAAACTATTGAACTTTCTCTGCCTGTGAAAATAGTAATTCAAAAAGAGAACTACATTCCTGAAGGAATTGCATATATTAGTGTTATCATCAAGGACCTGAAGGTGCAGGAGAGCTGATTCTCATTACATCCTCAACCATCTCTTTTATTTGGTCCATGCAGAATACAGATAGACCTTGGAGAAAGTGGATTATTGCAAGCTTAACTTAGTATTGACTTTAACTGCAGCTGTTGTAGTAGATGTAGTTTCATAGCTTGAACAAATTCACACATCCCTGGTACCCAGTATGAAGCTATTGATCTAGCAAATGCCTTTTGCTCCTTACCTATCCACAGTGCCCACTGAAGTGTTACTCCCTAGCTAAAAAAGGCAGCAAACAAATTAAAGGTACTTTGTCAGGGGGTTGTAAACTTTCTAATTCTATGTCACTTTTTAGTTTATAGTTATACTGACTGCTTTTCTCTTCCACAACTTATGACACTGACCCATTACATTGATGACATTATGCTGACTGGGCCTAGTAAGAAAGAATAGCAACCACTCCAGATTTATTGGTAATACATTTGCATAATAGAGGGTGGAGAATAAATCCAATGAAAATCCAGGGTCTTCTATCTCAGTAAACTCTAAAGACCAGAGTACTAAAATTTGTCCAGATATCCTTTTTAAGGTGAAGGAGAGGTTGTTGCATCTGGCCTCTTCTACAACTCAGAAAGAAAAAAAAAAAATCTCCGGTGGATTCCTTTGGGTTTTGGAGACAAAATATTCCTCATTTGGGGTATTACTTTGACTCGTGCTTTTACTAATTCAAAAAAGCTTCTAGTTTTGTGTGGGGCATGAGAGAAATGAGAGAAATGAGAAAAAGCTGCACAATTTCAGTACATTGTGCAAAGTGTTCTAATATTTGAGCCATAAATTACAGGAGACCTAATGGTTCTTGAAGTTTCATAGACAGCTATGGATCATGTTTGGAGCCTTTGGCAGCCTGTATAGGTAATGGCAGTGCAGGATTTCAAAATTTGATCCCAGGTCCTGTTATCACCCAAAGATAACTACTCTCCTTTTGAGAAACAGCCATAGTCTTTCCGCTGGGTTTAGAAAGTCTGAATGCTTGACAATAGACAACCAAGATACATGTGACCTGAGCTGCCATCATAAACTATTATCCACAAAGTCATACACCTGGGCTCACATAACATCACTCTATCATCAAATAAATGTATTGTATAGATGATCAGAATCAAGCAGGCCATGGAGGTACAAGTGAGTTACATGAGTTAAGTGGTCCAAATGCCCATGGTCCATACTCCCACTATGTTGGATATTTCTCTCAGCCTACACCTCTTCTATAATGAGGATTTCTTGCCACTGATTGGGAGAGGAAGGAAAATGTGATCCTGGTTTACAGATGGCTCTGTATGATATGCTGGTATAACCTATGGACTGCTGTAACACTACAAACTCCCCCTGGGCCATCTCTAAATTCAGTGATAAAGAGAAATCATCAGTGGGCAGGAGTTTAAGAAGTACACCTGTTTTTTTCATAAAATGGACAGGTGTTTGATTTTACAGTGACTCATGAACTGTGGCATGGTTTGGATGATGTTTGGGACTAGAAATAAATACAATTAGAAAATTGATTACAGTGAAATTTGGGGAAGGTGCATCTGGATAGACTTCTCTCAAAGGGCAAAACAAACATGAAGATATTTGTATCCTTTATGAATACTCACTAAATACTGATCTCAGCAGAGGCAGATTATAATATTCAAGTGGATAGGATGACAAGTCTGGGGGTGCCAATTTACTTCTTTACACAGCCACCTCTATCATTGCCACCTCTATTATTGCCCAGGGTCATGATAAAGTCACCATAGTGGCAAGAACTCAGCATCGTGGGCTCCACTCACCAATTCCCAGTGCCCAATGAAATGGTTCAAGGACATTTAGAAGATTCAGTAACAATGCAAGCTAGATGATAATATGTTATAGAGTTGGGGTAAGAGTTGGGTCGGTGGCTCCGGGAATGCAGGAGGAACAATAAAAATGACTGTCAGGCCGTCATCTTCCAGGCCGCCCTCTTCCTTAACCCTTGACTCTCCCCCTGGAAGGATGTATGCTGAGGTCACGTCACCATAAGTAACCCGATACCTATGCAGGAAACAGGAACATCAGGACTCCCCCTACCCTCCAATCAAAAAATACATTACCTTATATGGCTGTGAACCTATGCCCTGTCTTAAACCAGATAAAAGACCCACTTGAGTTAAAGCCTCTGCCTTCGGCTGGGGTCATGGTCTCAGGGTCCTGGGATTGAGCCCCGCATCAGGCTCTCTACTCAGCAGGGAGCCTGCTTCCCCCTCTCTCTCTGCCTGCCTCTCTGCCTACTTGCAATCTCTCTCTCTGTCAAATAAATAAATAAAATCTTTTAAAAAAAAGACCCACTTGAGCCCTTCCTCCTGCGACTTCCCCGATTCCCCTCTCCTGAGTCGCGGAACCTTGCCAGAGAGCGACTTTAATAAATCTAGCCTTGTGCCTTTCTCACCCGGTGTCGTGTTTATCTCCCCTATAAAACCTTACATTTGGTGCTGAAACCTGGGAGGAGATCGAGCCCCCACACTGGTGGGGAGGCTCTCTACTCTCCCTATCCAGACCTGGACTTGCCTTTCTGAGTGCCCCTTCCGAGACTGTGGTGAATTACTCCAGATCCCTCGACTCTATCTGGAAAGGCCTGCCCAAATCAGGGCCGCGCCAGGGCTGACCCCGCTGGTCACCAGGTGACCTCCGCAACTCTGGGAGTCGGGTGACATCCCAACCTCCACAGTAGTTGAGACAGCCTGACCACAGCCCAGCGTTGGACAAGGGGATGCCTTCCTCCAACTCTCCTGTTGCCCGGCAAGGGATCATGGGAACCTCCCAATCCAAATTTGACCCTAAAACACCCCTAGGGTTCCTGTTAGCCAATCTTAAGACCCTGGAACTGTACCAGGACCTATGAAAGTAACGTCTCATACATTATTGTACCATCGCATGGCCACAATACCGACTGGACAATCAATCCCAGTGCCTTCCAGAAGGCACATTTGACTATCAAATTCTCATGGACTTAGATAATCTCTGCAAATGCCAAGGCAAATGGGCCGAGGTCCCTTATGTCCAGGTTTTCTGGACTCTATGCTCTCGCCCCTCCCTCTGCTCTCACTGCTCCACTTCACAGGTCCTCTTGGTCAGCTCCCCTCCCCCCACCCTGCCACCCACTGCTCCCAAAGACCCGGACCTCTCCTCCTTATCTCTCCCTCTGAACCCCCGGAAAGCTTCACCCACCCACTGATGAGAGGGCCCCTGGTTCCTCCTCCTCCTCCTTCTTACCATGATCCTATACCCCAAGGTCCCTCTCTTTCTATACCCCCTAATCCCTCTGTTCCCACACCCCCCACTTCGGTCCCTTCCACTCATGCTCCTGTCTCATCCCCTGAACCCTCAAAACCTGAGTCCGCTCCTGGTATGGCCACCACCGACGCCCCCCCACATCTCCTCCAGCCTCCCCTTCCACCTCCACCCACACGAGGGCTCAAAAACCCTCCCCCAATTTAGTCTGCCCACTAAGGGAGGTTGCCGGAGTTGAGGGAGTCGTTCGGGTTCATGCACCCTTCTCTCTACAAGACTTTTCCCAAATCAAGAAACGTCTGGGCTCCTTTTTGGCTAACCCTGAGAACTACATAAAGGAATTTCAGTATCTGGATCAGGCCTATGATCTCACCTGGCATGACCTACATGTGGTCCAGACCACAACCCTCACCACAGAGGAGAGGGAGCACATTCAGGCTGCAGCCCGAGAACATGCTGATCAGGTCCATCTTACTGATGCCACCATACCAGTCGGTACTCAGACTGTCCCATCCGCCCGAATGGAACTACCAAGATGGCCAAGATGGCCAAGATGGCCACCGGGGCCGAGACCGCATGGTCCAGTACCTTATCACCAGCATGCGGGCAGCCTCCAATAAGGCAGTCAACTATGATAAACTTAGGGAGGTCATTCAGGAACCAAACGAGAACACAGCCATATTTCTTAACTGACTTACTGAGGCGCTGACTCAATACACTCACCAGACCCGCCTCCCTAGCAGGGGTGACTGTCTTAGCCACCCACTTAATTTCTCAGTCAGCCACCAACATTCAGAAAAAATAAAGAAAGCAGAGGAGGGCCCTCACACTCCCATTTCTGATCTGGTGAAAATGGCATTTAAAGTCTTTAACTTCTGAGAGGAAGCAGCAGAACTTAAGCACCAAGCCAGACTCCAACAGAAGGTCCAACTGCAGACCCAAGCCTTAGTAGCAGCCCTGAGGCCGTCAGGTTCTGGGGGACAACAGAAGGGAGCACCTAGGGGCACCTGGTGGCTCAGTGGGTTAAAGCCTCTGCTTTCAGCTCAGGTCATGGTCCCAGGGTCCTGGGATCAAGCCCTGCATCGGGCTCTCTGCTCAGCGGGGAGCCTTCTTTCCCCCTCTCTCTCTCTCTGCCTCTCTGACTGCTTGTCATCTCTGCCTGTCAAATAAATAAATCTTAAAAAAAAAAAAAAGAAGGGAGCACCTAACTGTGTCCCTCCAGGGGCCTGTTTCAAGTGCAGAGCCGAGGGACACTTGGCCCGTCAATGCCCCAATCCAAAAGCGCCTGCTAGGCCATGCCCTCAATGCTGCATGATGGGCTATGGAAATCAGACAGCCTCAGCCTTGGGGGATTCCCGGCACCTCCACGTGGGGGAGACCCTGAGACCATAAGTCCTGCTTTCCAACTTCTCGGGTTGGAGGATGACTGACGAAGCCCAGACTCGGACACCCCTCTCACCAACGCTGAGCCTAGGGTCACACTCCAGGTAGCAGGTAAGTCCATTTCCTTTCTGTTGGACACAGGGGCTACCTATTCCATGCTGCCTTCCTACTCGGGTCTTACTCGTCCTTCCCCAGTTGCAGTCATGGGAATTGATGGTACTTCCTCCACTCCAAAAGCCATCCCCCTTTGTCATGCAGCCTGGATGGGTTCCCCTTCTCACGCTTCTTCCCCATCATCCCTTCCTGCCCCATTCCCCTACTAGGCAGGGACATCCTCCACAAGCTTCGGGCCACCATACATCTTTCTCCCTCTCCCTCAACTTCTGCTCACTTCATCCTCCCTCTACTCCCCTCTGACTTGCTCTCTATCCCGGATTGTTTCCCCTCCATAGACCCGCAGGTATGAGATATTTCCAGACCTGTAGTAGCAACCCACCACACACCAGTCAAGATACAACTCAAAGACGAGTCTACATTTCCATCCCCGCCCACAGTTCCCTATCTCGATGACTCACCTGAGAGGACTTAAGCCTATTGTCAACCGCCTCTGGCAGCAGGGTCTCCTTATCCCCATTAACTCTCCACGCAACACTCCTATCCTTCCCGTTAAAAAACCCTCAGGAGCCTATCACCTGGTACAGGACCTAAGACTCATCAACAAGGCAGTAGTTCCACTCCACCCGGTGGTTCCCAACCCCTACACACTCCTTTCCAACGTTCCCCCCCACACCACCCACTTCTCGGTCCTGGATCTCAAAGACACATTCTTTACTATTCCCCTCTATCCAGACTCCTATTTTCTCTTCACCTTCACCTGGGAGGACCCCAAAACACATATCTCTGGACAATTAACCTGGACGGTCCTGCCCCAGGGCTTCTGAGATAGCCTCCACATCTTTGGTCAAGCTCTGGACCTCCAACAATGCACCTTCGAGACCAGCACTCTCCTCCAATATGTAGATGATCTCCTCCTCTGCAGCCCCTCCCTCCCTTCCTCTCAGGGAGATACTGCCACTCTGCTCAATTTCCTGGGCACCAAGAGATACTGAGTGATGCCTTCCAAGGCCCAACTCTGTACCCCCTCAGTCACCTACTTGGGGATATTACTAACTCCCACTTCCAAATCCCTCACAGGAGATTGTATCTGCCTCCTATAAGACCTACAACCCCCTCAAAACTTGGAGGACATACTGTCATTCTTAGGACTGGTGGGCTTTTTTAGACATTGGATTCCCAATTTTGCCATTCTGGCCTGGCCCTTATACTGGGCCACCAAAGACACACCACAGGGACTTCTAACCAACCCAGGCTCTATCAGACATCTGTTCTACCAGCTCAGGAGCCACCTCATTTTGGGACAGAGTCTGGCCTTGCCCGACCCTTCAAAGCCTTTTCATCTTTTCACTGACGAATGGTCTGGCCTGGCCACTGGTCTCCTGGCCCAACCAACTGGTCCCACCTACCGGACGGCGGCCTATCTCTCTAAACCACTAGATATCACTGCCCAGGGATGGCAGCACTGCCTCAGGGCCCTAGCGGCAGCCGCTTCTCTTACAAAGGAGGCCCTCAAATTTACCTTAGGACAGCTCCTCATCATCTTCTCCCTTCATTGACTGGGAGACTTAGTCAGTCACAAATCCTTGGCACAACTCACTCCTTCCTGTCTTCAGCGCTCCCACCTACTATTCATAAAAAAACCCAGGTCACACTCTCTAACTCCTCTCACCTAAATCCGGCCACCCTCTTGCCAACACCCTCATCTACCCCCACTCCTTCCCACTCTTGCCCTCAACTCCAGAAAGAACTTACTGCCTCCCATCCAGGACTCTCGGACCAGCCGCTGCCTGACCCCGATCGCACTCTGTTCGTGGATGGGAGCTCCTTTATAGCGCCGGATTGACAGCGACACGATGCCTATGCGGTAGTCACCCTAGATGCAGTCATAGAGGCGGCCCCCCTTCCCATTGGGACTACTTCTCAAAAGGCAGAACGCGTGGCTCTCACCAGGGCCCTTCATTTATCTAAGGGCCAATGGGTCACCATCTATACTGACTCCAAATATGCTTTCCTTATTACCCACACCCACTCTGTCCTTTGGCGAGAAAGGGGATTCCTCACGACCAAGGGAAACCCCATAATCAATGGGCCTCTCATTGCCAAACTTATTGAGGTTCTCAATCACTCTACCAAGGTGGCTATCATCCACTACCATGGCCATCAGGCCTCCAAGGACCCCATCTCTTTGGGGAACAACAAGGCCGACTCTATTGCCCAACAAACAGCCTTAAACTCCCCACCAGCCCCCCTCCTATTCTTCAGCACTCCCCACAGTCCCTCATACACTGATGAGGAGATTCAGGCCCTTGAAACATTAGGCAGCAGGTTAGGGGACAAGGGATGGTATTATGTCCAGGACAAGAGTGCCCTCCTGAATGGCCTAATCCACACCCTCATTACTGACATCCACCAGTCTCTCCACATCGCTCCAAAGGCCCTATACCAATTTCTCCAACCTCTCTTTCACCACCCCCTCCTCCAAAAGACCATTAAGGAGGTACACCAGGCCTGCAGAACCTGTTCTGGGGTCAATGCCCAGGGAGGCCTCCGCAGACCGAGACCCACTCATCAGCTCCGTGGGCATCAGTCCAGGCGAGGACTGGCAACTTGACTTCACTCACATGCCTCGACACAAAACCTTCAGATACCTACTAACTCTCATGGACACCTTTGCAGGCTGGATCGAGGCATTCCCCACTGCTAGGGAAACAGCAGATGTGGTTGCCACAATTCTCATTGAGCACATCATCCTGAGATTTGGATTCCCTCAAACCCTACAATCGGACAGCAGACCGGCCTTCATCTCCAGCATCACACAACAAGTCTCCGAGAGCCTCAACATCACCTGGAAACTTCATATTCCCTATCATCCCCAGTCCTCGGGTAAGGTTGAGAAGGCCAGCGGCCTCCTCAAGGAGCAACTGACTAAACTCACTCTTGAAACTTGCCTCTCTTGGCCAACCCTTCTCCCACTAACACTCACCTGACTCAGGGCCTCTTTTCACGGACCATCAGGGCTCACCCTTTGAACTCTTGTATGGCAGGCCCTTCCTGCTCAATCACAACCTCCCTGCTTCTCCTCCACCCCTCCTATCTTATCTGCCCTATCTGACTCTCCTACGAACCCTTTTATGGGCTCAGGCAGATGCAACCATCCTGGCCTCCGACAACCTGGGCGGAGACTTCCCCCAGGCCCTAAATCCTGGGGACCAGGTTCTCCTATGAGAACTTCACCGAAAATCCTTACCGCCCAGGTGGACTAGCCCCCATACTGTTATTCTTACGACTCCCACTGCAGCAAAACTTCTGGGATGCCACCTGTGGGTACACATTTCCAGCCTAAAACGAGCTCCACCACAGAATGGCAGGGCTTCCCAGACCCTGGGGCCCAGATGGTTACAGATTTCCCACACCTTTCCTCCTTACTCTTCTCCTTCTCCTAACCTTTCCTAGCCACTTGTCCCCCACACCCGGGTTCAGGTAGCACTTCTACCTGAGGGAGAGCTGGATGCCCTGACAAAAATCCGTGATTCCCTCCATAACCAGCACTGCCCTGAAACAACCTTCTCTCAATGGTGGCTCTCCCCTTTAAAGACCTGGTGGCTCTTTCCGATCTTAAGTCCCCTTATTCTCCTTTACCTACTATTACTAATTGCCCCTTGTGTTCTTCGTTTCATTCAGGATAGCATCCGTGAGGTTTCTAGGGTCATTGTCAACCAACTCCTCCTTCATCCCTACACCCACCTACCCACATCCGAAAGACCCCTTAACGATGCCCCCCGCCCCCGCCACCAGCAGGAAGTAGCCAGATCTGAGTCACCACCCCATTACACCAAAAGGGTTGGAATGTTGGGTCAGTGGCTCCAGGAATGCAGGAGGAACAATACAAATGGCTGCCAGGCCGTCATCTTCCAGGCCGCCCTCTTCCTTAACCCATGACTCTCCCGCCAGAAGGACGTATGATGAGGTCACGTCACCATAAGTAACCCGATACCTATGCAGGAAACAGGAACATCAGGACTCCCCCTACCCTCCAATCACTAAATACCTTACCTTATATGGGTGTGAACCTATGCCCTGTCTTAACCCAGGTAAAAGACCCACTCAAGCCCTCCCGCGCATGACTTCCCTGAATCCCCTCTCCTGAGTCATGGAACCTTGCCCGAGAACACCTTTAATAAATCTTGCCTTGCACCTATCTCGCCTGGTGTCACGTTTTTCTCGCCTGTAAAACCTTACAGTAAGGATCCCCATGAGGCTACTGATGTTCTGAGTCAGCAATGGATATGTAGTTTTGTTTTACTAATAGTTAGCACTCATGGGTTCAGGAATCAAGGAATGGAGACAGGAGTGACAGCACTGATTATTACTCCTGGTAACCCCAAAAAGCAATATTTAAAAATTTTTATATCCATGAGTTATGCTAGGACAACCTAGATGTGTTAGTTCCAAAGGAAGAAATGCCTCGACATGGAGATAAATGATTTGCCTAAACAGTAAGTTCGTAGTGCCTAAAGGCCAAATTTTGACTTATAATGTATATGAATCAACAAACAACGAAGATACTTGCTGTGGATGAGGTCTCTAACAACTGTAGAATTGCAAAAACAAACAATCAAAAACCATAAAAGGGAATGAGTTAAAGGGAATTTTTATATTTTTATTGCAATAGGAAAAAAGTCCTCCAGTATAGAAATAAGGTTAATCTCAAGTACTCCATGGTCAATTGAAATATAAATTTCCAAGTTTGTGGGGAGGTTAAGAGATGGAAGAGTACAAAAAGGACATATAAAGTGTAAGAGAATTTTGATTAAACTATAAGAGGATTCTTTCTGAGAACAGGCCAAGGTAATAAGATATCACCTGGTGAATGTTTGAAGATGAGATTCACCCCTACATATTGAGGGTTATCAGATATGGATGAAGGACTCTTGCTATACTGACTTAGTTGCATTTTTGCTATGGATTTTACAAGGAAGTTTAGAAATTAGCCTAGGAGAAGTTTCAGGAGCCTGACTAAAGTTTGGTTAAACAAGTTATTTTTGTTTTTGCGAAAAGGAAATTGAATAACTATTCTATGATGGAGTATCATATGGACGAGCATCAGGAAAGAAAGTTTGAACCATGGCCATTTGGGGTGCATGTTGAGGCTAAAGTGATAAAGAATAAGGAGTAATAGAAGATAGTTATAAATCTAGCTATGACTATTTAATCAGTTATAGAAATAAGGACTTTAATTGTCATGAGTATTTACACTTAATTTTGTTATGTTGTGTGTGCATGATTCAATAATGTAGTATCTATCTACTAAATATTTATGTATCTTATTGGTTCTATATTTTCTGGAGGATACATAATAGATTTTGATAGTAAAGTGGTTCTAGTTGTACAGACACTTAGTGAAATGTATTCTAAGTTATTTCTAGGGTTCCTGAAATTGGCTCTGTATTCTGATGTCTCCATTTCTAGTAGTACATGGACCACTGATATAACATAGTGAGAACTGGTTTTAGAGATACACAAAACACCTGCATTAAATGTTCCTAATTAACCATTTATTAAAAAGCAAGAAGCTATTAAAAATATTTTATTTATTTATTTGACAGAGAGAGAGAGAGAGAGAATGAACACAAGCAGGGAGAGTGGCAGGCAGATGGAGATGAAGAAGCAGGCTTCCTGCAAAGCAGGGACCCCAACGTGGGGCTTGATTCCAGGATCCTGGGATCATGACCTGAGTCAAAGACAGATGCTTAATCAACTGAGCCATCCAGGCACCCCTTAAAACAAAGCAAGGGACTATCTAACTGTATAATATATTTGAAAATTTTGGAAAACTAAGGCATATAATGATGTTGGTTAATTCTTCTTATGTTGCTGCACAAAGTTGTAGAGGAAAAGAATAAACTCAGAGATTCAAATCCTCAGATAAAAAGTTGAATAAATGACCTCTTAGCTTCTAGGTATAGCCTTGGGGAGAGACTTATCTTTATGTAAGAGTTGTAATGGCCGCAAATCAAACTGTGGCTATCTGAATTTCAATGCAAGTTAAATCCAAGTCTCCTAGGAGGAGTTAAGATGGCAGAGGGGTAAGGGACCCTAGTTTCATCTGATCCCTGGAATTCCACTAGATAATTATCAAATCATTCTGAACACCTGTGAAATAAATTGGAGATATGAGGAAAGTATTGATGCAATTATGCAAATAGAAAAGTGACCACTTTTTTCAAGGTATGAGGTGAGGAGATGTGAATCTGGGGCAATATGTCAGAAGATAAACCACAGAGGAAGGGAGCTTCCTTAAGGAGGTGAATGGAAAGTAGTATAAGTAAGAGCAAAGTACAAAACTGGAACTTTTAGAAGTCTGCTGCAGATGAGGATACCCTGTCTTAAAGGTGCTCAGGTGGTGAAACAGGATGGAATCCCAGTTGGGACAGTGTGGTCTCAGGATCACCAGGGTCACAAAAAGAATGAGGGTACCTGTCACAGTAGAGTTCCCAAGCATCAGAGCAGGGAAACTGGGTGAAAACAGCAAATCGATATTCTTTATGCTTTATGCTTAGCATTGCCATAAACCACAAACCACTGCATGATTGTATGACATCTCCTGACAGGGGCAGGCATGGGGTGAGACCTCTCTCCTCCCCCAGAAGGAATTGTGGGAGACTGAACCACAGGAGTCTGTAAAGCTTGGAGATTCAGAACTGGTTCACCTGACTGGGATAGAAATGATCAGTCACAGGCTGTGTGAACACAGAGTTTGGAAGGAAACCAGGGAGGTAAGTGTAATTGACTCACTGAAGAGTGAGGGATATTAACTTTCAGCTCCTGGGCCAGAGATTAGGAGCTACCATTTTCGTCCCCTCATTGGTGCTGAAAACCTTCAGGGAGCAAAACAGTGCCACATAGAGCAATCTGCAGCCACTTACACTGGGTCTGGCCAGCTAGAAAGTGGCGAACAATTCCATCAGAGCAAGGACAAGCAGTTGCAAATCAGCACAATAGGCTGCTCCTCAAGAAGACAAGCAGGGACAACCAACTAATACCAAGTTAACCAATCAGAGAACTGCAAAACTTCAGGTCTTGGGAAAAACATATAATATTCATGGTCTTTTTAAAATTATTCTTTAGTATTACAGTTTTTTTTCCAGCTATTTTCTTACTTTATCAATTCTTTTTAATTTTTAAAAAAAAATTCTTACTGCATATACACATACACATATGATGTTTCCTTTCCTTTCATTGTATTTCATTTTATTTTTTCTCTATATAAGTTTTTCTTTCTTTCCTATTTTGGATCCTAGTTTCTTTTAACGAAGAAATAAAAATGCACTCGGGTGTAGTTTATTGTTTTGTTTTGTTTTACATCTTGTTTGATTTTTTGCTTATTTTGTTTTACTTCTGTTTTCTTTTATCTTTCTTTCTGTCTTCTTCTTCTTCTTCTTCTTCTTCTTCTTCTTCTTCTTCTTCTTCTTCTTTGGTATGTATTTTTCTGGTGTTGTTGTTGCTATTTTTGTGTTTTCTCTTTCATCTATTCTTCTCTTGACATAATGATGAAACATAGAAACCCACTCCAAAAGAAAGAAAAAGAGGTGGCACTCACAGTGATGGATTTAATCGATATGGATATAAGTAAGATGTCAGAACTAAAATACAAAATAATGATTATAAATATACTGGCCGGGGGGCGCCTGGGTGGCTCAGTGGGTTAGGCCGCTGCCTTCGGCTCGGGTCATGATCTCAGGGTCCTGGGATCGAGTCCCCGCATCAGGCTCTCTGCTCGGCGGGGAGCCTGCTTCCCTCTCTCTCTCTGCCTGTCTCTCTGCCTACTTGTGATCTCTCTCTGTCAAATAAATAAATAAAATCTTTAAAAAAAATAAATATACTGGCTGGGCTTAAAAGAAAAGCACAGAAGACAGTAGAGAATCTATTGCTGTAGAAATAAAAGAACTAAAATATAATCAGGCCAAAATTAAAATGTTATTACTGAGGTGCTCTAAAAATAATGGAGGCTTGTGGCACCTGGGTGTCTCAGTCATTAAGCATCTGCCTTCAGCTCAGGTCATGATCCCAGGGTCCAGGGATTGAGCCCCACAGCAGGCTCCCTGCTCAGAGGGAAACCTGTTTCTACCTCTCCCACTACCCCTGCTTGTGTTCCCTCTCTCTCTGTGTCTCTGTAAAATAAATAAATAAAATATTTTTTTAAAAATGGAGGCTCTAACTACTAAGGAAATGAAGAAGAAGTGAGAGTCAGTGATATGGAAGACAAGATAATGGAGAGTAAGGAAGGAGAGAAAGAGAAAAACTCCTGTATCAAGAAGGGAGAATTTGAGAAATCTGCAATACCATGAAACAAAATAATATTCAAATAATAGGGGTCCCAGATGAGGAGGAGTGGGAGTAAAAGGGTTTAACGAACAAATTATAGCTGAGAAATTCCCTTATCTAGGGAAGGAAAGAGGCATTCATGTCCAGAAGTCTCAAAAAAATCCTCCATAAAATCCATCAAAATAGGTCAACAACTCAACATATAATAGTGAATCTTGCAAATTTCAGAGACAAAGAGAAAATTCTGAAAGCAATTTGGGACAAGAAGTTCTTAAGCTACAAGGTTAGAAACATAAGGCTAGAAGCAGACTTGACTTCAGAGACCTGGCAGTCCAGAAAGTACTGACATAATATACAGAACATGCAAGCTAAGTGGGAAAACTATATAGCCAAAAATACTTTATCCAGCAAGACAGTCAATCAGAATAGAAAGAGAGATCATTTCCAAGACAAACAAAAACTAAAGGAATTTGTTAACACTAAACTAACCCTGCAAGAAATATTAAAGGGGATACTTTGAGTGGAAAGAGAGACCAAAAGTAACAAAGATCAGGAAAGAACAGAGACAATCTACAGAAACAGTGACTTTTTCTTTAGAGATCTTGGATATCAGCCCTTTGTACTATCATTTGCCACGACATTCTCCCATTCCATGGGTTGCCTCTTTGTTTTGTTGTTTCCTTTGCTGTACAGAAGCTTTTGATCTCGATGAAGTCCTAAGAGTTCATTTTTGCTTTTGTTTCCCTTGCCTTTGGAGACATATCTTGAAAGAAGTTACTGTGGCCGATGTCTAAGAGGTTACTGCCTATGCTCTCCTCTAGGATTCTGATGGATTCCTGCCTCATGTTGAGGTCTTTTATCCACTTTGAGTTTATCTTTGTATATGGTGTAAGAGAATGGTCGAGTTTCATTCTTCTACTTATAGCTGTCCAATTTTCCAAGCACCATTTATTGAAGACACTATATTTTCCACTGTATATTTTTTCCTGCTTTGTTGAAGATTGACCATAGAGTTGAGGGTCCATATCTGGACTCTCTACTCTGTTCCACTTGTCTATGTGTCTGTTTTTGTGCAAGTACCACGCTGTCTTGGTGATCACAGCTTTGTAGTAAAGCTTGAAATCGGAAAACATGATGACCCCAGTTTTGTTTTTCTTTTTCAGTATTTCCTTAGCAATTGGGGGTCTCTTCTGATTCCACACAAATTTTGGGATTGTTTGCTCCGGCTCTTTGAAAAATGCTGGTGAAATTTTGATCAGAATGACATTGAAAGTACAGATTGCTCTAGGCAGTATAGACATTTTAACAAGGTTTATTCTTCTGATCCATGAGCATGGGATGTTTTCCCATCTTTATGTGTCTTCTTCAATTTCTTTCATGAGTGTTCTGTAGTTCCTCGAGTACAGATCCTTTACCTCTTTGGTTAGGATTATTACCAGGTATCTTATGGTTCTTGGTGCTATAAAAATGGAATTGGTTCTCTAATTTAACTTTCTGTATTTTCATTTTTAGTGTATAAGAAAGCAACTTCTTTCTGTACATTGGTTTTGTATCCTGCCATATTTCTGAATTTCTGTACGAGTTCTAGTAGTTTGGGGGTGGAGTCTTTTGGGGTTCCGTATAAAGTATCATGTCATCTGCGAAGAGAGAGAGTTTGACTTCTTCATTGCCAATATGAATAGCCTTTATTTCTCTTTGTTTTCTGATTGCTGTTGCTAGGACTTCTAAAGCTATGTTGAACAAGAGTGGTGAGAGTGGGCATCCTTGTTGTGTTCCTGATCTCAAAGGGAAAGCTGTCAGTTTTTCCCCATTTAGGATGATATTTGCTGAAGGTTTTTCATAGACAGAATTTATGAAGTTGAGGCATGTTCCCTCTATCCCTATACTTTGATGCATTTTAATCAGGAACAGGTGCTGAACTTTGTCAAATCCTTTTTTCTGCATCAATTGAGAGGACCATGTGGTTCTTCTCTCTTCTCTTATTGATTTGTTCTATCACATTGACTGATTTGCAAATGTTGAACCACACTTGCAACTCAGGGATAAATCCCACTTGGTCATAGTGGATAATCTTTTTAATGTACTGTTGGATCCTATTAGCTAGGATTTGTTGAGAATCTTAACATCCATATTCATCAGGGATATTGGTCTTCAAATTCTCCTTTTTGATGGAGTCTTTGCCTGGTTTGGGGATCAGGGTAATGCTGGCTTCATAAAAAGAGTTTGGAAGTCTTTCTTCTGCTTCAATTTTTTGAAACAGCTTCAAGAGAATAGGTACTATTTCTTCTTTGAAAGTTTTGTAGAATTCCCCAGGGAATCCGTCATGTCCTGGGCTCTTGTTTTTTGGGAGGTTTTTGATCACTGCTTCAATCTCGTTACTAGATACTGGTCTCTTCAGGTTGTCCATTGCTTCCTGATACAGATTTGGAAGTTTATAGGTTTCCAGGAATACATCCATTTCTTCTAGGTTACTTAACTTACTGGCATTTAACTGTTGATAATAATTTCTGGTGATTGTTTCTATTTCCTTGGTGTTAGTTTTGATCTCCCCCTTTTCATTCATAATTTTATTAATTTGGGTCCTCTCTCTTTTCTTTTGGATTAGTTTAGCCAATGGTTTATCGATCTTATTGATTCTTTCAAAAAACCAGTTCTAGTTTCGTTGATTTTTTCTACTGTATCTCCAGTTTCTATCTCATTGATCTCTGCTCTAATCTTGATTATTTCTCTTCTTGTGTGATCAAAAGCTTCTGCACAGTAAAGGAAACTGTCATCAAAACAAAGAGGCAAGCCACGGAATAGGAGAAGATATTCGTAAATGACAATACAGACAAAGGGCTGATATCCAGGATCTATAAAGAACTCAAACAACACACACAAAACAGATAATCATGTCAAAAAATGGGCAGAAGACATGAACAGACACTTCTCTAATGAAGACATACAAATGGCTAACAGACACATGAAAAAAATGTTCATCATCACTAGCCACCAGGGAGATTCAAATCAAAACCACATTGAAATACCACCTTACACCATTTAGAATGGCCAAAATTAACAAGACAGTAAACAATGTGTGTTGGAGAGGATGTGGAGAAAGGGGAACAGCTTAGACTTTTGGTGAGAATATAGGTTGGTGGAGCCACTTTGGAAAACAGTGTGTAGATCCCTTAAGAAATTAAAAATAGAGCTTCTCTATGACCCTGCAATTGCGCTACTGGGTATTTACCCCAAAGATACAAATGTAGTGAAAAGAAGGGCCATCTTTGTTCCAATGTTCATAGCAGCAATGTCCACAGTTGCCAAACTGTGTAAAGAACCAAGATGCCCTTCAACGGATGAATGGATAAGGAAAATGTGGTCCATATATACTACGGAGTATTATGCTTCCATCAGAAAGGATGAATATGCAACTTTTGTGTCAACATGGGTGGGACTGGAAGAGGTTGTGCTGAGTGAAATAAGTCAACCAGAGAGAGTCAATTATCATA
The DNA here is from genome assembly GCF_963455335.1 of Martes martes. Taxonomy (NCBI): domain Eukaryota; kingdom Metazoa; phylum Chordata; class Mammalia; order Carnivora; family Mustelidae; genus Martes; species Martes martes. Next base: position 22,357,964 of record NC_137894.1, on the reverse strand, counting down.
TGGTTTCACTTAGTTGTGGAGTATAAGGAATAACACGGAGGACATGGGGAGATGGAGAGGAGAAGGGAGTTGGGGGAAATTGGAGGGACAGATGAACCATGAGAGACTGTGGACTCTGAGAATCAATCTGAGGGTTTTGAATGGGTTGGTGGATGGTTGGGTGAGTCTGATGATGGATATTATGGAGGGCACATATTGCATGGAGCACTTAATGTGGTGCATAAACAATTTATTCTGGAACACTGAAAAGAAATTTAAAAAATAAAAATTTAAAAAATAAGAGTGTTTGTTCCAGCTCAGAAAAATGCTGGTGGAATTTTGATCGGAATGACATTGGAAGTATAGATTGCTCTGTGCAGTATAGACATTTTAACAATGTTTATTTTTCTGACCCATTAGCATAGAATGTTTTTATATCTTTTTGTGTATTCTTCAGTTTCTTTCACGAGTGTTCTGTAGTTCTTTGAGTATAGATCCTTAACCTCTTTGGTTAGGTTTATTTCAAGGTATCTTAGGGTTTTTGGTGTTGTAATAAATGGAATTGATTCTCAAATTTCCCCTTCTAAAGTTTCATGAAACTGTAGAAACAGTATATAGTCTATAAGAAAGCAACTGATTTCTGTGTATTGATTTTGATTTCCGCCACATTACTGAATTGCTCTATGAGTTCTAGCAATTTTGGGATGGAGTCTTTTGTTTTTTCCACATAAAGTATCATGTCATTTTCAAAGAGAGAGTTTGACCTCTTCTTTGCCAATTTGAATATCTTTTATTTCTTTTTGTTGTTTGATTGCTGTTGCAAGGACTTCTAGTATTTTGTTGAACAGTATGGCGAGAGTGGACATCCTTGTCATGTTCCTGATCTTCAGGAAAATGCTCTCAGCTTTCCCCCATTGAGGATGATATTCACTGTGGTTTTTTCATAGATGGATTTTATGAAATTGAGAAATGTTCCCTCTATCCCCTTACTCTAAAGAATTTTAGTCAGGAATGGATGCTGCATCTTGTCAAATGCTTTTTCTGCATCAATTGAGAGGATCATGTGGTTCTTCACTCTTATTAATATGTTCTATCACAGGGGCGCCTGGGTGGCTCAGTGGGTTAAGACCTCTGCCTTCGGCTGAGGTCATGATCCCAGGGTCCTGGAATGGAGACCCACATCGGACTCTCTGCTCAGCGGGAAGCCTGCTTCCTCCTCTCTCTCTGCCTGCCTCTCTGCCTGCTTGTGATTTCTGTCTGTCAAATTAAAGAAAAATTAAAAAAAATATGTTCTATCACAGTGATTGATTTGCTAATGTTGAACCACACTTGCATCCCAGGGATAAATCCACCTGGTCATGGTTGATAATTTTTTTTTAGGATTTTATTTATTTTTTTGACAGACAGAGATCACAATTAGGCAGAGAGGCAGACAGAGAGCGGGGGGGGGGGGGAAGCAGGCTCCCCACTGAGCAGGGAGCTGGATGCGGGGCTTGATCCCAGGACCCTGAGACCATGACCTGAGCCGAAGGTAAAGGCTTTAACCCCCGGAGCCGCCCAGGCGCCTGATATTCTTTTAAGTGTACTGTAGAATCCTCTTATCTAGAATCTTGTTGAAAATCTTGGCATTCATATTCATCAGGGGTATTGGTCTGAAATTCTCTTTTTTTGTGGGGTCCTTGCCTTGTTTTGGGATCAATGTAACGCTGACCTCATAGAAAGAATCTAGGAGTTTTCCTTCTCTTTCTATTTTTTGAATCAGCTTCAGGAGAAGAGGTATTATTTCTTCTTTGAGTGTTTGGTAGAATTATCGAGGGAATCCATCAGGTCCTCGACTCTTGTTTTTTGGAAGCTTTTAAACATTCTTCAATCTTGTTACTAGTTATTGGTCTATCAGGTTGTCTATTTCTTCCAGTTTCAGTCTTGAAAGTATAGGTTTCCAGGAATGCATCCATTTCTTCTAGGTTGCTTAACATACTGGCATGTAGCTGTTGATAATAATTTCTGATGATTGTATCCATTTCCTTGGTGTTAGTCTTGATCTCCCCCCATTCATTCATAATTTTATTAATTTGGATTATTTCTCTCTTCTTATGGATAAGTCTTGCCAGTGATTTATCAATCTCTTTAATTCTTTCAAAGAACCAACTTCTAGTTTTGCTAACATTTTCTACTGTATTTTTGGTTTCTAACTCATTTATCTCTGGTCTAATCTTAATTGTTTCCCTTCTTGTGTGTGGGTTAGGCTCCACTTGTTGATTCTCCATTTATTTAAGGTGTAAAGAGAGTTTGTGTATTTGGGATTTTTATTTATTTATTTATTTTTTAGTGAGGCTTGGATGACTATGTATTTCCCCCTTAGGACCGCTTTTGTGATATCTCATAAGTTTTCGACCTATGTGTCTTCATTATCATTGGTTTCCATGGGTTCTTTAAGTTTTTCTTTGATTTCCTGGTTGATCCAAGCATTCTTGAGCAGGATGGTCTTTAACTTCCAAGTGTTTGAATTCCTTCCAAACTTTTTCTTGTGATTGAGTTCCAGTTTCAAAGCATTGTGGTCTGAGAATATGCAGAGAAGAATCTCAATCTTGTGGTATCGGCTGAGCCCTGATTTGTGACCCAGTATGTAGTCTATTCTGGAGAAAGCTCCATGTGTGCTTGAGAGGAATGAGTATTCTGTTGTTTTAGGATGGAATGTTCTGTATCTATCTATGAGGTCCATCTAGTCCAATGTGTCATTCAAAGGTCTTGTTTCTTTATTGATTTTCTCCTTGATGATCTGTCTTTTGCTGAGAGTGGTGCATTAAGATCCCCTTCAATTAACATATTCTTATCAATCTCTCTCTCTCTTTTCTTTCTTTTCTTTTTTTTTGGGGGGGGTAACAGTTGGGTTATGTAGTTGGCCGTAGTTGGCTGCTCCCATGTTGGGGGCATAGATATCATAGATATTTATGATTGTTAGATCTTGGTGGGTAAACTTCTGAATAATGATATAGTGTCCTTCTGTATCTCTCACTACAGTATTTAGCTTAAAATCTAATTTATCTGGTATGGGAATCACCACCCGAACTTTCTTTTGAGACCCGTTGGCATGAAAGATGGTTCTCCATCCCTTAACTTTCAGTCTGGATGTATCTTTAGGTTCAAAATGAGTTTCTTGTAGACAGCATATGGATGGGTTGTGTCTTTTTATCCAATCTGCAACCCTGTGCCATTTCATAGTAGCATTTAAGCTGTTCACATTAAGAGTGATTATTGAAAGATAAGATTTTGTTGTTATCATGTTGTCTATGAGGTCTTTTTTTCTATAGATTATCTCTGTAAATTTCTGTTCTATGTCACTCTTGGGCTATTTCTTCTTTTATAAAACCCTCCCTAATATTTCTTGGAGGGCTGTATTAGTGGTCACATATTCTTTCAGTTCTTGCTTGTCTTGGAAGCTCTTTATCTCTCCATCCATTCTGAATGTTAGCCTTGCTGGATAAAGTGTTCTTGGCTGCATGTTCTTCTCATTTAGTAACCTGAATATGTCTTTCCAGCCTTTTCTGGCTTGCCAGGTTTCTGTGGACAGGTCTGGCATTATTGTGATTGTCCTTACCCTGAATATAAGGAATCTCTTCCTCCTAGCTGCCCTTAAGATTTTATCCCTGGTTGTAAGATTTGCAAGTTCCACTATTACATGCCTGGGGGTTGGTCTGCTTTCTTGATCTTGGGAGAGTGTTCTCTCTTCTTCTAGGACATGGATATTTGTTTCATTTCCCAGATTAGAGAAGTTCTCATCTAGGGTTTGCTCAAATATATCTTCTAGTATTCTCTCTCTGTCCACCCCCTCTGCAAGCAAGATGAACCTGTTTTATTGGGATCTTAGGTTTGTTGGCCTCTTGTTTTTTCAGTCTGTCTTCTGGGTAAAGAACCTGCTGCACTGCTACTCAGGCAATGCTGTGCAGTGTTGCCCTGACCCCTGGGGGGGGGATGGGCTCAGTGAAAACCATTTTTTTAGGGGCTTTTGTTTTCTGTTGTCTTTTCCTGGTGGCTTTCTGCATCTCTTCTGAGAGTCAGAGTAGAAGTCACCATATTTGACCCTCTATCTCAGAATAGAGCGATCAGAGTCTGTTCTCCAGAAAGCCCTCCAGGCTACACTGACTGTTTCTGTCTGTGCTGCTAAAAACCATAGTGTCCTGGGTTGTGCGCTTCACAGGAACACTTCCAGCCCTTGCTTCTAGGTCCAGGCACGTCTCTGCCCTTTGTGCTTTTAAAATCACCAGCCACCCTCAGTTCACAGCACATCCCCATAACTCCAGGTTTCAGTTTAAGAGGCTCCCCTAAAGTCCTTTCCCTGCCACTACCAGTCTGCAAGTCTGTGCCCAGTCCCCAGCATGGGCCACTTTAACACTCCTGTGTTATTTCACCTTCCTGGCACCAGTGTTTATGGTGACTTCCCCCTCTTCTGTTCATTTTCTGATATCTGCCCACAGAATCACGGCTTCCTGCTTCCTACCTTGAAACCAGCCACCAGAGATATTCTGATAGTATAGATCCTAATATATCTTATTACAGCTCAGGGTGATTTCATGGGTGTTCAGAGTGGTCTGGTAGATAGCTAGTTCAATTCAGATGACCAGTTAAAATATGGTCCCCTACTCCTCCACCACCTTGGCCCCTTTCTTCCTAGATAACCAGACCCTGCTCTTTAATTCAGAATGCTATTTTGCCTGACTGTCTCATATTTCCACATCTGTGTGATTTTAAAACCATGTGTAACACATTAAATTTTATTTTCTCCTGCTAATCTGTCTCATGTCAATTTGATTCTTAGTCCAGCTTGAAGGACTCTTTTTTTTTGTTAATTTTTTATTTATTTTCAGCGTAGCAGTATTCATTGTTTTTTCACCACACCCAGTGCTCCATGCAATCTGTGCCCTCCCTAATACCCACCACCTGGTTCCCCCAATCTCCCACCCCGCCCCTTCAAAACCCTCAGGTTGTTTTTCAGAGTCCATAGTCTCTCATGGTTCACCTCCCCTTCCAATTTCCCTCAACTCCCTTCTCCTCTCCATCTACCCTTGTCCTCTATATTATTTGTTATGCTCCACCAATAAGTGAAACCATATGATACTTGACTTTCTCTGTTTGACTTATTTCACTCAGCATAATCTCTTCCAGTCCTGTCCATGTTGCTACAAAAGTTGGGTATTCGTCCTTTCTGATGGAGGCATAATACTCCATAGTGTATATGGACCACATCTTCCTTATCCATTCATCTGTTGAAGGACATCTTGGTTCTTTCCACAGTTTGGCGACCGTGGCCATTGCTGCTATAAACATTGGGGTACAGATGGCCCTTCTTTTCACTACATCTGTATCTTTGGGGTAAATACCCAGCAGTGCAATTGCAGGGTCATAGGGAAGATCTATTTTTAATTTCCTGAGGAATCTCCACACTGTTCTCCAATTGTAAATATCTATGCCCCCAATATGGGAGCAGCCAATTACATAAGAAAACTATTAATCAAGATAAAGAGTCATATTGATATGAATACATTAATAGTAGGAGATCTTAACACGCCTCTCTCAGAAATAGACAGATCATCGAAGCAGAAAATCAATAAAGAAATAAGAGCATTGAATGATACATTGGACCAGATGGACCTCATAGATATATACAGAACATTCCACCCTAAAACAACAGAATACTCATTCTTCTCAAGTGCACATGGAACCTTCTCCAGAATAGACCACATACTGGGTCACAAATCAGGGCTCAACCGATACCAAAAGACTGAGATTATTCCCTGCATATTCTCAGATCACAATGCTTTGACACTGGAGCTCAATCACAAGGAAAAGTTCAGAAGGAACTCAAATACCTGGAAGCTAAAGACCACCTTGCTTAAGAATGCTTGGATCAACCAGGAGATCAAAGAAGAACTTAAACAATTTATGGAAACCAATGAGAACGAAGACACGTCACTCCAAAACCTATGGGATACAGCAAAGGCTGTCCTAAGGGGGAAATTCATAGCCATCCAAGCCTCCCTCAAAAAAATTGAAAAATCCAGAATACACCAGCTGTCTCTACACCTTAAAGAACTGGAGAATCAACAACAAATCAAACCAACTCCACACGTAAGAAGGTAAATAATCAAGATTAGAGCAGAGATCAACGAGGTAGAAACCAGAGATACAGTAGAACGTATCAACGAAACTAGAAGCTGGTTTTTTGAAAGAATCAATAAGATCGATAAACCATTGGCCACACTAATCCAAAAGAAAAGAGAGAAAGCCCAAATTAATAAAATTAAGAATGAAAAGGGAGAGATCACAACTAACACCAAGGAAGTAGAAACAATCATCAGAAGCTATTATCAACAGTTATATGCCAATAAGCTAAGCAACCTAGATGAAATGGATGCATTCCTGGAAAACTATAAACTCCCAAAATTGAACCAGGAAGAAATTGACAACCTGAATAGACCGATATCTAGTAACGAGATTGAAGCAGTGATCAAAAACCTCCCAAAAAACAAGAGCCCAGGACCTGACGGATTCCCTGGGGAATTCTATCAAACTTTCAAAGAAGAAATAATACCTATTCTCCTGAAGCTGTTTCAAAAAAATTGAAGCAGAAGGAAAACTTCCAGACTCTTTTTATGAAGCCAGCATTACCCTGATCCCCAAACCAGGCAAAGACCCTACCAAAAAGCTTGAAGGACTCTTGAAGGGGACAGGAATTCTTGCTCCCCAAGAGTCTCAACTCCTCAATCAATTCCCAGACATAAGTCTATTAACAGATCAAGAACTACTTCAAAAAGTTTGACCAGATCTCTCAGATGTTGGACCCCAGTATACTACCAACAATTTATATGTTCATTCTTCTGCCAGTCTTTCCCAAGGGATCTACTGGCTTTTATTAGGGAACCTGGGTAATGTGGAAAAATAAATCATCAGACAATTCTGATACTGCTAGAAATTGAACTGATGTTTTTCAGGAGGCCAACTCTAGTAAAAATAGACTTTTTGAGGAATCAGGAATGGATATTTAGCTCATATCCATTACAATAGATAAACTGTTATTATTTACCAAGCCCTGAATGCATAAGCCTTACTGCCTAAAAGGATCCTCACATTGGTTCCTGACTTGAAGAGTGAAGGCTATTTTGGTAAAGCATGTCAAATGAAAATAAATGAAACTTCCTCTACCAAGGAAATAGTAAACAAAAGCAATACCATATTCCTACAGGGATTGTAGTAATTCTTGCCACAATCAATGATTTGAAATGCAGCAGTGGGAGGAGGAGAGGCAAGATGGCAGAGGAGTGGGAGACCCTATTTCAACTGGTCCTGTGAATTGAACCAAATATCTGCCAGAGCACTCTAAAGATCCATGAAATCAGTCTGAGATGTAAGATTATACATTTCTGAATCTCTATGGAGGTATAGGATCTTCAGTGGAGAAGTACAGAGGAGTGGGAGTGCTTGGACTGATATCAGAGGATAAAGAGAAGGGGGAGGGAGCCACTAGAAGTGAGCCATTGGAAAGTAATACCCTAATATAAATAAAAGTGTCCTGTGCCTGGGAAGCAGCATAAACTTGGAGACTGGTTAACACCACTCAAAAAGAACAAAGGGACTTAAGGGGGCAATTCGGGAGATTGGACAGCTACAGGCATAGACCTGAGCCCACAGTCCCAGGGCAACCATAGCCAGTGCCTGCCTGTGCCTTCTAGAGCCCAGCAAGGACTGCAGTCAGTGGTCCCTGGGTCCTTGGCCTTCTGCTGCCTGCACTGCTGTCAAGGCTGAACACATGCAGCATGGGCATAGGCTGCAGACAGCAGGCCCAGGGGCAGCAAGTGCCAGGATTGTGCTTGCCTGACCACTATATCTCATGGTTTTAGTGACATGGGGGTTTAGAGACAAACGAGGGCCTCAGGCAACCACTGAGATGGTTGGGTATACATGCCACCTGTGGGAGATTGCAGTGTTCAATGGAGTTTGCACAGGGAGAGTCTGTATGTTCTAGACCATTCAGAGGGGAGCAGACTGTGGCTTCTTTCTGAGGCAGAGGTCTTGGTCCGGTCAGTTTACTGTGCTCTGACCCTCTGAAAAGGCACAAAAATTTCCAAAGAACAAAACAACCAGAGAACAAAAGCCTGAAAAACCAGTTTCCACAGGCCCCAGCCTCTTGAAAGGGGCAAGGTGACTCACCCCAAGCAAGATTGACTGAAAAACAATGAGGCTGGCCCAACCCCCAGAAGACAAACAAGAAAAACAAGAGAACAACAACAACAGGGCACCCATAAAACTGTAAAACCCCCAACATCAGAAGAAAACAAAATATTTAGCTCCAGGTATAGGCCCACAGCCTGTATATTTAATAGATACAATTTTTCTTTTTTTTTCTTTTTTCTTTTTTTTTTTAATTTGTTCTCATGATTCTTGTTCTTTTATTTACCTACTTACCATTTTTTCTTTAGATACCATAAGTAGGTTTTATTTTTTAAATTTTACTTTTTTGATATTTAAACTTTTATTTTTTCAGTATTCCCAATTCATTGTTAATGCATCACACCCAGGGCTCCATGCAATACATGTCCTTCGTATTAGCCACCAACAGGCTCACCCAACCACCCAAATGCTCCCCTCCCAAACCCTCAGTTTGTATCTCAGAGTCCACAATCTCTCATGGTTCATCTCTCCCTCTGATTTACCCCAAATCCCTTCTCCTCTCCTTCTCCCAATGACCTCTGTGTTATTCTTTATGCTCCACAAGTGAGACCATATAATAATTGACTCTCTCTGCTTGACTTATTTCATTCAGCATAATCTCTGTCAATATTGATGCAAAAGTTGAGTTGTTCATCCTTTCTGATGGAGGCACAATATTCCATTGTACATATGGAACATATCTTCTTTATTCATTCACCTGTTGAAGGACATCTTGGCTCTTTTTACAGTTTGGCAATTGTGGCCACTGCTGCTATGAACATTGGGATACATGAGGCCCTTGTTTTCACTACATCTGTATCGTTGAGGTAAATACCCAGCAGTGCAATTGCAGGGTGATAGGGAAGCTTTATTTTTAATTTCTAAAAGAATCTCCACACTGTCCACCCCTGAAATTACTGGAACTCATGCAGCAAATCAGTATTGTGTACAAAATCAATGTACAGATCAGTTGCTTTCTTATACACTAACAAGGAAAATATAGAAAGTGAAATTAGAGGATCAGTTCCATTTACTATAGCACCAAGAACCATAAGATACTTTGGAATAAACCTAACCAAAGAGGTAAAGGATCTGTACTTGAGGAACTACAGAACACTAATAAAAGAAATCGAAGAAGACACTAAAAATAAATGGAAAAACATTCCATGCTCATGGATCAGAAGAATAAACATTGTTAAAATGTCTATACTGTCTAGAGCAATCTATACTTCCAATCCCATTCCGATCAAAATTCCACCAGCATTTTTCAAAGAGCTGGAGGAAACAATCCTAAAATTTGTATGGAATCAGTAGAGATCCCAGATTGCTAAGGACATGTTGAAGAAGAAAAGCAAAACTGGGGGCATCATATTGCCTGACTTCAAGCTTTACTACAAAGCTGTGATCACCGAGACAGCATGGTACTGGCATAAAAACAGACACATAGACCAGTGGAACAGAATAGAGAGCCCAGACATGGACCCTCAACTCTATGATCAAAACATCTTGGACAAAGCAGAAAAATAAATACAGTGGAAAAAAGACATTCTCTTCAATAAATGATGCTGGTATAATTGGACAGCTATGTATAGAAGAATGAAATGTAAACATCTTCACCATACACAAAGATAAACTCAAAATGGATAAAAGACCTCAACGTGAGGCACGAATCTATCAAAATCCTACAGGAGAACATAGGCAGTAAACTCTTTGACATTGGCCATAGCAACTTCTTTCAAGATATGTCTCCAAAGGCAAAGGAAACAAAAGTTAAATGAACTTTTGGGACTTCATCAAGATCAAAAGCTTCTGCACAGCAAAGGAAACTGTCAACAAAACAAGGAGGCAACCCAAAGAATGGGAGAAGATATTTGCAAATGACCATAGAGACAAAGGGCTGATACTGAAGATCTACAAAGAACTCCTTAAAATCAACACTCAAAAAACAGATAATCACATCAAAAAATGGGCAGAAGACATGAACAGACATGTTTCCAAAGAAGACATACAAATGGCTACCAGACACATGAAAAAATGTTCATCATCACTGGCCATCAGGGAGTTTCAAATAAAAACCACATTGAGATATCACCTTATACCAGTCCGAATGGCCAAAATTAAGAAGACAGTAAACAAGTGTTGGAGAGGATGTGGAGAAAGGGGATCCCTCTTACACTGTTGGTGAGGATGCAAGTTGGTGCAGACACTTTAGAAAACAGTGCAGAGATTTGTACTTACCATTTTAACTAGATGTTTAATACAACATATTCTATAATAAATTTTAAGTTGAACTTTTTTCATACATATACATTCGTTTCCTTTTTTATTCATAGATATAGATATGGATGATATAGATATAAGCTTCAAGGTACTAATTTTTCCCTATTCAATACAATCCCATATATATATATACACCAGATTTAATTTCCCTGTAACTGTGGAAAGTTGAGTAGTTTAACAACAATAATAAGATACACCCAGGAAGAACTGAAGTAATGTTTCTCGCCCACACTGAGGGTTTATGACCACAAACCAATTCTGTTCTTTTGTCAGTATTTCTATGTGTTTGTACTTTATAAATCTTATTCTTGGGGTTCATTTTGGTTAGGTTTTTCTTATTTTTTTTTCTTTTTCTTTTGTTGGTCTTTTTGTTCTTTTTTGTTTTTGTACATTATAAATATTATTTTTGGGTCTTATTTTGGCTTTCTTTTCTCTTTCTCTCTCTCTTTTATTTCTTTTTGGTAATAATTCTGATTGCTCCAAACTTTCAGCTATAAATCCACCCAACCACCTCTCACCAAAATGACTAGGAGGAGGAACACCCAACAGAGGAAAAATTCAGAGACTGTGACCTCTGCCACAAAACTATTGGATATGGACATAAACAACATGTTAGAATTAGAATTCAGTGTAAAAGTTATCCAGCCAATGGCTGGGTTGGAGAAAACCATTAGTGACAACATAGAATCTCTAAGGGAAGAAGTGAGAGCTGATCAGGCAGAACTTAAGAATGCTATCAATGAGATCCAATCTAATCTAACTACTGCAAAAAGCAAGGTAAATGAGGCAGAAGATTGAATTCGTGATCTAGAAGGCAAACTGATAGAAAAGAAGGATCAGTAGGAGGCCTGTAGCAAACAGTTTAGAAGCCATGAAAACAGAATTAGAGAAATAAATGACACCATGAAACATTCCAATGTTAGAAATATTGGGATCTCTGATTGGAAGGAGAGAGAGAGAAGAGACTAGAAGATACAGTTGAAAAAATCCTAGATGAAAAATTCCCTAATCTGGGGAATGTTAAAAGTGTTCATTTCCTAGAGGCAGAGATTACACCCCCCCCCAAGATCAATGAGGGTAGGAAGACCTCCACGTACATGATTGTGAAATTCGTGAATCGTAACCTCAGAGAAGATGTCTTAGGGGCAGCTAGAGGGAAGAGATTCCTTATGTACGGAGGGAGGACCATCAGAATAACATCAGATCTGTCCACAGAAACCTGGCATGCCAGAAAGGGCTGTCAAGATGTATTCAGGGCACTAAATGAGAAGAATATGCAGCCACGAATACTTTATCCAGCAAGCCTGACATTCAGAATGGGTGGAGAGATAAGCGCTTCCAAGTCCAGAAAGGTTTAAAAGAGTAGTGGCCACCAGGCCAGCCCTACAAGAAATATTAAGGGGGGTTCTATCAAAGAAGAAAGAACCCAAGAGTGACAGAGAAAATAAATTTACTGAGACAATCTAAAGAAACAAGGACTTCACAGGCAACATTATGACAATAAAAATGTATCTTTCAATAATCAGTCTCAATGTGAATGGCCTACATGCTTCCATAAAATGACACAGGGATGCAGACTGGATAAAATGATAGGATCCATCCATATGCAGTCTATAAGAGCCACATTTTTTTTTAAATTTCTTTTCAGCGTAACAGAATTCATTGTTTTTGCACTACACCCAGTGCTCCATGCAACATGTATCCTCCTTAACACCCACCACCTGGGTCCCCCGACCCCCCACCCCCCGCCCTTTCAAAACCCTCAGATTGTTTTTCAGAGTCCATAGTCTCTCATGGTTCACCTCCCCTTCCAATTTCCCTCAACTCCCTTCTCCTCTCCATCTCCCTATGTCCTCCATGTTATTTGTTATGCTCCACAAATAAATGAAACCATATGATAAATGCCTCTCCCTGCTTGATTTATTTCACTCAGCATAATCTCTTCCAGTCCCATCCATGTTGCTACAAAAGTTGGGTATTCATCCTTTCTGATGGAGGCATAATACTCCATAGTGCATATGGACCACATCTTCCTTATCCACTCATCCGTTGATGGGCATCTTGGTTCTTTCCACAGTTTGGTGACTGTGGCCATTGCTTCTATAAACATTGGGGTACAGATGACCCTTCTTTTCACTACATCTGTATCTTTGGGGTAAATACCCTATAGTGGAATTGCAGGGTCATAGAGAAGCTATATTTTTAATTTCTTAAGGAATCTCCACACTGTTCTCCAAATTGGCTGCACCAACTTGCATTCCCACCAACAGTGTAAGAGGGTCCCCCTTTCTCCACATCCTCTCCAACACACATTGTTTCCTGTCTTGCTAATTTAAGAGATACATTTTCAACCTAAAGATACATTCAGACTGAAAATGAAGGGATGGAGAACCATGTCTTATGTCAATGGGCCTCAAAAGAAAGCTGGGTTAGTAATTCTCATATCAGATAAATTATGCTAAATTTTATGCTAAAGACTGTAGTCAGAGATACGGAAGGACACTACCTCATTTTTAAAGGGTCTATCCACCAAGAAGATCTAATAATTATAAATATTTATGGCCCCAACATGGGAGCAGCCAACTACATAAGACTACTGTTAATAAAAATAAAGAGTCATATTGAAAAGAATATGTTAATTGAAGGGAATCATAGCACATCAGTCTCCTCAATAGGCAGATCTTCTGTGCAGAAAATCAACAAAGAAACAAAAGCATTGAATGACATACTGAACCATATTGACCATATATATATATATTTACACAGAACATTCCACCCTAAAACAACAGAATACTCATTCTTCTCAAGCACACATGGAACTTTCTCCAGAACATACCACATACTGGGTCACAAGTCAGGGCTCAACTGATGCCAAAAGATTGAGATTCTTCCCTACATATTCTCAGACCACAATACTTTGAAACTGGAACTCAATCACAAGAAAAAGTTTGGAAGGAATTCAAACACTTGGAAGCTAAAGACAATCCTGCTCAAGAATGCTTGGATCAAATAGGAAATCAAAGAAGAACTTAAACAATTCATGGAAACCACTGAGAATGAAGACATATAAGTCCAAAACCTATAGGATACAGTAAAGGCAGTCCTAAGGGAGAAATATATAGCCATCCAAGCCATGCTCAAAAAAATTGAAAGAATTCGGAATACACCAGCTCTCTTTACACCTTAAAGAACTGGAGAATCAACAATAAATTAAGTCAACCACACGCAGAAGAACGGAAATAAGACTAATACAGAGATCAATGAGTTAGAAACTAGAGATACAGTAAAATATCAACAAAACTAGAATCTGGTTCTTTGAAAGAATTAGTAAGATCGATAAACCAGTGGCCAAACTACTCCAAAAGAAAAGAGAAAGGACCCAAATTAATGAAATTATGAATGAAAGGGGAGAGATTATGACTAACACCAAGGAAAAAGAAACAATCATCAGAAATTATTACCAAGTTATTTGCCAGTATGTTCAGCAACCTAGTAGAAATGGATGCATTCATGGAAACCTATAAACTTCCAAGAGTGAAACAGAAAGAAATTGACAACTTCAATAGACCAATATCTAGTAATAGACCAATATCTAGTAACGAGATTGAAGCAGTAATCAAAAACCTCCCCAAGAACTAGAGTCCAGGACCTAATGGTTCCCTAGGGAATTCTATCAAACATTCAAAGAAGAAATAATACCTAGTCTCCTGAAGCTGTTTCAAAAAAGAGAATCAGAAGGAAAACTACCAGACTCTTTGTATGAAGACAGCATTACCTTGGATCCCCAAACCAGACAATGATCCCATCAAAAAGGAGAATTTCAGACCAATATCCATGATGAATTTGGATGTCATGATTCTCAATAAGATCCTAGCTAAGAGTATCCAGCAGTACATTTAAAAGATTTTCTGCCATAACCAGGTGAGATTTATCTGTGGGATGAAAGGGTGGTTCAATATTCTCAAATCAATCAATGTGATAGAAAATCAATAAGAGAAGAAATAAGAACCACATGGTCCTCTCATTTGATGTAGAAAAAGTATTTGACAAAATACAGCATCATTTCCTGATTAAAACTCTTCAAAGTATAGAGATAGAGGGAACATTACTCAGCTTCATAAAATCCATCTATGAAAAACCCACAGAAAATATCATTGTCATTGTGGAAAACACTTCCCTTTGAAATGAAGAACAATGATAAGGATGCCCAACCTGAACACTGTTGTTCAACACAGTACTAGAGGTCCTAGAAACAGCAGTCAGACAACAAAAAGAAATAAAAGGTATTCAAATTGGCAAAGAAGTCAAACTCTCCCTCTTCACAGATGACATTATACTTTATATGGAAAACCCAAAAGACACCACCCCCTAATTACTAGAACTCACAGAGTAATTCAGCAATTTGGCAGGATACAAAATCAATGCACAGAAATCAGTTGTTTTCTTATACACTAACAATGAAACTATAGAAAGGAAAATTAGAGAATCAATTCCATTTACTACAGCACCAAGGACCATAAGGTACTTTGGAATAAACCTAACCAAAGAGGTAAAGTATCTATAATCAACAAATTACAGAACACTTGTGAAAGAAACTGAAGAAGGCACAAAAAGATTGGAAAACATTCCATGCTCAGGGATCAGAAAAATAAACATTGTTAAAATGTCTATATTGCCCAGAGCAATCCATACTTTCAATGCCATCGCAATCAAAATTTCACCAGCATTTTTCAAAGTGCTGGAACAAACAATCCTAAAATTTGTATGGAACTAGAAAAGACCCCAAATCTCTAACGAAATGTTGAAAAAGGAAAACAAAGCGAGGGACATTATGTTGCCTGATTTCCAGCTTTATTACAAAGCTGTGATCACCAAGACAGCATGGTACTGCCACAAAAAACAGACACATAGACCAATGGAACAGAATAGAGATCACAGATATGGACCTTCAACTCTATGGTCAAATAATCTTCCACAAAGCAGGAAAAAAATATTCAGCAGAAAAAAGACAGTGTCTTCCATAAATTGTGCTGGGAAAATTGGAAATGTATATAGAAAAGAATTGAAACTTGACCATTTTCTTATACCATACACAAAGATAAACTCAAAATAGATGAAATACCTCCCCGGAGACAGGAATATATCAAATTCCTAGAGAAGAACATAAACAGTAACCTCTTCTGCTTCGGCCACAGAAACTTCTTTCAAAACATGTCTCCAAAGGTAAAGGAAACAAAAACGAAAATGAACTTTTGAGAATTCATCAAAATAAAAAGGTTCTGCACAGCAAAAGAAATAGTCAACAAAACAAAGAGGCAATGCACAGAATGGGAGAAGATATTTGCAAATGACATTATAGGCCAAGGGCTTATATCCAAGATCTATAAAGAACTTCTGAAACTCAACACCCAAAAAACAGATAATCATGTCAAAAAATGGGCAGAAGACATGAATAGACACTTCTCTAATGAAGAAATACAAATGGCTATCAGACACATGAAAAAATGTTCATGATCATTAGCCATTAGGGAAATTCAAATCAAAACCACATTGAGATACCATCTTACACCAGTTACAGTGACAAAAATTAAGAAGACAGGAAAGAAAAATGTCGGAGAGGATGTGGAGAAAGGAGAACCCTCTTACACTGTTGGTGGGAATGCATGTTGGTGCAGCCACTTTGGAAAACAGTGTAGAGATTCCTCCAAAAATTAAAAATAGAGCCACCCTATGACCCAGCAATTGCACTACTGGGTATTTACCGCAAAGATACAGATATAGTGAAAAGAAGATCCACATGCACTACTATGTTCATAGTAAGAATGCCCACAAGTAGCCAGACTGTGGAAGGAGATAAGATGCCCTTCAACAGAAAAATGGATATGGAAGATGTGGTCCATATATACAATGGGATATTGGTCAGCCATCCGAAAGGATGAATACCCAACATTTGCATCAACATACATGGAGCTGAAGGAGATTATGCTGAGTGAAATAAGTCAAACAGAGAATGACAATTATCATATGGTTTTAATTATTTGTTAAAGATAAGGAATAGCATGGAGGACATTAGGAAAAGGAAGGGATGAATAAAGGGGGAAACCAGAGGGGGAGATGAACCATGAAGGACTGTGGACTCTGCAATCGAACTGAGGATTTTACACAGGAGAGGGTGGGGAATGGGTGAGCCTAGTGATGGGTATTAAGGAGGGCACATATTGTATGGAGCACTGGGTTTTATACACAAACAATGGATCATGGAACAGCACATCAAAAACTAATGATGTACTGTATGGTGACTAGCATAAGATAATAAAAAAAAAAGGAAAGGAACATGAATGGAAAATTTGTTACCGTAAAACTTGGGGAAGATATATGTGAATAAACCTCTCTCAGTTGGCAAAAACAAGTAAAATATGAAGATTTTAATTTCCATGTGAATGTTTATCAAATGTTGACCTTAACTAGAAGGTGAATAACATATCTACTGATACCAGTTATCCTATGTCCCAGCCATCCCTGTCATTGCCCATTGGGCTTATGAACCAAGTTACCATGGTGGAGGGGATACTTATGCTTGGGTTCTACAATATGAACTAAGGATGAATACCCAGCAGAAGACAACTACATTATTTCCCTGACATACCACCTTTCTCTGGGCAGATTTATTACATTGGGCAATTCATATAAAAAAGACAGTGTTCTGTCCTTGCTGCAATAGACACTTAGTGGATAAAAGAAAGTCTTACACGTTGCCATGGTATTCCCAAAGGATTGAAAACTTTCTTCACATCAACAGAATATGTTAATGGGCCCACATTCATGGAGTTCAAGATCTTACCATACTACCCCTCCCCTTCCTGAAGCAGATGGCTTAATAGAACTGTAAAAGGAACTTTTGAAAACTCAGTTGCAGTTTTAGGTATGTGGCAATGTGTTGCAGTGGCAAGGTTCTCCAGGAGACTGTAGATGCTCTGAAACTGTTTCCAATATATGATATTATTTCTCTGATAACAAAGATTCACAGGTCTGGGAATTTAAGGTTGAAAATATAACTGGCACAACTCACACTTTCTCCCAAGTGACCCACTAACAACATTTTGCTTTGTAGTCCCACAGTTCTATTTTCTACTGACTCAGAGATCTTACACTAGGAGACAAAGCAATGATTGCCATTAGCTGGAATTGGGGACCACCACCTAGACATACTTGGCTCCTCATGGTTGTGAATCAATAGGCAAAGAGAAGATTTACTACTTGGGCTAAAGTGATTAATTCTGATAACTGGCAAAATATAGCTACAACGTAGTTAAATTGGTAAAAACAAATTTTCTCAGGACTATTGTAATAAGGAAAAAGAGACCTCAGTAGACAATCAGCCTCAATTTCAAATAAATAATTTACAAGTGGGAATTAATGTTCAAACATCTTGGTAGGGTCACTCTTTGGAAAAAAATACTAATAGAAAACAAGAGTTTTTTGTTCTTGCTGTTGTTGTTTGTCTATACCAATCTAACAAGATTCTTGCTGAAAATTGGTCAAGCATATCAGCCAACACCTGATGGATGGTGCATAATGAGAAAGCCTGTCAGATATTCAGATTGGTTAGATAAGGATAATGATGAGCTCTTGTTATATTGCTTTAGATAGGATCTGACTAGGAATTTTACAACAAAGTACACATAGATGGTCCTAGTACATGATTAAGGATCCTAATTAAAGTTTTGTCAGGAAGGGGAGGTGTTAAGATGCTGAAGAAATAGAGGGTACTTGGACTTTCCTTGTCCCTCAAACACAACTGTATTTAGGTCAGATCACTTGGAATACCCAGAAAATTGATCTGAGGAGTGGAAGAAACGATTTCCATGGTTCAAGTGAGACAGTGGCACATATATGAGGCACGCGGAAGTGAATTGGGGGAGAGAAAAACTACCATAATGTAGAAGGGAGGGAGCTCCTTCTGCAATCTGATTAAAAAGGAAAGAAAGAGGGAGGGGTTGAGACAGTTTAGCATTGTGTCCACAGAAGAAGAATCTCTCCTGACCATGGACTAGGGAGCAGGAGTAACTGATTTTTTTTTTTTCAAAAAGTGTGTATAGCTCATACTCTGAAGTTTTGGAAGTGTGTGAATTTCCCCAAAACAGAGCTCTTACACAATCCTTCAGAGAAGGAGGGTGCTGGCTGGAGAGTGCACAAAGTGGTGTAGGGATATCCTGAGTCACACTAGGAAAGAATGTTTCTTTTCGTGGAGTACATTTGGAAGAGGGTATATTCCCTCTCCAAGGACAAAGACTCTATAGGCACGAGCAAATGCTTTTTCATTGGCAAGGGACAGAGGTGTGACCAGAGGGATAACTTGGTCACTGCTTTACCAGTTGCTACACCATAGAATCCACACACTGTGTAGGCAGGTGACTGTTTTTCTGGGATGAAGGACACTAGACCAGTACAGTAAGGAGGCTCTTCTCCAGAGGTGGAAGCAGATCTACATGCTGCAGAGTCCTTTAATACTCGGAGGTTTGAATCCCATATGCATGTCAGATAAAAATCAGGAAAGCTGTGACACTGGATGTACTGGTGACCTCTGTTTTTCTGTGAGAGCTTTCTGAACAGTGGTGGGGTGTGAAATCCCCTGTCCCAGGACAAGAGAGTGGGGTGTTGCCATTTCCCCCTCACCACAAACATGGTGATCTTCAGAATAATACAGCAGTCTTCAGTGAAGGTGGATGCCACTCACACCAAACCCTGCCCCCCTGTACTTAGGAAGGGCATATTTGCTGTAGCAGGACTGACTCTGAGCCAGCGCAGCAGGCCTTTCCCCCAGAATACCAGCACATGCAGCATACTGCATGCACCGAGTCCACAGATTATTCACTGCATCAAAACATCACCATCAGTTCTGGTGGAAATAAGACCAGGCTGTATTTTTTTTTTTAACTTTTGGAATCAGGCTTACAGTTTTTTGTTTGTTTATTTGTTCTTTTCTTTGCTTTTCTCCTTTTTGGAACAGCCTTCTTTTGTAATTTTTTAAAGATTTATTTATTTGACAGAGAGAAACATAGCAAAAGAGGGAATATAAGCAGGGGTAGTGGGAGAGGAGAAGCAGGCTTCCTGCTGTGGGTCTCAATTCCAGGACCCTGGAATCAAGACCTGAGCTGAAGACAGATATTTAATGACTGAGCCACTCAGGTATCCTGTAATTTTCTTGTTCCTTTTTTCCCTTTCTTTTTCTTTGTAATCAGGCTTATTGTTTTTTGATTTTTTTTTAAATTAAATTTTTTATTTATTTTCAGCGTAACAGTATTCATTGTTTTTTCACCACACCCAGTGCTCCATGCAATCTGTGCCCTCCCTAATACCCACCACCTGGTTCCCCCAATCTCCCACCCCGCCCCTTCAAAACCCTCAGGTTGTTTTTCAGAGTCCATAGTCTCTCATGGTTCACCTCCCCTTCCAATTTCCCTCAACTCCCTTCTCCTCTCCATCTACCCTTGTCCTCTATATTATTTGTTATGCTCCACCAATAAGTGAAACCATATGATACTTGACTTTCTCTGTTTGACTTATTTCACTCAGCATAATCTCTTCCAGTCCTGTCCATGTTGCTACAAAAGTTGGGTATTCGTCCTTTCTGATGGAGGCATAATACTCCATAGTGTATATGGACCACATCTTCCTTATCCATTCATCCGTTGAAGGGCATCTTGGTTCTTTCCACAGTTTGGCGACTGTGGCCATTGCTGCTATAAACATTGGGGTACAGATGGCCCTTCTTTTCACTACATCTGTATCTTTGGGGTAAATACCCAGCAGTGCAATTGCAGGGTCATAGGGAAGATCTATTTTTAATTTCCTGAGGAATCTCCACACTGTTCTCCAAAGTGGCGGCACCAGTTTGCATTCCCACCAACAGCGTAAGAGGGTTCCCCTTTCTCCACATCCTCTCCAACACACGTTGTTTCCTGTCTTGCTAATTTTGGCCATTCTAACTGGTGTAAGATGGTATCTCAATGTGGTTTTGATTTGAATCTCCCTGATGGCTAGTGATGATGAACATTTTTTCATGTGTCTGGTAGCCATTTGTATGTCTTCATTGGAGAAGTGTCTGTTCATATCTTCTGCCCATTTTTTAATATGATTATCTGTTTTGTGTGTGTTGAGTTTGAGGAGTTCTTTATAGATCCTGGATATCAACCTTTTATCTGTACTGTCATTTGCAAATATCTTCTCCCATTCCGTGGGTTGCCTCTTTGTTTTGATGACTGTTTCTTTTGCTATGCAGAAGCTTTTGATCTTGATGAAGTCCCAAAAGTTCATCTTTGCCTTTGTTTCCTTTGCCTTTGGAGACGTATCTTGAAGGAAGTTGCTGTGGCTGATATCAAAGAGGTTACTCCCTATGTTCTCCTCGAGGATTCTGATGGATTCCTGTCTCACATTGAGGTCTTTTATCCATTTCGAGTTTATCTTTGTGTACGGTGTAAGAGAATGGTCAAGTTTCATTCTTCTACATATAGCTGTCCAGTTTTCCCAGCACCATTTATTGAAGAGACTGTCTTTCTTCTCTCTCTCTTTTCGTTGGGATTTCTTTTTTCTCAGTTTTTTTTTCTCTTTCTTTCTCCCCCTCCCCAGGTATATTTTAACAAACAAATCATAGCACATCTAGTTAAAGTTCCAAACAATCCCCACATGAGCCAGAAGGAACTCTGATGAGGATTGACCAGTGGGAAAAAGCAGCCCAAATGCAACAACAGAGTGCATACAACAAAACACTTGTACAACAAAAACACTTTGGGAAGTGTCAGGACCTAGATGGTGTATGATCACTTTTTAATACAGCATTACTCTCAGGTGTAGGAAACATGCCAAGCTTAAACAGCATGTAAAAGACAGACATTTAGACTATTTTGACTAGATGGTAGGGAAGTAGGAGGCACTGTTTCAACTGGTCCCCTAAAGTGAGCTGATTATCTACCAAAGAACTCTGATCGCCCATGAAATCAGACTGAAATTAGAATTATACACTTCTGGATCTCTATGGGGGCAGAAGACATCAGTGGACAGGTAAAGGGGAGTGGGAACATCAGACTGATATTGGATGATAAACAAAAGGGGGAGGGAGCCACCAGAAGCGACCCATTGGAAAGTAATACCCCAATATGAGAATGCCCTGTGATTGGGGACCAGCATTAACTTGGAGTCTGGTTAAAGCACTCAAAAAGAGCAAAAGATCTTAAGGGGAAATTGGTTGAATTGGGCTATTAGGGACATGGGCTGAAGCCCATGAACCCAGGAGAGCCACCCTGGCACTGAGTCAGAGAGAGTGCAGCAAAGAAGCCAGGCCTTTGTCCTGAGCCACCAGCACACGTGAGAGCATCTGGGTGGTGGCACATGTGAGAGAGTCTGGTGTGGATGCCAGCTGGCACTCTCTAGAACCACCTTTTGCACTCTGCACGTGTGCTTCACGACTGGGGTCTGAGTCGCACTCTATACCCTCCCCTGAAAGAGGACTGTGTAGGCACTAGCAGGTGCTCTCTAGGACCAGGAGAGTCTGGACATTCCCAGCTCAGGCCAGCTTGAAAATATCAGTGTGCTATCTCTGATTGGGACTTCTCTGGCAGTCTGGACTTACCTAGACAGCTGCCACAGAGGCAGCCACTGCAAGCCAGCTCTCTGGACTAGTACATGTTGTGGTTTTGGGTAAAGTGGGAGCTCCTATGAACCCTGAGACCGTGACTGGGGACAAGCTCTGCTGGTGGCAGAGGGGGAATTTCTGTGCTCTGGAGCACCCAGAGGGGAACAGACTGAGGCTTCTCTCTGAGATGGAGGTCTGGGTGCAGTTTGATTTCCTCTAAACCTCCAAAGAACCACCAAAAGCTGCCAAGGGGAGAAAAAAACAAAACAAAACAAAAAACCCCCAGAGAACAAAAGCCCGAAAAACTGGTTTCCTCAGAGCCCAGCCCCTTGATAGGGACAGGAGGACTCAACTCTAACAAGACTCCCTGAAAAACCATGTGGCAGGCCCCTCCCTCAGAAAGGCAGCCAAAACAGAACAAAACAAACAAATAAACAAACAAAATACCTACAAGAGGACAACCACCGCTACTTCATAGATACAACTTTTGTTTTAAATTCTTTCCCACTATTCTGGTTCTTTTTCATTTTTTAAAAAAGATTTTATTTATTTATTTGACAGAGAGAGACACAGCAAGAGAGGGAACCAAGCAGGGGAGTTGGAGGAGAAGGAGGCTTCCCGCATAGCCGGGAGCCCGATGCGGGACTTGATCCCAAGACCCTGGGATCATGACCCGAGCCGAAGGCAGACTCTTAATGACTGAGCCACCCAGGCACCCCTCTTTTTCATTTTTTAAATATAACTTTTTAACTCATTTACCATCACAATGAGATGTTCAATACAAGAAATTCCACAATAACCTTTTAACCTGAACTTCTTTGATACATATAGCTATGCTTTTCTACTTTTTAACTTTTTTATTTCATTTTATTTTTTTTTAATATTCATATAGAGATAAGCTTCAAGGTAATCCCCTTTCCCCCATCAATGCTACCCCTATATGTAAACCAGTTTTAATCCCCCTTTATCTCAGGAAAGTTGAGTCCTTTAACAAAGATATCAAAATACATCCAGGAAGAATCAAAATAACCTTCTTTGCCCACACTGAGAATTTATAACCACCCTCCCATCTTTTTCTTCTGTCAGTGTTTCTGTGTATTTGTTTTTGTTCTAGTGGTATATAAATCTTATCCTTGGGGTTCGTTGTGGCTGAGTTCTTTTTTTTTTTTTTTCTTGTCATTTACTTTTGTTGGTCTTTTTGTCTGTCTGTTTTTGTTTGTATACTTTATAAGTCTTACCTTTGGGGCCCATTCGGGCTGGGTCTTCTCTTTTCTTTTTTATTTTTTCCCCCCTCTCTCCTTTTTTTTTCTTTTTTCTTTATTATTGGTGGGAACTCCCAAATGCTCAGAAGCATTCCAGAGTGCACCTTGCCTGCACCACAGTTGATACTGTATCACAGCTACACATCCCTTCAGCCATCTCTCACCAAAATGACTAGAAGGAGGAATGCCCAACAAAGGAAAAATTCAGAGCCTGGGCCCTCTCCATTAGAGCTTTTGGATATGGACATAAACAGTATGTTGGAAAGGGAATTCAGGCTAACAATTATCCAGGCAATGTCTAGGTTGGAGAAAGCCTTTGATGACAAAATGGAATTGATTAGGACAGAAGTGAAAGCCACCAGGGATGATGTTAGCAATGCTCTCAATGAGTTACAATCTAATCTAAATTCTCTAAGAGCTAGGGTAACTGAGGCAGTAGATAGAATTAGTGATCTAGAGGATAACAGATAGAGAAAAGGGATCAGGAGGAAGCCTGGAAAAAACAGCTTAGAAGCCATGGAAACAGAATTAGGGAAATAAATGATGCCATGAAATGTTCCAATGTCAGAATATTGGAATCCCTGAGGGGGACAAGAAAGAAAGAAGACTAGAGGATATAGTTTAATAAATTCTCCATGAAAATTTTCCCAACCTGGCGAATAGAACCAGCGTTTGTGTCCTAGAGGCAGAAAGGTTTCCCTCCAAGATCATACAATCTAGAAAGACCTCGAGACACCTGATTGTGAAAATGATGAATCATAATATTATTTATTTATTTTTTAAAATATTTTTATTTATTTATTTGGCAAAGAGAGATCACAAGTAGGCAGAGAGGCAGGCAGAGAGAGAGGGGGATGCAGGCTCCCCACTGAGCAGAGACTCTGATGCGGGGCACGATCCTAGGACCCCGGTAGCATGACCTGAGCTGAAGGCAGAGGCTTTAACTCACTGAGCCACCCAGGTGCCCCAATGAATCATAATTTTAGAAAGGAGCTCTTGAAAGCAGCTAGGGGGAAGAGATTCCTTAGGTACAGAAGAAGGCCCATCAGAATAACGTCAGACCTGTCCATAGAATCCTGGCAAGCCAGAAAGGGATGACAAGATGTATTCAGGACACTAAATGAGAAGAACATGCAGCCAAAAACACTTTATCCAGCAAGACTGACATTCAACATGGATGGAGAGATAGAGAGCTTCCAAGAATGGCAAAGTTAAAAAGAGTATGTGACCACCAAGCCAGCATTGCAAGAAATATTAAGGGGGGTTCTATAAAAGAGGAAAAAACCCAAGAGTATCATTGAACAGGAATTTATGGAATCTATAGAAACAAAGATTTTGCAGGTAACACGATGTCGATAAAATCGTATCTCTCAATAATCACTCTCAACGCGAATGGACTAAATGTGCCCATAAAACAGCACAGGGTTCCAGATTGGATAAAATGACAGAACCTATCCATATGTTGTCTACAAGAGACCTATTTTGAACCTAAGGATACATCCAGACTAAAAGTGGAAGGATGGGGAAGCATCTTTCATGCCAAAGGGCCTCAAAAGGAGGCTGGGGTAGTGATTCTCATATCAGATAAATTAGATTTTAAACTAAAGACTGTAATCAGAGATACAGAAGGACAATACATCATTCTTAAAGGGTCTATCTGCCAAGAAGATCTAACAATTGTAAATATTTATGCCCCCAACACAGTAACAGCCAACTACATAAGAAAACTGTTAATCAACATAAAGTGTCATATTGATATGAATACATTAATAGTAGGAGATCTTAACACACCACTCTCAGTAATAGATCATCCAAGCAGAAAATTAATAAAGAAACAAGAGCATTGAATGACACATTGGACCAGATGGACCTCATAGATATATACAAAACATTCCACCCCAAAACAACAGAATACACATTCTTCTCGAATGCACATGGAACCTTCTCCAGAATGGACCACATACTAGGTCACAAGTCAGGGCTCAACTGATACCAAAAACTTGAGATTTTTCCCTACATATTGTCAGATCACAATGCTTTGAAACTGGAGCTCAACATCAAGAAAAAGTTTGGAAGGAATTTAAACACTTGGAAGCTAAAGATAACCTTGCTTAAGAATACTTGGATCAACCAGTAGATCAAAGAAGAACTTAAACAATTCATGGAAACCAATGAGAATGAAGACACTTCACTCCAAAACCTATGGGATACAGTAAAGCCGGTCCTAAGGGGGAAATACATAGCCATCCAAGCCTCCCTCAGAAAAATTGAAAATTCCAGAATACACCAGCTGTCTTTACACCTTAAAGAACTGGACAATCAAAACAAATTAAGCCAACTCCACACACAAGAAGAGAAATAGTCAAGATTAGAGGAGAAATCAATGAGATAAAAACTAGAGATACAGTAGAATGCATCAACAAAACTAGAAGCTGGTTTTTTGAAAGAATCAATGAGATTGACAAACCATTGGCCAAACTAATCCAAACGAAAAGAGAGAAGATCCAAATTAATAAAATTATGAATGAAAAGGGAGAGATCACAACAAACACCAAGGAAATAGAAACAATATTAGAAATTATTATCAACAGTTATATGCCAATAAGTTAAGCAACCTAGATGAAATGGATGCATCCCTGGAAAACTATAACCTTCCAAAACTGAATCAGGATGAGATTGACAACCTGAAGAGACTAATATCTAGTAATGAGATTGAAGAAGTGATCACACACCCATTCTCATGAAGCTGTTTCAAAAAGCAAAACAGGGGGCACCTGGGCAGCTCAGTGGGTTAAGCCTCTGCCTTCGGCTCAGGTCATGATCCCGGTGTCCTGGGATTGAGCCCCATATCGGGCTCTCTGCTCACTCGGCTGGAAGCCTGATTCACCCTCTCCCACTCCCCCTGCTTGTATTCCCTCTCTCGCTGTGTCTCTCTCTGTCAAAAAAAAAAAAAAATCTTTAAAAAAAATCAAAACAGAAGGAAAACTTCCACACTCTTTTTATGAAGCCAGCATTACTCTGATCCCCAAACCAGGCAAACACCCCACCAAAAAGGAGAATTTCAGAGCAGTATCCCTGATGAATATGGATGTTAAGTTTCTCAACAAGATCCTAGCAAATAGGATCCAACAGCACACTAAAAAAATATATATACACCATGACTAGGTGGGATTTATCCCTGGGTTGCAAGGGTGGTTCAACATTCACAAATCAATCAATGTGATAGAATAACTCAATAAGAGAAGAGAGAAGAACCACATGGTCCTCTCAATTGATGCAGAAAAAAGCATTTGACAAGATACAGCATCCGTTCCTGATTAAAACGCTTCAAAGTATAGGGATAGAGGGAAGATTCCTCAACTTCATAAAGTCTATCTATGAAAAACCCATAGCGAATATCATCCTCAATGGGAAAAAGCTGACAGCCTTCCCTTGAGATCAGGAACACTATAAGGATGCCCAATCTCACCACTCTTGTTCAACATAGCTTTAGAAGTCCTAGCAACAGCTTTCAGACAACAAAGAGAAATAAAGGCTATTCAAACTGGCAATGAAGAATTCAAACTCTCTCTCTTCGCAGATGACATGATTCTTTATACAGGAAACCCAAAGACTCTACCCCCAAACTACTAGAACTCATACAGCAATTCAGCAATGTGGTAGGATACAAAATCAATGTACAGAAATCAGTTGCTTTCTTACACACTAACAATGAAAATACAGAAAGTGAAATTAGAGAATCAATTCCATTTACTATAGCAACAAGAACCATAAAATACCTGGGAATAAAACTAACCAAAGAGTTAAAGGATCTATACTTAAGGGACTACAGAACACTCATGAAAGAAATTGAAGACACAAACAGGTGCAAGACCATTTCATGCTCATGGATTGAAAGAACAAACTTTGTTAAAATGTTTATACTGCCTAGAGCAATCTATACTTTCAATGTCATTCCAATCAAAATTCCACGAGCATTTTTCAAAGAGCTGGAGGAAACAATCCTAAAATTGATATGGAATCAGAAGAGACCCTGGATTGCTAAGGAAATGTTGAAGAAGAAAAACAAAACTGGGGGCATAACATTGCCCAATTTCATGCTTTACAAAGCTGTGATCAGCAAGACAGCATAGTAATGACATAAAAACAGACACATAGACCAGTGGAACAGAGTAGACAGCCTAGACATGGACCCTCAACTCATTGACTTTGACAAAACAGGAAAAAATATACAGTGGAAATAGGACAGTCTCTTCAATAAATGGTGCTGGGAAATTGGGCAGCAATGTATAGAAGAATGAAACTCGACCATTCTCTTACACCATACACAACTATAACCTCGAAATGGATAAAAGACCTCAACGTGAGGCAAGAATCCCTCAGAATCCTAGAGGAGAACACAGGCAGTAACCTCTTCAACATCAGCCACAGCACCATCTTTCAAGATATGTCTCCAAAGGCAAGGGAAATGAGAGCGAAAATGAATTTTTGGGACTTCATCAAGATCAAAGCTTCTGCACAGCAATGGAAACCATCAACAAAACAAAGAGGCAACCCACGGACTGGGAGAAGATATTTGCAAATGACAATAGAGACAAAGGGCTGATATCCAGATCTATAATGAACTTCTCAAACTCAAAACACACAAAACAGATAATCATGTCAAAAAATGGGCAGAAGACATGAACAGACAGTTCTCCAATGAAGACATACAAATGGCTATCAGACATGAAAAAATGTTCATCATCACTAACCATCAGGGAGATTCAAATCAAAACCACATTGAGATATCACCTTACACCAGTTAGAATGGCAAAGATTAACAAGACAGTAAACAACGTGTGCCGGAGAGAATGTGGAGAAAGGGGAACCCTCTTACATTGTTGGTCGGAATGCAAGTTCGTTCAGCCATTTTGGAAAACATGTGGAGATGCCTTAAGAAATTAAAAATAGAGCATCCCTGTGACCCTGCAATTGCACCACTGGGTATTTACCCCAAATATATAGATATAGTGAAAAGAAGGGCCATCTGTACCCCAATGTTCATAGCAGCAATGTCCACGGTCGCCAAACTGTGGAAAGAACCAAGATGCCCTTCAACGGATGAATGGATAAGGAAGATGTGGTCCATATGCACTAGGGAGTAGTATGCCTCCATCAGAAAGGATGAATACCCGACTTTTGTAACAACATGGACGGGACTGGAAGAGATTATGCTGGGTGAAATAAGTCAAGCAGAGAGAGTCATTTATCATATGGTTTTGCTTATTTGTGGAGCATAAGGAATAACATGGAGGACGTGGGGAGATGGAGAGGAGAAGGGAGTTGGGGGAAATTGGAGGGGGATACGAAACATGAGAGACTGTGGATTCTGAACAACAATATGCGGGTTTTGTAGGGCGGGGTAGGGAGGTTGGGGGAGCCTGGTGGTGGGTATTATGGAGGGCACATATTGCCTGGAGCACTGGTTGTGGTGCAGAAACAATGAATTCTGGATTACTGAAAAGAAATTAAAAAAAAAATTAAAAAATTAAAAAAAAGACAGACATTTAGCCAAAATGACAAGATAGTGAAACTCCCTAAAAGAAAGGTCAAGAAGAAATCACGGCCAGGGACATTCTGAAAACAGATATAAGTAACATATCTGAACAATAATTTAGAACAATAGTGATAAGATTACTACCTTGTCTTGGAAAGAAACATAGAAGACACCAGAAAAATCCATCTTGCAGAGATAAAGTATCTAAAAACTAGTTAGACAGAAGAAAATGCTATAACTGAGATATGAAAACAACTGGTGTATAATTATAATCAGGATTAAAAAATCAGGGGAAGTAAGAGATGACATGTAAGATATAATTATGGAAAACAATGAAGCTGAAAAGAAGAGGGAAAGAAAACTCATGGAACATGAATGTAGACTTAGCTAACTCAGCAATTTCATAAAGTGAAATAATACCCATATAGAGTCTCAGAACAAGAAGAATGTGAATATACCCAGGAGTGCAATTGCAGGGTCATAAGATAGCTCTATTTTTAATATTTTAAGGAATCTCCACATGTTTTCCAAAATGGCTGCACCAACTTGCATTCCAACCAACAGTGTAAGAGGGTCCCCCTTTCTCCACAACCTCTCCAACACCTGTTTCTTGTCTTGTTAATTTTGGCCATTCTAACTGATGTAAGGTGGTATCTCAATGTGGTTTTGATTTGAATCTCCCTGATGGCTAGTGATGATGAACATTTTTTCATGTCTGTTAGCCATTTGTATATCTCCTTTGGAAAAGTGTCTGTTCATGTCTTCTGCCCATTTTTTGACATGATTATCTGTTTTGTGTGTGTTGGATTTGAGGAGTTCTTTATAGATCTTGGATATCAGGCTTTGGTCTGTAGTGTCATTTGGAAATATCTTCTCCCATTCCACTGCTTGTCTCTTTGTTTTCTTGACTGTTTCTTTTGCTGCACAGAAGATTTTATCTTGATGAAGTCCCAAAAGTTCATTTTTGGTTTTGTTTCCTTTGCCTTTGGAGATATGACTTGAAAGAAATTACCGTGGCTGATGTTGAAGAGGATACTGCCTATGTTCTCCTCTAAGATTTTGATAGATTCCTGCCTCACATTGAGTTGTAGTGAACAGAAGGGCCATATGTACCCCAATGTTCATAGCAGCAGTAGCAACAATCGCCAAACTGGAAAGAGTCAAGATGCCCTTCAACAGATGAATGGATAAAGAAGATATGGTTTATAAATATAATAGAATATTACACCTCCATCACAAAGGATGAATACCCAACTTTTGTATCAGCATGGATGGGACTGGAGGAGATTATGCTGAGTGAAATAAGCAGAGAAAATCAATTATCATATGGTTTCACTAACTAGTGGAGCCTAAGGCATAACATGGAGGACATTAGGAGAAGGGAAGGAAAAGTGAATTGTGGGAAATCAGAGGGGGAGACAAACCATGAAAGACTGTGGACTCAGAGAAACAAACTGAGGGTTTTGGTAAGGACAGAAGTGGGGGTATGGGTGAGCCTCGTTGTGGATATTAAGGAGGGCATGTATTACATGGTGCACTGGGTGTGGTGCATAAACAATGACTCTTGAAACATGAAAAAATAAAATAAAATTAAATTAAATAAACAAAATGTTTATTAAAAATGGGAAAAAAGGTAGATGCATTTTTTTTTAATTTTTTAAGATTTTATATATTTATTTGATAGAGAGAGACACCACAAGAGAGAGAACACAAGCAGGGAGACTAGGAGAGGGAAGACAGGCTTCCCACTGATCACAGAACATGATGTAGGGCTCGATACCAGGGCCCTGGGATTGTGACCTGAGCCAAAGGCAGACGCCAAACAAACTGAGACATCCAGGTGCCACAGAAGGTTTATTTAAACAAATTATAGTTGAGTACTTCCCTCATCTGGGGATGGAAACAGGCATTCAAGGCCCAGAGATCTCCCCTCAAAATTAACTAAAACAGGTAAACGAGAAGACATATTTTAATGACACGTTCAAAATACAAAGAGAGAAATCTGAAACCAGCCAGGTACAAAAGGTTTTTAAACTCTACAAGTAGACACATAAGGTTAGCAGCGGACCTGCTCACAGAGACCTGGCAGGCCAGAAAGAAGTGGAAGAAAATATTCAACATGCTAAATGGCAACAATATGCAACCAAGAATACTTTATCCAGAAAGGCTGTCATTCAATAGAGGAGAGAGAAAGATTTTCCAAGACAGGCAAAAACTACAGGAGGTTATGAACACTAAAACAGCTCTGCAAAAAATAGTAAAGGGGACCCTTTACGTGAGAAAGAGAAACTAAGGCAATAAACACTAGAAAGGAACAAAGACAATCTACAGGAACGGTGACTTTATAGTTAATACAATGGACCTAATTCATATCTATCAATAATCACTCTCCATATAAATGGATTAAATGCTCCAACCAAAAGACATAGGATTTCACAAAAGATTAAAAAGAAAGAAAATAAAATACCCACAACGGATTAAATAAGAAAAGACTGCTCATGGGTGACCCATTTTTCTCATTTCATTTTTTTTTAAATTTTTTATTTATTTTCAGCGTAACAGTATTCATTGTTTTTTCATCACACCCAGTGCTCCATGCAATCTGTGCCCTCCCTAATACCCACCACCTGGTTCCCCCACCCTCCCACCCCGCCCCTTCAAAACCCTCAGGTTGTTTTTCAGAGTCCATAGTCTCTCATGGTTCACCTCCCCTTCCAATTTCCCTCAACTCCCTTCTCCTCTCCATCTACCCTTGTCCTCTATATTATTTGTTATGCTCCACCAATAAGTGAAACCATATGATACTTGACTTTCTCTGTTTGACTTATTTCACTCAGCATAATCTCTTCCAGTCCTGTCCATGTTGCTACAAAAGTTGGGTATTCGTCCTTTCTGATGGAGGCATAATACTCCATAGTGTATATGGACCACATCTTCCTTATCCATTCATCCGTTGAAGGGCATCTTGGTTCTTTCTCATTTCATTTTTAAAAATTAATTAATTTCTGTAGATTGATTTTGTAACATGCCACATTAGTGAACTGCTGTATGAGTTCTAGTAGTTTGGGGGTGGTGTCTTTTCAGTTTTCCATATAAAGTATCATGTCATCTGCAAAGAGAGAGAGTTTGGCTTCTTCACTGCCAATCTGAATACCTTTTATTTCCTTTTGTTTTCTGATTGCTATTGTAGGACTTCAAGTACTATGTTGATCAACAGTGGCGAGAGTGGGTATTCTTGTTGTGTTCCTGATCTCAAAGGGAAAGCTGTGAGATTTTCCCCACTGAGAATGATATTTGCTGTTGGTTTTTCACAGATAGATTTTATGAAGTTGAGGAGTGTTCCCTCTATCCCTATCCTTTGAATCATTTTAATCAGGAACAGATGCTGTATCTTGTCAAATTCTTTTTCTGCATCAATTGAGAGGACCATGTGGTTCTTCTCTCTTCTCTTATTGTTGTGTTCTATCACATTGATTGATTTGTGAATGTTGAACCACCCATGCATCCCAGGGATAAATCCCATCTGGTCATGGTGGATAATCTTTTTAATGTACTGTTGGACCTATTAGCTAGGATCTTATTGAGAATATTACAATCCATATTCATCAGGAATATTGGTCTGAAATTCTACTTTCTTTTAATTTTTTAAATTTTTAAATTTTTTTAGATTTTTTTAAAAGATTTTATTTATTTATTTGACAGACAGAGATCACAAGTAGGCAGAGAGACATACAGAGAGAGAGGAGGAAGCAGGCTCCTGCTGAGCAGAGAGCCCGATGTGGGGCTTGATCCCAGGATCCTGAGACCATGACCTGAGCCCAAGGCAGAGGCTTTAACCCACTGAGCCACCCAGGCGCCCCCTTTTTAAGATTTTTAATTAACATATAATGTATTATTAGCCCCAAGGGTACAGGTCTATGAATCGCCAGGTTTACATGCTTCATAGCACATACCTTCCTCAATGTCCATAACCCCACACCCTCTCCCTACCCCCCACAACCTGGCAACCCTCAGTTTGTTTTGTGAGATTAAGAGTCTCTTATGGTTTGTCTCCCTCCTGTTCCCATCTTGTTTCATTTATTCTTTTCCTACCTCCCAACCACCCACATTGCCTCTCAACTTCCTCATATCAGGGAGATCATATAATTGTCTTTCTCTGATTGACTTATTTCATTAATCCTAACACCCTCTAGTTCCATCCACGTGGTTGCAAATGGCAAGAGTTCATTTCTTTTGATGGCTGCATAGTATTCCATTGTATGTATGTGTGTGTGTGTATATATATATCTATAGATATCTATCTATATCTATATCTATATAGATATAGATATATCTATAGATCTATATCTATATCTATATAGATCTATATAGATATATCTATATATAGATCTATATAGATATATAGATCTATATAGATATATAGATCTATATATCTATATAGATCTATATAGATATAGATATATCTATAGATCTATATAGATATAGATATAGATCTATAGATATATCTATATCTATATAGATCTATAGATATATCTATATCTATATAGATATATAGATCTATAGATATATAGATATATATCTATATATCTATATCTATATATATATATATATAGATATAGATATATAGATATATATCTATATATCTATATATATATCTATATAGATATATATATCTATAGATATATCTATATCTATATAGATATATAGATCTATATATCTATATAGATCTATATAGATATAGATATATCTATAGATCTATATAGATATAGATATATCTATAGATCTATATCTATATCTATATAGATCTATAGATATATCTATATCTATATAGATCTATATAGATATATAGATCTATATATCTATATAGATCTATATATCTATATAGATCTATATATAGATATATCTATATAGATCTATATAGATATAGATATAGATCTATAGATATATCTATATCTATATAGATCTATAGATATAGATCTATATATCTATATAGATCTATATATATAGATATAGATAGATATCTATAGATATATATATATCTCACATCTTCTTTATCCATTCATCTGTTGATGGACATCTAGGTTCTTTCCATAGTTTGACTATTGTGGACATTGCTGCTATAAGCATTTGGGTGCATGTGCCCCTTCAGATCACTTGAAATTCTCTTTTCTGATGGGGTATTTGCCTGGTTTGGGCAGGGTAACCCTGGCTTCATAAAAAGAGTCTGGAAGTTTTCCTTCTGTTTATATTTTTGAAAGAGCTTCGGGAGAAAATGTATTATTTCTTCCTTGAATGTTTGGTAGAATTCTCCGGGGAATCTATCTGGTCCTGGGCTCTTGTTTTTTGGAAGGTTTTTGATCACTGCTTCAATATTGTTACTAGATATTGGTCTATTAAGGTTGTCAATTTCGTCCTGTTTCAGATATGGAAGGTTATAGGTTTGCAGGAATGTATTGATTTTTTCTAGGTTGCTTAACTTACTGGAATGTAGCTGTTGTTAATAATTTCTGATGATTGTATCTATTTCTTTGGTGTTAATCATGATATATCCCCTTTCCTTAATAATTTCATTAATTTGGGTCCTTTCTCTTTTCTTTTGGGTTAGTTTGGCCACTGGTTTATCAATCTTATTCTTTCAAAGAACCAGCTTCTAGTTTCTTTGATGTGTTCTACTGTATCTCTAGTTTCTAACTCATTGATCTGTGCTCTAATCTTGATTATTTCCTTTTTTGCTCAGGGGGTTGGCTTAATTTATTGTTGATTTTCCAGTTCTTTAATGTGTAAAGGGATCTGGTGTACTTTGGATGTTTCAATTTTTTTTTTTTTTTGAGGGAGACTTGGGTGACTATGTATGTCCCCCTTAGGATGTCCTTTGTTGTATCCCATAGGTTCTGGAGAGATGTGTCTTCATTCTCATTGGTTTCCATGAATTGTTTAAGTTCTTCTTTGATTTCCTGGTTGATCCGAACATTCTTGAGCAGGATGGTCTTTAGCTTCCAAGTGTTGGAATCCCCTCCAAACTTTTTCTTGTGATTGACTTCTAGTTTGAAAGTACTGTGGTCTGAGAATATGCGGAGAATATTTTCAGTCTTTTGGTATCAGTCGAGACCTGATTCGTGACCCAGTATGTGTTCTATTCTGGAGAAAGTTCCATGTGCCTTCAGGAAGAATGAGTATTCTGCTGTTTTAGGGTGAAATGTTCTGTATATATCTATGAGGTTCCATGTGGTCCAGTGTGTCATTCAGAGCTCTTGTTTCTTTATTAATTTTCTGCTTGAGTGATCTGTCTATTACTGAGAGTGGTGTGTTAAGATCCTGTACTATTAATGTATTCATATCAATATGACTCTATTTTGATTAATGGTTGGCTTATGTATTTGGCTGTTCCCATATTGGGGCGATAAATATTTATAATTGTTAGATCTTCCTGGTGGACAGACCCTTTAAGAATGATATAGTGTCCTTCTATATCTCTGACTATACTCTAGCTTAAAATCTAGTTTATCTGATATGAGAATTGCTACCCACACCTAATACGACCCTCAGTGGGGGAAAAGCTCTCAGTCAGGAACACTACAGGGATATCCACTTACACCACTGTTGTTCAACATAATTCTGGGATTTTTTGCATCAGCAATCAAAAAGAAATGAGAGGCATCCAGATTGGCAAGGAATAAGTTAAATGTTCACTCTTTGCACACATGATACTCCACATAGAAAACCTGAAGGACTAAAAAAAAGTTAGAACTGATAGAGGAGCACAGCAAAGTCACAGGATACAAAATTAATGCACAGAAGCCTGTTGCATTTCTATACACCAATAACAAATCAGCAGAAGGATAAATAAAGGAATCAATCCCATTTGTAATTGCACCCAATTTAATTAGGAATAAACCTAATTAAAAAGATAAAAGATCTGTACTCTGGAAACTATAGTACATTTATGGAAGAAATTGAAGAAGACACGAAGAAGTGGAAAACATTCCAGACTCATGGATTAGAAAAACAAATATTGTTAAAATATCTATCTTTCCCTAAGCAATCTACAAATTCAATGCAATCCTTATCAAAATAACATGAGTATTTTTCACAGAACTGAAACAAATAATTCCAAAATTTATATGGAACCAAAAAAGACCCTGAACAGCCCAAATAAAGTTGAAAAAGAAAACAAAATCTGGAGGTATCACAAATCAAGACTTCAAGCTTTATTACAAATATGTAATCATCTAGACAGTATGGTATTAGCACAAATACAGAAATATAGATCAATGAAACAGAATAGAAAACCAATAATTTACTCACAACTATACAGTTAACTAATATTTGACAAAGTTGTAAAGAATATCCTATTTAAAAAGATAGTTTCTTCAACAAATGCTCTGTGAAAAACTGGACAGCAAAGATGCAGAAAAATGAAACTAGACCACTTTCTTACAATATACACAAAAATAAACTAAAAATGGGATGAAATACCTAAGTGTGAGAAAGGAAATAATCAAAATACTAAAGGAGAACCCAGGTAGCAATCCCTTTGATATTGGCTCTAACAATTTCCTGTTAGACAAATCTCAGGAGGCAAGGGAAACAAAAGCAAAAATGAACTATTGGGACTTCATTAATATAATATGTTTCTTCACTGCATAAGGAATAATCAACAAAACTAAAAGGCAACCCATGGAATGGGAGAAGATATTTCCACATGATATATTTAATAAAGGTTAGTATCCAAGATCTATAAAGAACATGTCAAAGTCAACACCCCCAAAATTAAAAATCCAGTTAAGAAATTAGCAGAAGACATAAATAGACACTTTTTCCAAAGAAGACATACAAATATCTAACAGACACATGGAAAAATGCTCAGCATCACTCATCACCAGGGAAATACAAATGAAAATCACAATGGGAATCCCCCTCACACTTGTCAGAATGGCTAAAATTAACAAGTCAGGAAACAACAGATGTTGACAATGATGTAGAGAAAGGGGAACTCTCTTACATTGTTGATGGGAATGCAAACTGGTACAGCCATTCGGAAAAACAGTATAGAGGTACCTTAAGATGTTACAAATAGAGCTACCTTATGACATATCAATTGGGACTATTGGGTATTTATCCAAGGTATACAAACATATCAATTTGAAGGGGTACCGGCACTGCAATTTTTATAGCAGCAATGTCCACAATAGCCAAAATATGGAAATAACCCAGATATTCATCAACAAATGTGGATAAAGAAATATATATATATCATATACATTAACTATATATTATATATATCATATTTCATTTCATATATATTCATTATATTATATATTCATTAATGTCATTAATATTCAGTAATATTCATACATATATATATGTATGTATATCAACCATCAATCATTTGCCATGATAAGAATGTAACTAGAGTGTATTACACTAAGTGAAAGAAGTCAGTCAGAGAAAGAAATATGCCATATGATTTCTCTCATATGTGGAATTTAAGAAACCAAAGAGATGAACATAGGGGAAGGAAAGGATAAATAAAATAAGAGGAAAACTGAGAGGGAGGTGAAACATAAGAGACTCTTCACTATAGGGAACAAACAGGTTTGTTGGGCAGGAGGTGGGGGAATGGGGTAAGTGGGTGATGGGCATTAAGGAGGACACGTGCTGTAATGAGCACTGGTGTTCATATGGAACTGATGTATCACTAAACTCCACCCCTGAAATGAATACTATACTCTATGCGAACTAACTTGAATTTAAATAAAATCTTGAAAGGAAAAATAAAAGTGTTGTCAAACAAAGACTCTTCTTCAGCCCCTCCCTTGTTCAAGAAAAGAAGAGAGATATTACCCTTTTCTTTGAAAGATATGAATGCATTTTTTCTTTGCTTGTCCTTTTCCATCAAAGAGAATCAAAATCTGACTAATTTATTTGCAAAATAAATCTAGTTATTAAAGTTGGTCTGATTATTTATAGAAGTGCAGTAAGAGTAGTGACAATCCTTGTAGGTCTCTTGAGGGTTTTATTTTTTTTAATTTATTTTTTTAAGATTTTTTATTTATTTATCTGACAGAGATCACAAGTAGGCAGAGAGGCAGGCAGAGAGAGAGGAATGGAAGCAGGCTCCCCGCTGAGCAGAGAGCCCGATGCGGGGCTCGATCCAGGACCCTGGAATCATGACCTGAGCTGAAAGCAGAGGCTTTAACCCACTGAGCCACCCAGGCGCCCCAAGGGGGTTTTATTTTTTGATGGAACTTTTCACAAAATTGGATTTTATAGCATGTATTGCATGGAGCCCTGGGTGTAATGCATAAACAATGAATCTTGGAACACAAAAAAATAAAGTTTAAAAAATGGATTTTATAGTTTCTTGAGGATAGGAAGTCACACCCAGAACTTACCATTAGATTTTGCCCACAAAACCTATTTGGATAAATTCCTCTCTTGATGTTCCCAAATATCCTGAGGTTCATGAGTGTGGCAAGCAGTGACATTTATTTGTGCCTTACATATCAGGGAACCCTTTATGATTATTATAAGCTATTTTTCCTCCCCTCTAAGAGTAGCCTAGTTAGCATTGGCTCCTTAAAATCAACCTTAGTCATTTAAAATTTCCTGGTCATATATTAACTGTAGTGTCATAAATCTAAGAATATTAGGAGTTTTCAAATTCTGGAGGGTTTAGTTGGGGGGGTAAATTGTTTAATCTTAGGTAACAGAAATAAATTTTACAAATTCTGTAACTTAAACTTAGATTAAAAGAAAAAAATCATTTCCTAATTCTAAGAAAAGCAGAAAAAAATCGCAAGTCAGATATTTTGAAGATAGCAGAGTAGGAAGATTCTGAGCTCCCCTTGTTCTATGGGCATACCAAGGCAACAGCTACATTTGTACAACTAACTCTGAAAATGACCTAAAGACTGACAGAACAGATAACCCACAGCTAATTATAAAGAGAAGACCACATCAAATGGATAGAAGGGGTGAAGGCACATTTGGGAACCAACTCATCACCATGATTAATCACAAATGGGAACAACATCACATGCAGAAGTAAGCAAGGAAATTGGACCCTCTATAGGGCACTCCCAGCAATAAGGGTATGTACTGGGAATGCAAGTCTCTGTAATGTCTGGCTTTGATGTGGAGCTTGACTCAGGGAGCTTTAAAAATCCTCATCACCTCCAGGAGAATCTGAGGCTGATAGCAAACCAAGTCCCTGCCATTATTGAGATAGCAAACTAAATAACAGCCTGAAACAGAGTAAAATGAAGCAGTTTGACATGTGCCTGGGGTATACATGAAGATTTATTGACTAATCTCAGAATGTGTGCTGGAAGGGCAGGAATCTGCAGGAGATTTGTTCAAAAACAAAAGTGATGGT
Organism: Martes martes; assembly: GCF_963455335.1. Lineage (NCBI taxonomy): Eukaryota > Metazoa > Chordata > Mammalia > Carnivora > Mustelidae > Martes > Martes martes. The sequence goes on along the minus strand of NC_137894.1, from coordinate 22,318,689 downwards.
GGGCATCATTTTCCCTGCCCTTCTCCAGTTTAGATAGCCAGAGGTTTGTGAGAACCAGTTCTAACATTCTGCATCTAACTTTGTAGTACCATATGCCATGCTCCAGTGTTACCCTGCAGACCCAACTCACCCAACCTGCCTGCCTTGATATCATTTCTCCAATTTTCTTCTCAGTTCTCACCACATTCAGCATGCAGCCTTGCCCTGGACCAACACCACTGTGAACTGACTTCTGCCCTGTGTATGTGGTTAACCACACATGTCAGCACACTGCAATTCCTGTAGCCATTCTTCTTAACTGGTTGTGCAGGGAGCAAGTTCTGGCCTTAAGTGGACCTGCAGCTGTAGCAGAGAGGCTAATTGCTTACAGCCAGACTGAATGTGAACCCTGCCCAACAAATGGCCCATGGCAGCAGCAGACAAGTCTCTCAAAAGTGCAAGGGGGCAAACCCTGACCCTCTCCCATAGCAGGCAAATGCAGGTCATTGCAGCCAACTAAGCCAAATGGAAGAGTGGCTCAGCTATAATAGAAAGACATACACAGCCCACACAGGGGACACTCCTGGAGTGCCTGGTCCTGGTGCTAGAGGGTACTCTACTATAAGGCACCACATGATCTCTTCTACACAAAGTCACTACTTTGAAGACCGGGAGACATAGGTAAAGTACCTAATATATAGAAACACACACACACAGAGAATTAGACATAATGAGGAGACAGAAGAAAATATCCTAAATGAAAGAATAAGACTAAAATCCCTGTAAAAGGGCCAAATGAAACAGAAATAACCAATAAGTCTGATAAAAAGTTTAAAGTAATGGTCACAAAGATACTCACTGGACTTCAGTCCACTCTTTTGAGCGGAGAAACTCAGTGAAACCTTCAATAGAGAAATGCAAAATATATATATAATGAACCAGGCAAAGCTGAAGAATTCAGTAACTGAAATGAAAAGAAAATACACTAGAGAGAATTAACAGCAGATTAGAGAATGCAGAAGAATGAATCAGCAATCAGGAACACAGGAGAAGGGAGTTGAGGGAAATTGGAAGGGGAGGTGAACCATGAGAGACTATGGACTCTGAAAAACAACCTGAGGGTTTTGAAGGGGCGGGGTGGGAGGGTGGGGGAACCAGGTGGTGGGTATTAGGGAGGGCACAGATTGCATGGAGCACTGGGTGTGGTGAAAAAACAATGTATACTGTTACGCTGAAAATAAAAAATTTAATTAAAAAAAAAAAAGGAACACAGTGTAAATAAAAGCAAACAACCTGAATATCATATAGTTGTAGTAGTAGTAGTAGTAGTAATAGTAGTACTAGAAGTATTAAAATTAATAATAATAATAATAATAATGGAGAATAGGTTAAGAGACCTCTATGATATCATCAAACATAACATTTGCATTATAGAGATTCCAGAAGGACAAGAGAGAAAAAGGAGCAGAAAACTTTTTTTTAGAAATGATAACTGAAAACTTCCCAGATCTGGGGAGGGAAACAAACACCCCAGTACTGGAAGTACAGGGATCCCCTAACAAGATAAAGCCAAGGAGGACTACATGAAGACATTTAATATTTAAAATGTAAAAACTTATTTAGTCTTTCCAAAGTTAGAGTCAGAAATTGAGGTTTTCCTGTAAGTCTTATGTAGCCACAGCCTTACTACATTTTATACTCTTCATCTATAATAGAAGAAAAGTACATGTAAGGTTTATTTAGACTATTAAGCAAATACAAAATGGTAATAATATTATTATTACAAAATAGGGATAATATTTTCTCCTTCATAGAACCATTGATAATGAGATAAGATCATGTGGAGCCTTTTTGAATTTCCCCAAAAGTTGGATAAACACAAGGAACAGATCATTAATCACTCATATAAGAAAGAAAAGAATATAATACTTGAATATAATTTAAAAAATCACAAGTTACATTGCTGCTAAAATTCTTTGAAAATTATTGGATTTTTTTAACCTTTTCAGTTTTGATGTAAATGAAGTTTATGTACAATATTGGTTGGCATGAGTGACCTTCCAAATTAAAGGGACTGTGCATTTGTTTGTTCCTTAAATAAATAAAATAAAATGGCAAAAAGTGATGATAAAGAGTTGAATTTTAGAAGCATCTAGAAAAAAGAAAATTACAAACAAAGGAAACCCTATAAGATATCAGCTGATTTTTCAGCAGAAAATTTATAGACCAGAAGAAAGTGGCATGATATATTCAAAGCACTAAAAGGAAAAATGATGTCTACTTTCAATACATTTATTTAACATTAATAGTGGAAGTCTCAGCTACAGCAGTCAGAAAAGAAATAAAAGGCACTTGAATTGGTAAGGAAGAAGTAAAACCACTATTTACAGATGACATGATACTATATATATGTATATATATTAAATAAATAAATATTTATATATATAATATATGTATACATATACATATATTACATACGTATGTAATATATCATATATACATATATATGTATATATGTATGTATATGTATACATATATGTACATATATATGTATATATGTATATATGTTATATATACATATATGTATACATATATTGTATACTATATGTGTATATATGTATATATGTATATACACATGTATATATACACATGTATATATGTGTATATATATACATGTATATATGTATATATGTATATATACATATACATATACTATATATGTCTGTGTGTGTGTATATACATATATATATACACAGAGAGATGATAGATACTATGTATATATGACTCCACCAATAAACTATTAGAGGTAATAAATCAATATTTTAAAACAATTAAATAAATGTTTATTTAATAAATAATAAATAATATTTAATAAATAATAAATAAATATTTTAAAATAATTTAAAAACTATTAGAACTAGTAAATAAATTCAGTAAAGTAAGAATACAATATTAATATAGAAAAATGTTTCATTTCTATACACTAATAATGAGGTAACAGATAGGAAAATTAAAAAAAAATCCATTTTCAATTGTCTCTTAAAGAATAAAATAGCTAGGCACAAATTTAACCAAAGAAGTGAAAGACCTATATCCTGAGCACTATAAAATATTGATGAAAGAAGTTGAAAACAATACAAATAGAAAGATAAACCATGTTCATGAATTGGAGGAATTAATATTGTTACAATATCTGTATTACCCAAAGTAATAGATAATTCAATGCAATTTCTATCAAAGTGCCAGCAGCATTTTTCACTTAACTAGAAAAAATGATTTTAAAATTTGTAAAAACCCACAATGACCTTAGGGCACCCAGATGGCTCAAATGTTAAGTGTCTGCCTTTAGCTCAGGTCATGCTACCAGGTTCCTGGGATTGAGCCCCACATTGGGCTCCCTGTTCGGCTGGAGGCCTGCTTCTCCCTCTCCTACTCCCCCTGCTTGTGTTCCTTCTCTCACTGAATGTCTCTCTGTCATATAAATAAAATCTTTAAAAACACACACACACACACGAAGACCTTGGATAGCCAAAGTTAATATTGAGAAAGAACAAAACTGGAGGTATCGCAATTCCAGATTTAAAGTTATACTACAAGCCTTAGTAATTGCAACTGTATGATACTGGCACAAAAATAGACACATAAATCAATAGGATAGAACTTAGGGCCCAGAAATAAACTGATGGTTATATGCTCAATTAATCCTTGACAAGATTATACAATCAGGAGAAAACAGCCTTTTCAATAAATGGTTAAGGCACATTTGACAGTTACATGAAAGAGTGAAATTGCACCAGTTTCTTTTTTTTAAAGATTTTATTTATTTATTTGACACAGAGAGATCACAAGTAGGCAGAGAGGCAGGCAGAGAGAGAGGAAGGGAAGCAGGCTCCCTGCTGAGCAGAGAGCCCCGATATGGGGCTCGATCCCAGGACCCTGGGATCATGACCTGAGCCAAATGCAGAGGATTTAATCGACTGAGCCACCCATGCACCCCTAGTTTCTTTTTTTTTATATTAATTTTTAATTTTTAAATTTTATTTTATTTTTTTTTCAGTGTTCCAAGATTCATTGTTTATGCACCACACCCAGTACTCCATGTAATACATGCCCTCCTTAATACTCACCACCAGGCTCATCCATCCCCTCATCTCCTCCCTTCCAAAACCCTCACTTTGTTCCTAAAAGTCCACAATCTCTCATGCTTTGTCTCCCCCTCCAATTCACCCCAATTCATTTTTACTCTCCTTCTCCAAATGTCTTCCATGTTATTCCTTATGCTCTACAAGTAAGTGAAACCCTAGGATAATTGACTTTCTCTGCTTGACTTATTTCACTCAGCATAATCTCCTCCAGTCCTATCCATGTTGATACAAAAGTTAGGTATTCATCCTTTCTGATGGAGGCGTAATATTCCATTGTATATATGGACTGCATCTTCTTTTTTCATTCATCTGTTGAAGGGCATCTTGGCCCTTTCCACAGTTTGGTGATTGTGGCCATTGCTGCAATGAACATTGGGATATATATAGCTCTTCTTTTAGTTACATCTGTATTTTGGGGGTAAATACCCAGTAGAAATTGCACCAGTTTCTTAATCCATAGACAGAAATAAATTCAAAATGGATTAAAGACCAGGTTTTGGGACCTAAAATCATAAATTCCCTGGAAGAAAGCATAGGAAGTATGCACATCAACCTAGCAATATATTTATTGATTTATGGATATGTTTCCTTGGGCAAAAGAAAGAGGAGCAAAAATAAACAATCAGGACTACACCAAAATACAAAGCACTTCACAAAAGGGAGACCATCATCTAAACAAAAAGGCAACCTACTAAATGGGAGAAGATATTTGCAAATGCTATATCAGATAAGGAGCTCATACCCAAAATATATAGAGAACTTAAACAAGTCAACACCAAAAAACCCCAAAATAACTAGACTTTTTAAATGGGCAGAGGAGGGGCGCCTGGATGGCTCAGTGGGTTAAGCCTCTGCCTTTGGCTCAGGTCATGATCCCAGGGTCCTGGGATCTATTCCTGCATTGGGTTCTCCATTCCACGGGGAGCCTGCTTCCTCCTCTCTCTCTCTGCCTGCCACTCTGCCTACTTGTGACCTCTGTCTGTCAGATAAATAAATAAAATCTTAAAAAAAAATGGGCAGAGGAACTGAAAAGTCCTTTTTCCAAAGAAGACATAAACAGGGCCAACAGACACATGGAAGGATGCTCAATATCACTAATAATCAGGGAAATGCAAATAAAAATCATGAGATATCACCTCACATCAGTTAGACTAACTAGGATCAAAATAAACAAACAAACAGAAGAAATAACAAGTGCTAATGAGGATGTGGAAAAAAGGGAACACTTGTGCATTATTGGTGGGAATTTAAATTGCTGCATCCACTGTGGGAAATAGTGTAGATGTTCCTTAAAACATAATAAAGAGAAATAATATATAATATATATATTTTTATATTATTATATTAATATATATAATAATTATATATATAATAATATATAATCCAGTATTTCCACTAAGGGGTATTCTCCCCTCCCACCAAAAAATGGAAAGGCTAATTCTGAAAGATATATGCACGCCCATGTTTATTGCAGTATTACTTACAGTACAAAGATACAAAAGCAACCAAACTGCTCATTGATAGATAAATGGTTAAAGAACATAACACATAAACACATAACACAGCAGAATATTACTCAGCTATAAAAAAGAATAAAATATTGCCATGTGTGATAATATGGATAGATTCAGAAGGTATTACACTAGTTAAGTCAGATAGAGGAAGACAAACACTATATGATTTCACTTATATGTGGAATCTAAAACATCAAACAAATGAACAAATGAACAGACTTTAAGTATAGTTCATATTATATAATTTTTTGGTATATGTTGTATTAATTTAGGTATATAACATGGTAATTCAACAAGTTTACACATTATACTATTTTTCATCATGTGTGTAGCTACCATCTGTCCCCATACATGACTATTACAATGTAATCGATCCTTCTGATGTGACATTTATTCCTGTGACTTACTCATTCCATAACTTCAAGTCTGTAACTCCACTCTCCCTAACCTGTTTTGGCCACTCATTCACCCCTCTATCCTCTGACAACCATCAGTTTGTTCTCTGTGTTTTTAGGTCTAATTCTGCTTTTTGTTTATTTATTCATTAAACAGACACACTCTATTACAGAGAACAGAAGATGGCAGCTTAGGAGGAAGACCCTAAGCTCCTCTTGGCTTCTTATCAACACAACTAGATAACTATCAAATCATTCTGAATACACAAGAAATCAAGCTGAGGACAGACAGAACAAACTCCACAATTAAAGGGACAGAAGAGGCCACATCAAAGAAAGTAGAAAGTGCAGAGACACTGGGAGAGAAATGGATGTGGAGGGGAAGGAAGCCTCATTGAAGAGAAAGACAAGAGAGAGGAGCACACAGGGGAATGCATCAGGAGAATACTTCCCCAAAGCCATTTTCTGGGAAAACAGGAAAGGATGATTTTTGTGAGGTCTTACAACAAGTGGGGCTTGAAGACTAGAATTTTGGAGGTCCATTATCTTGGCCGGGATAGAGCTCTGAGGTCACTGTCTTACTCCTGGAGAGAAGTCTGGCAAAACAAAACAAAACAAAACAAACAAAACAAAACAGTGGGCAAATAACATGGAAGCAGATAACTGAGGAACACCTGGGGCAAACAGGGAGGATCGTCCCTATTAGAGCTTGTCACTGAGAGGTAGTTTTCATGGAGATGACTCTCTGGGGACAAAGGAACCTGTGGATACCAATTCTTTTCTCCATCACCTTAGTATAAGTGCAGATCCATCTATGAATGATAGCTCAGTGCCGACACTGGCTGCCTAGCCTTCTCATTCTAAGTCTCAAGTGCCTGTGCTCTGGTGCAATTCACCCTTTCAATCAAATCTCCCTCAATCACAGCATGGCAAGACCCTTACCAGGATGACCAGTGTAGACCCTTGCCCATACCATGTCCCTAAAGCCTGGAGTTTTAAAAGTCAGCAGGCTTGGTTGGGATAGGGGCTGGAGGACACTGTGCTGCTCCTGGAAAGAAGGGGTTCAGACAACACAGAGGCACATGGTATGGAAATGGCAATCTAAAAAGCACCTGGGACATATGCAGGGGAGATTATTTGATTTTCTCTGAATTCTTCCCTGGGAGAAATAAGCACAGAGACCCTTCTCCAGGTATAAAGGAGCTAGCTGAAACCTTTTCCTTCCCCTGCCTCAACATAACCTCAGAGTCACCCACCTGCAGTAAACACCACAGCACTGACACTGACTGCCTAACCTGGCCACACCTGGTCCCACAATACTGTGCTCTGCCAGTGCTACCTTTTCAGGTCAATTTAGCCTCAGTCCCAGTGCGGCAGGCCCCTTCCACAGAAGATCAGCCGAATCCCCTCCCCACACCATGGCTCCTCACCAGAGAATGATACAAGGCTTCTGTTCTAGTGGAAGTAGTATCAGGTCTCATTTAACAAGCAGACCAGAGTGCACCTAATTAAAACTTGCCACACTCTGACTGAGGACCAAATATTGCTGAGTGCAGGCAAGGATAACCTCTGCAGATGACTGGCCAGAAGGGTAGAGCAACCAAAACACAACAGCAAAGTGCATGCATCTGAGACCATCTGTGAAACCCTCGCCCCTGGACAATAATGAAAGCCAATAATCTCAGGAAAACATAATGGGCTTTTTTAACATAGAGAAGAAGACAAAGACTTAGACAAAAAATGAAGACAGAATTCATCCCAATTACAAGAACAAGATAATATCATGGCCAGAGATCTAAGTGAAACAGATATAAGTAACATGCATGGTGGAGAATTTAAAGTGACAATCATAGAGTTATTAACTGGGTTGAAATAGAATGGAATGGAAGACTCCAGGGAGACATTTCACACAGAGATAAAAGAGTTAAAAAACAACCAGTCAGAAATGAAAAATATAGTATCTGAGATTCAAAACAGGTTGGATAAAATGAACACAAGAATGGAAGAAGCAGAGGATTGAATAAGTGATAGAGGAGATAGAATTAGGGAAAATAATGAAGCTTAGCAAAAGAGAGAAAGAAGAATTATGGAACATGAGAATAAACATAGGGAACTCAGTGACTGCATCAAACATAATAATATTTATATTATAGGATTCCCAGAAGAAGAAATAGAGGCAGAAAATTTATTTGAGGAAATAATAGCTAAAAACTTCCCTAAACCGGCTAAGGAAACAACATCTAGATCCAGGAGGTACAGAGCACCCTCATCAAAATCAACAAAAGGAGACCAACACCAAGACATATTGTAATTAAATTTACAAAATATAGTGGTAAAGAAAAACTGAAAGCAGCAAGAGAAAAGAATTCCCTCACATCAAAGACGAGACCTATAAAGCTACCTGAAGATCTCTCAACTAAAACTTGGCAAGCCATAGGTAGTGACATGATATATTCAACAAGCTGAATGGGAAAAATTTGCATCCAAGAATACTGTATCCAGCACAGCTATCATTCAGATTGGAGAGATAAAGAGTTTCTCAGACAATCATAAATTAAAGGAGTTTGTGAATATTAAAACAGCCCTGCTGAAATATTAAAGGGGACTCTTTAAGTGGGAAGGAAAGACCAAAAATGACAAAGATGAGAAAGAAACAAAGAAAATCTCCAGAAACAATGACAAAACAAGTAATAAAGTGGGACCAAATACATTTCTACTAATAATTAATCTGAATGTAAATGCACTAAATGCTTCAATGAAAAACCCTAAGGTGTCAGAATGGCTAAAACAAACAAACAAACAAACAAACAAACAAAAAGCTATGTGTAGCATACAAAAGACTCATTTTAGAACTAAAGACATCTGCAGATTATAAGTAAGGGGTTGAAGAAACATTTATTATGCAAGGGGATGTAAAAAAAAGGTCAGACTAGCAATACTTACATCTGATAAACTAGATTATTTTTTAAATTTTTATTTAAATTTGACTTAGTTAACATAGAGTGTAATATTGGTTTCAGGAGTAGAATTTAGTGATTCTTCACTTACATGTAACACCCAGTTCTCATCATAACAAGTGCCTACTTTGATATCCATCACCCATTTAGCTCACTCCTATACCCACCTTTCTCCATCAACCTTCAGTTTGTTGTCTATTGTTAACAGTCTCTTATGCTTTGTTTCCCTCTCTCTTTTTTTAAATTTCCCTTTCCCATTTATTCATGTGTTTTATTTCTTAAATTACACATATAAGTAAAATCATATCAGGCAAACTACATTTTAAACCAAAGAGTGTAAAAATAGATGAAGAATGTACTATTTCAAATAAAAGGGACTATCCAGCTAGGAAATATAACAACTGTAAATATTTATGCCCCCAATTTGGGAGCACACAAATATATAAAACAATTAATAACGAACATAAAGGAACACACTGACAATAATACAATAATAGTAGAAGAATTTCACATGACACCTTAATGAACAGGTCATCTAAGCAGAAAATCAATAAGGAAACAATGGCTTTGAATGGCACCCTGGACCAGATGGCCTTAACAGTTATATTCAGACATTCTATCCTAAAGCAGAATATACATTTTTTTTAGTACATATGGGGCATTTTACAGAATAGATCACACCCTAAGTCACAAATCAGGCTTAAACAGGTGAAAAAGATTGAGATCATAACATGCATATTTTCTGATCACAACATTATGACACTTGAAGTAAACCACCTGGGGAAAAAAATGGGATGACCACAAAAACATATAAATTAAGCAACATGGTGGTATCTCAATGTGGTTTTGATTTGAATCTCCCTGATGGCTAGTGATGATGAACATTTTTTCATGTGTCTGGTAGCCATTTGTATGTCTTCATTGGAGAAGTGTCTGTTCATATCTTCTGCTCATTTTTTAATATGATTGTCTGTTTTGTGTGTGTTGAGTTTGAGGAGTTCTTTATAGATCCTGGATATCAACCTTTTGTCTGTACTGTCATTTAGAATGGCCAAAATTAGCAAGACAGGAAACAACGTGTGTTGGAGAGGATGTGGAGAAAGGAGAACCCTCTTACACTGTCGGTGGGAATGCAAACTGGTGCAGCCACTTTGGAGAACAGTGTGGAGATTCCTCAGGAAATTAAAAATAGAGCTTCCCTATGACCCTGCAATTGCACTGCTGGGTATTTACCCCAAAGATACAGATGTAGTGAAAAGAAGGGCCATCTGTACCCCAATGTTTATAGCAGCCAAACTGTGGAAAGAACCAAGATGCCCTTCAATGGATGAATGAATAAGGAAGATGTAGTCCATATACACTATGGAGTATTATGCCTCCATCAGAAAGGACGAATACCCAACTTTTGTAGCAACATGGACAGGACTGGAAGAGATTATGCTGAGTGAAATAAGTCAGAGAGAGTCAAGTATCATATGGTTTCACTTACTTGTGGAGCATAACAAATAATATAGAGGACAAGGGTAGATGGAGAGGAGAAGGGAGTTGAGGGAAATTGGAAGGGGAGGTGAACCATGAGAGACTATGGACTCTGAAAAACAACCTGAGGATTTTGAAGGGGCGGGGGGGTGGGAGGTTGGGGGAATCAGGTGGTGGGTATTAAGGAGGGCACAGATTGCATGGGCACTGGGTGTGGTGAAAAAACAATGAATACTGTTACGCTGAAAATAAATAAAAAATTTAAAAAATTAAGCAACATGGTACTACATAATGAATGGTTCAACCAGGAAATCAAAGAAAAAAATTAAAAAATACATGAAATAAAATGAAAATGAAAATACAATGATCCAAAATCTTTGGGATGCAGTAAAAAGTTGTTTCTAAGAGAGAAGCATGTAGCAATAAAGGTCTAGTTCAAGAAACAAGATAGCTCTCAAATAAATGAGCTAACATTACACCTAAAGGAACTAAAGAAAGAACATCAAATGAAGTCTAAGGCCAGCAGAAGGAGGGGAAATAATAATCAGAGTAGAAATAAATGAAATATAGAAACTACAAAAATAGCATAACAGATCAATGAAACTGTCACTTGTTCATTTATAATATTAATAAAATTGATAATGCCCTACCCAAACTTACCAAAAATAAAAAAAGAAAAGATCCAAATAAGTAAAATCATAAATGAGAGAAAAGTAATAACAACCAATACCATAGAAATACAATTATAAGAGAGTGTTACAAAAAACTATATGCCAAAAAATTGGACAACTTGGAAAAAATTGGTAAATTGCCAGAAACATATAAGCTACCAAAACTGAAAGAGGAAGAAATAGAAAACATAAGCAAACCCATAATGAGGAAATAAATTGAATTAGTATTCATAAACCTCTCAACAAACAAATGTCCAGGGCCAGATGGCTTTCTAGGGTAATTCTAACAAATATTTAAAGAAGAATTAATACATTTTCTTTGGAAATTATTCCAAAAAAATAAGAAAGGAAGACAAATTTGTAGATTTATTCTATGAGGCCAGCATTACCCTGATTCCAAAACCAGAGAAAGACTCAGTTAAAAAAAGAGAATTACAGGCCAGTATCTCTATTGAACATGCATACACAAATTCCCAATAAAAACCTATCAAATCAAACCCAATGGTATATTTAAAGAACCTCTTTGACATGGGGCACAGCAACTTCTTTCAGGATATGTCTCCAAAGGCAAAGGAAACAAAAGTGAAAACAAATTTTTATGACTTCATCAAGATCAAAACCTTCTGCATAGCAAAGAAAACCGTCAACAAAACAGAGACAACCCATGGAATGGGAGAAGATATTTGCAAATGACAATACAAAGGGCTGATATCCAGGATCTATGAAGAACTCCTCAAGCTCAACACACACAAAACAGATAATCATGTCAAAAAATGGGCAGAAGACATGAACAGATACTTCTCCAATGAAGACACACAAATGGCTAACAGACATATGAAAAAATTTCCATCATCACTAATCATCAGGGAGATTCAAATCAAAACCACATTGAGATACCACCTTACACCAGTTATAATGGCCAAAATTAACTAGACAGTAAACAATGTGTGTTGGAGAGGATGTGGAGAAAAGGGAACCCTTTTACACTGTTGGTGGGAATGTAAGTTGGTGCAGCCACTTTGGAGAACAGTGTGGAGATTCCTTAAGAAATTAAAAATAGAGCTTCCCTATGACCCTGTAATTGCACTGCTGGGTATTTACCCCAAAGATACAGATATAGTGAAAAGAAGGGCCATCTCTACCCCAGTGTTCATAGCAGCAATGGCCACAGTTCCCAAACGGTGGAAAGAAACAAGATGCCCATCAATGGATGAATGGATAAAGAAGATATAGTCCGTATACACTGTGGAGTATTATGCCTCCATCAGAAAGGAGAACAGTATGGAGGTTCCTCAGGAAATAGCTGATAGAAGTGAGGATGCAGAAAAAGGGGAACCTCCTTACACTGTTGGTGGAAATGCAAACTGGTACAGACACTCTGGAAACCAGTATGGAGATTCCTCAAAAAGTTGAAAATAGAGCTACCCTATGATCCAGCAATTGCACTACTAGGTATTTACCCCAAAGATACATGTGTAGTGATCTGAAAGGGCAAATGCGTCCTAATGGTTATAGCAGCAATGTCCAGAATAGCCAAACTATGGAAAGAACCAAGATGTCCATCAACAGTTGAAAATCTGGCCATTCGCAATGACATGGATGGAACTGGAGGGTCTTATGTTAACCAAGTAAGTCAGTCAGAGAAAGTCTAATAACATATAATCCAATTCATATGTGGAACTTAAGAAACAAAACAGAGGATTATGGGGGGAAGGGAGGGGGATGTAAACAAAAGAAAATCAGAGAGGGAGACAAACCATAAGGGACTGTTAACTATAGGAAACAAACGGAAGGTTTCTGAAGGGGACTAATGAATCACTAAACTCTACCCCTGAAACTAATAATATACTACATGTCAATTAATTGGATTTAAATAAATATTAAAAATATGTTGCTAGGGCCAAAGTCAAATAGGTTTCTGCCTGTGTTTGCCCCTAGGATTTTGATGAACTTTTTTTAAAATAACTTTTTAATTATATTAATTATATTAGTCACCATACAGTACGTCATTGTTTCCTGATGTAGTGTTCCACTATCCACTGTTTGTGCACAACACCCAGTGGTCCAGGCAACATGTGCCCTCCTTAATACCCATCACTGGGCTCACCCATCCCTCCCCCCAAACCCTCAGTTTGATTACTGGAGTCCATAGGCTCTCATGGTTTATCTTCCCCTCTGATTTTTCCCCTTTCATTTTCCCCTTCCTTCTCCTAATGTCCTCCACGCTATTCCTTATGTTCCACAAATAAGTGAAACCATATGATAATTGTCTTTGTCTGTTTGATTTATTTCACTTAACATAATCTCTTCCAGTTCCATCCATGTTGATGTGAATATTGGGTATTCATCCTTTAGGGTGGCTGAATAGTATTCCGTTGTATATATGGGCCATATCTTCTTTATCCATTTGTCTGTTGAAGGGCATTTCAGCTCCTTCCACTGTTTGGCTATTGTGGACATTGCTGCTATGAAAATTGGGGTACATATGGCCCTTCTTTGCACTACATCTGTATCTTTAGGGAAAATACCCAGTAATGCAACTGCTGGGTCATAGAGTAGTTCTATTTTTAACTTTTTGAGGAACATCCACACTGTTTTCCAAAGTGGCTGTATCAACTTGCATTCCCACCAATAGTATAAGAGAGTTCCCCTTTCTCCACAACCTCTCCAACATTTGTTTTTTGCCTTGTCAATTTTTGCCATTCTAACTGGTGTAAGGTGGCATCTCAGATTGGTTTTGATTTGAATTTCCCTGATGCTTAGTGATGTTGAACACTTTTTCATGTGTCTGTTGGCCCTTTGTATGTCTTCTTTGGAGAAGTGTCTGCTCATATCTTATGCCCATTTTTTGACGTGATCATCTGTTTATGAATGTTGAGTTTGAGGAGTTCTTTATAGATCTTGGATAACAGCCTTTTGTCTGTAGTGTCATTTGCGAATATCTTCTCCCATTCCATTGGTTACCTCTTTGTTTTGTTGACTGTTTCCTTTGCTGTGCAGAAGCTTTTTATCTTGATGAAGTTCCAAAAGTTCATTTTCCCCTTTGTTTCCTTTGCCTTTGGAGACATGTTTTGAAAGAAGCTGCTGTGGCCAGTGTCAAAGAGTTTAGTGCTTATGTTCTCCTCTAGGATTTTGATAGATTCCTGCCTCACATTTATACATTTTTTGAAATTCCTTCAGAAGAATAGGTATTAATTCATCTTTGTATATTTGGTAGAATTCCTCTGGTAGGTCATCTGATTCTGGACTCTTGTTTGTTAGGATATTTTTGATTATTGCTTCAATTTCTTTGTTGGTTATGGGCTGGTTAGATTTTCTCATTCTGTTTTATTTTTGGTAGTTCATACATTTATAGAATTGGGGGAATCTGGGTGCCTCATTTTATTAAACCTCCAACACTTGATTTTGGCTCAGATCATGATGTCAGGATTGTGAGATTGAGCCCTGCTTTGGGCTCTGTGCTATGTGTGGAGACAGCTTAATATTCTCTCTCTACCTCCCCCTCTCCTCTGACCCCTTGCTCATGCATTCTCTCTCTCTCTTTCAAAAAAAAAAAAAAGATCTAGCAGGCTTGATTGATTCATAATTTATTCAAAGAGAGAGAATAATATATGCTTAATCATAAAAAGTAAAATGGATAATCTGGATTTTAAAACAAATACTGTTAAATTTCTAGATGTAAACAAGAGCTTTAAAAGACAGTCTTTAACTTACCAAACTCAACACCCAAAAAACCAAATAATCCAATCAAGAAAATGAGCAGAGCACATGAACAGACATTTCTGCAAAGAAGACATCCAGATGGCCAACAGACACATGAAAAAGTGCTAAACATCACTTGGCATCAGGGAAATACAAATCAAGACCACCTCACACCAGTCAGAATGGCTAAAGTTAACAAGTCAGGAAATGACTGGTGTTGGGGAACATTGTTCAGTAGGAGGCAACCCTCCTACACTGTTGGTGGGAATGCAATCTGGTGCAGCCACTCTGGAAAACAGCATGGAGTTTCCTCAAAAAGTTGAAAATAGAGCTACCCTACAACCCAGCAATTGCAGTACTGGGTATTTACCCTAAGATACAAATGCAGTGATCCGCAGGGTCATGTGCACCCAAATATCTATATTTATAGCAACAGTGTCCACAACAGCCAAACTATGGAAAGAACTTAGGTGTCCATCAACAGAAGAATGGATAAAGAAGATGTGATGTGATATATCAATCTATATCTATCTATCTATCATCTATCTATCTATCGCAGCCATCAAAACAAATGAAATCTTGCCGTTTGCAATGATGTGGATGGAACTAGAGTGTATTACGCTAAGTGAAAAAAGTCAACCAGAAAGACAATTATCATATGATCTCTCTGATATGAGGAATTTGAGAGGCAGGGTGGGGGGTTTCAGGGATAGGGAAGGGAAAAATGAAACAAGATGGGATCAGAAGGGAGATAAATCATAAGAGACTCTTAATCTCACAAAACAAACTGAGGGTTGCTGGTGGGACGGGGATAGGGAGAGGGTGGTTGGGTTATGGACATTGGGGAGAGTATGTGATATGATGAGTGATGTGAAATGTGTAATCCTGATGATTCATAGACCTGTACCCCTAGGGCTAATAATACAGTATATGTTAATAAAAATAATTAAAAAAAATTAAAAACTCTTTAGCTCAAATTTAAACAAAAATACAGGACTGGAGTCCTCAGAATTTTCTAGTATCTTGAAAATTTCCATTATCTATTTATCTTTTTTGACTGTACATGAACTGGTGAACTGGTTATTAACTTGACTGCAGCTGATAGTTATCATTAATGATAGTGGTTGGAACCCTCACTCTGATCTTCAAGGTCAGGATACATGTCATAGAATTGGTCAGTCAAAGCCAGTTGTTGTATATCATCTCATCAAAGCAAATACTATCAATCAGAAAAATGTGGAAAGACTAGATGCTAAAAGAGAACTGAAAAAGCTGATCATCCACAAAAATCATTTCCAAGGTGGGCAGGTGGATTTAATCCAAGGTGGATTAAATTTATCTAAGAAATTTTTAGACCCGAAAGAATTGATGGAATTATTAAAATCTAGGTATTATGAAAGTGAAGTGAAAGTATCAAGACAGGTCATTAGTGATAAAGATCTGTTGGATTGCAGTGATCTTTTTGAAGACACTAGAAAATTCTGAGGATTCCAGTCCTAAATGTTTGTTTCATTTATTTAATTTTATTTTAATTTTTAAGATTTTATTTATTTGCTTGAGAAAGACAGAGAGAGAGTATGAGTGGAGAGAGGGAGAAAGAGACACTCTGGCTGAGCAGAGAGCTCATTGTGGGGCTCGATCCCAGGACCCTGAAATCACAACCCAAGTTGAAGGCAGACACTTAACCAACTGAGACAGCCAGGTGCCCTATGGATTTTTTTTTTTTAATTTGAGCTAATGACTATCTTTTATTTTATTTTATTTTATTGTTTTTTTAAAGATTTTTTTTAAGATTTTATTTATTTATTTGACAGACAGAGATCACAAGTAGGCAGAGAGGCAGGCAGAGAGAGAAAGAGAAGCAGGTCTCCTGCTGAGAAGAGAGCCTGATGCGGGGCTCGATCCCAGGGCCCTGGGATCATGACCTGAGCTGAAAGCAGTGGCTTTAACACACTGAGCCACCCAGGTGCCCCAAGTTAATGACTATCTTTTAAAGTTATTGTATACATCTAGTAATTTACCTGTATTGGCTTTAAAATTCAATCCATGCTATCTCCCCACCTTCCTCTCTTCAAAACCCCCCAAAAAGATAAAAATATAAACCATAATTAAATTTTAGTTGAAAAAAAAGACCCCATCACTTATGGCCAAAGGACCAAATGAATACAGAAGTGAACATGGAGCTTGCTGATGCACTGCCTCTTTGACTACTCCAAACTGAGTTCATAGACACACATTTTGTTCAGATCTTGAGCAGTCAAGATTACCCAAGATCAAGCATTCAAAGATGCCTAAGATATCTGCATAGCAGGTTTGGTTTGCCTACCACCATAAAGAGTTCTAAGATGAAAACCAAAACAAAGCAACAAAATCTTTGTATACTTTCTGCAATATATTTGCACACATATATGTCTGCACATATATATATATATATATATATATATATACACACATATATATGTGTGTGTGTGTGTGTGTTTGTGTGTGTGTATACACATAGTATATATATACTATGTGTGTGTGTGTATATATATATATATATATATATATACACACACTTACTATGTTATGTTAAACCTAAGTATTTTAGCATTTCCTTTTCACAAAGTGAGATAATTTTTTTTATTCCCAAAGGCTCATTTTTTATTTGTTTAATTTTTTTTACTTTATTTTCTTTCTTCAAATGTTTATTTTAACTTCCAGTATAATAAACACACAGTGTTTCAGATGTTCCACATGGCGATTTAACAATTCCACACATCACCCAGTGGTCATCACAAAAAGTGCACTCCTTAATCCGCATCACTTATTTCACCCAACCCCATACTCCCTTCCATGCCGGTTGCCATGAACTTCTTACTGTATATAGTAATATAGTAATATTGAGCATCTTTACATGTGCCTGTTGGCTACCTGGATGTGGTTGTCTTCTTTAAAAAAAGTGTCTGTTTGTTTCTGCTCATTTTTAAAATGGATTATTTGGGTTTTGGTGTTGAATTGTATCAGTTCTTCATGTATTTTGGATACTAAGACTATTGGATATGTCATTTGCAAATATTTCCTATTCCGGAGGTTAATTTTTAGCTTGTTGGTTATTTCCTTTGCTATGCGGAAGCTTTTTATTTTGATGTAGTCCTAATAGTTTATTTTTGCTTTATTTTTTCCTTACTTCCAGAGACATATCTAGAAATATATTGCTATGGCTGATATCAGAAACCTTACTGCCTGTGTTATTTTCTAGTATTTCTATAGTTTCAGATCTCACATTCAGGACTTTAATCTGAATACATGGTGAAAAATGTGGTCCATTTCCATTTTTTTTTTTTTTTTTGCATGTGGCTGACAAATTTTCCCAATCTCATATGTTGAAGAGATTCTCTATACCCCACTGGATATTATTTTCTGCTTTGTCAACAATTAATTGACCATATAATTGTGACTTTATTTCTGGGTTTTCTATTCTGTTCCATTGATCCTTGTGTCTACTTTTGTGCCAGTATGTTACTGTTTTGATTACTATACCTTTGTGGTATAACTTGAAGTCTGGAATTGTTTTTCTTTTTCAAAATTGCTTTGGCTATCTGCATCTTTTGTGGTTCCTTGTTTCTTCTAGTTCTGCAAAAAATGCTGTTAGCATTTTGATGAGGATTGCATTAAATGTATAGATTGCTGTGGGTGGTATAGATATTTTAGCAATTTATTCTTCTAATCCATGAGGAAGGAATGTCTTTCTATTTCTTTGTAATATCTTCAACCTCTTTTGTCAATGTTTTACAGTTTTCAGGGTACAGGCCTTTCACTCCTTTGGTTAAGTATCTTATTAATTTGGGTACAATTATAAATGGAATGGTTCTCTTAATTTATCATTCTACAATTCATTGTTAATGTATGGAAATGCAACAGATATCCACACATTGTTTTTGTACACTGCAACTTTCATGAATTCATTTATCAGTTCTAGTAGTTTTTTGGTAGAGCCCTTATGGTTTTGGATATATTGTATCATGTCATCTGCAAATAATGAAAGTTTCATTTTTTCTTACCAATTTGGATGACTTTTATTTCTTTTGTTGTCTCATTGTCATAGCTAGGACTTCCAGTACTATGTTGAATAAATGTGGTGGCAGTGGACATCTTTGTCTTGTTTCTGACCTTAGAGGGAAAGTTCTTGTTTTTTTCCCATTGTGCATGTGATCTCTATGGGTGTTTCCTATATGGGCTTTATTATGTTGAGGTATGTTCCCTCTAAACCTACTTTGGTGAGTGTTTTCTATCATAAATGGATCTTATTCTTTGTCAATTTTTTTTACATTGATTGAAATAATCATATGGTTCTTATCCTTTCTCTTGCTGATGTGATATATCACATTGATTGATTGGTGTATATTGAACCACACTTGTATCCCAGGCATAAATCCCACTTGATGGTGTGAATGATTTTTTTAGATTTTATTTATTTATTTGACAGACAGATCATAAGTAAGCAGAAAGGCAGGCAGAGAGAGAGAGAGAGGAGAAAGCAGGTTTCCTGCTAAGCAGAGAGCCTGATGCAGGGCTCCATCCCAGGGCCCTGAGATCATGATCTGAGCCAAAGGCAGAGGCTTTAACCCACTGAGCCACCCAGGCGCCCCTGCCTGAATGACTTTTAAAAATATATTGTTGGATTCTGTTTGCTTGTGTTGTTGCAGATACTTGCATCTATGTTCGTCAGGGACATTGACCTGTAGATCTCTTTTTTAGTGTGTCTTTATCTGGTTTTGGTGTCAGGCTAATGCTGACCTCATAGAATGAATTAGGAAGTTCTCCTTCCTCCTTTATTTTTTGGAATAGTTTGAGAAGAATTGGTATTAACACTACATTAAATGTTTGGCAGAATTAGTTTGTGAAGTCATCTAGTTCTGGGCTATCCTTTGTTGGGAATTTTTAAATTAATGACAATATCATTGCAGATAATTGGTCGATTCAAATTTTGTATTTACTCCAATTCACTTTTGGTATCTTATATGTTTCTAGGAATTTATCCATTTTTTTTCAAATTGCCCAAATTTTTGGCATATAATTTTCATAATATTCTCTTATAATAGTTTCCTTTTTTAAGATTTTATTTATTTGACAGACAGAGATCATAAGTAGGCAGAGAGACAGGCAGAGAGAGAGGAGGAAGCAGGGTCCCTGCTGAGCAGAGAGCCCGATGTGGGGCTTGATCCCAGGACTCTGGGATCATGAACCGAGACGAAGGCAAGGCTCAGCACAGTGAGCCACCCAGACGCCCCACTAGTTTCTATTTCTCTAATATTGGTTGATATTTCTATTCTCTCATTTACACTTTATTTATTTGAGTCCTTACTCTTAGTTGTTTGATGAACCTAGAGGTTTATGAAATTTTTTTCTTTTCAAAGAATTAGCTCTTGGTTTCATATATTTTTTTGCTTATTGTAAATTTTTTTTAATTCAAGAAATTAACTTATAGTGTATTATTAGTTGTGCCTTCCTTAATATCCATTGCCCAGTTACTCCATCCCTTCTCCCAACTCCCCTCCAGCAACCCTCAGTATGTTTTCTATATTTAGGCGTTTCTTGTGATTTGTCACCCTCTCTGATTTCATCTTATTTTATTTTTCTCTCTCTTCCCCTATGACCCTCTGTTTTGTTTATTAAGTTCCACATATGAGTGAAAACATATGATAATTTTTTTTCTCTGACTGACTTATTTTGCTTAGGAAAATACTCTCTAGTTCCATCCACATTGTTGCAGTTGGTAAGATTTCATTTTTTTGATGGCTGAGTACTATTCCATTGTATGTGTATACCACTTCTTTTTTATCCATTCATCTGTCAATGTATATCTCAGCTCTTTCCATTGTTTGGCAATTGTGGATATTACTGCTATGAACATTGGGGTGCTGGTGCCCTTTTGGATTACTGTTTTTATCCTTTGGATAAATACCTAGTAGTGGAATTGCTAAGTTGTAGGATATTTCTATATTTAACATTTTGAGGAAACTCCATACTATTTTACAAAGTGGCTGTGCCAGCTTGCATTCCCACCAACAGTGTAAGAGGATTCCCATTTCTCTGCATCCTTGCCTACATCTCTTGTTTCCTGAGTTTTTAACTTCAGCCATTCTGATTGGTGTGAGATGTTTTTATTTCCCTGATGCTAAGTGTTGTTGAGGATTTTTCATATATCTTTTGTCCATTTGTATGTCTTATTTGCAGAAATGTCTCTTAATAACTTCTTCCTATTTCTTGACTAGATTTTTTGTTTTTACGGTGCTATGTTTGGTAAATTTTTCATAGATTTTGTATAATAGCCCTTTATCTGATAAGACATTTGCAAATATCTTTTCCCATTCTGTCAGTAGTCTTTTGGTTTCATCATCTGGTTCCTTTTCTGTGCAATAGCTTTTTATCTTGATGAAGTCCCAATAGTTCATTTTTTCATTTGTTTCCCTTGCCTTGGAAGACATGTCTGGCAAGAAGTTGCTATAGCTGAGGTCAAAGAAATTGCTCCATGGGTTCTCCTCTAGGATTTTGATGGATTTTATCTCACATTTAGGCCTTTCATCCATTTTGAGTCTATTTTGTGTGTGATGTAAGAAAGTGGTCCAATTCCATTCTTCTACATTCTGATATCCAGTTTTCCCAGCACCATTTGTTGAAGAGACTTTTTTCCATTGGATATGCTTTCCTGTTTTTCAAATATTAGTTGACCATAAAGTTGAGGGTCAATTCCTGGGTTCTCTATTCTTTTGCATTGATCTATGTGTCTGTGTTTCTGCCAGTACCACATTGTCTTGGTGATTATAGCTTTACAATATAGCTTGAAGTCTGGAATTGTGGTGGTTCCAGATTTGGTTTTCTTTTTCAACATTTCTTTGGATGTTTTGAGACATTTATGATTCCGTGCAAATTTTAGGATTATTTGTTCCAACTCTGTGAAAAATATTCAGGGTATTTTCATAAGGATTACGATGAATGTGTTGATTTCTTTGGGTAGCATAGACATTTTAACAATACTTGTTTTTCCAATCCATGACAAGGGAAAATTTTCCATTTCTTTTTGTCTTCCTCAATTTCATTCATAATTTCTCTATAGTTTTCAGAGTAAAGATCGTTTTCTTCTTTGGTTAGGTTTAATTCTAGGTGTCTTATGGTTTTTGGCCCTATTGTAAATGGAATTGATTCCTTAATTTATATTTCTTCTGTTACATTGTTGGTGTATAGAAATGCAACTGACTTCTGTGCTTTGATTTTGGATCCTGCCATATTGCTGAATTTCTATATGAGTTTTAGTAATTTGGGGGTAGAGCCTTTTGGGTTTTACACATAAAGTATCATGTAATCTGCAAAGAGAGAGAGTTTGACTTCTTCTTTGCCAATTGAATGTCTTTTATTTATTTATTTTGTTGTTGTTGTTGTTGTCTGATTGTTGAGGCTAGAACTCTAGTACTATATTGAAAAATGGTGTTGAGACTGGGCATCCCTGTCGTGTTCCTGACCTTAGGAGAAACACTCAGTTCTTCCCCATTGAGGATGATATTTGCTGTAGGCTTTTCATACAAGGCTTTTATGATCCTGAGGTATATTGCCTAGATCCATACAGAGTGGGGACTCTTTTTTTAAGATCATTTATTTATTTAATTGAGAGAGAGAGAGAGAGAGAGAGAGAGAGAGAGAGGAGAAGTTTTATAAAGAAAGCATGCTGTCTTGAGAGGGTCATATCATTCTCGTCCTTATATAATGTGGTGTATTACACTGAATGGTTTGTGGATGTTGAACCACCCTTTCAGTCCAGAAATAATATCACCTTGTCATGGTGAATAATCTTTTAAATGTACTCTTGGAGTGTATTGACTAGTATTTTGGTGAGTATTTTGGCATCCATGTTCCTCAGGGATTGTTTACAATATTTTTGGTGGGATTTTTGTCTGGTTTTGGGATCAAGGTAATGCTGGCTTCGTAGAATGAGTTTGGAAGTTTTCTTTCTATTTCAGTTTTTTGAAACAGCTTCAGAAGGATAGGTATTAATTCTTTAAATGTTTGGTGGAGTTCTTCTGGGAGGCCATCCCTTCCTGGACTCTTGTTTGTTGGGAAATTGTCGATTCCTGTCATTTTCGTTTTGTTTTGTTTTGTTGTTGTTCATGGGTCTGTTCAGGTTTTCTATTTCTTTCTTTTTCAATTTTGGTAGTGTATATATTTCCAGGAATGCAACAATATTTTCCAGGTTGTCTAATTCGTTTGCATATAGTTGTTCATAATTCTTTTTGGTTTCTATATTATTTATTTCTGCTATACTTATTATTTCCTTCCTTTTGCAGGTTTTGAGTTTGTTTGTTCTTTTTATAGCTACTTTAGGAATAATGTTAGGTTATTTATTTGAGATTTTTCTTCTTTCTTTAGGTAGGCCTGTATTTGCATAAACTTCCTTCTTAGAACCACATTTACTGGGCCCCAAGGTTTTGGATCATTGTGTTTCAGTTTCATTTGTTTCTGTGTACTTTAGGATACTTCTTTGATTTCTTAATTAACCCATTCATTGCTTACTAGCATGCTGTTTAACCTCCATGTATTTGTGATCTTTATGTTTTGTTTTCTTGTGCTTTATTTCTAGTATCATAGCGTTTTGTTCAGAAAATATGCATGGTATGCCTTCCACCTATTTAAATGTGTTGAGACTTGTTTTGAGGACTAATATATGATTTATTTTGGAGAATGTTCCATGTACACCTGAAAAGAATGTGTATTCTGCCATTTTATAATGGAATTTTCTAAATATATCTGTTAAGCCCACTTGATCCAATGTGTCATTCAATGCATCTGTTTCCTTGTTGATTATTTGGTTGGATGATCTGTGATTGATGTAAGTGGGGTGTTAATATCTCTTATTATTATTATATTTCAATTTACTAGTTTCTTTATGTTTGTTATTAACTGTTTTATGTGTTTGGATGCTCTCATGTTGGGTGCATACATATTGAAATTGTTATATATCTCCTTGTTGTTTTGTCCCCTTTATAATTATGTAGCATCCTTCTTTGTCTCTTGTACAGTTTTTGTTTCAATACCTATTTTGTTTGATATAAGTGTTGCTATTCTTGCTTTGATTTGACTTCCATTTCCATGACAAATGTTTCCCCATTTCCTCACTTTTAATCACAGGTGTGTCCTTTTGCCTAAAGTGAGTCTCCTGTAGAAAGTATATAGATGTGTCTTTTTTTTTTAATCCATTACATCACCCTTTATCTTTTGATTGGAGCATTTAGTTTATATTCAAAATAATTATTGATAGTTATGTATTTATTACCATTTTATTACTTTTTTGCTATTTTTTTCTTGTTTTCCTCTTATTCTTTCTCCTCTTTCTCTTTCATGATTTGTTGGTTTTCTTAGTGATATATTTAGATTTATTTCTATTTACTTGCTGTATCTCCATTAGTGGGTTTTGATTTGTGGTTACCATTAGGTTTGTATATAACCTCTTCTGAACATATTAGTCTGTATTAAGTTGAATGCATAAGAATGAACTTATTATTTACTCTTTACTTCCCAAATTTTAGGTATATCATATCATATTTTACAGTTTTAAAATTTTGTGAGTTCCTTGAGTGATTTTTTTTACAGAAATATCCATTTCACTGCATTTCTCCTACTTTCATGCAGTCATGTTTGATCTTTACTTTCCACTCAAAGAGTCCCCTTTAATTTATTTTTTTATTTTTTTAGGGCTAGTATAGTGGCCATTAACTCTCAGTTTTTGTTTGCCTGGGAAACTCGATCTCTCGTATTCTGAATGATAGCCTTGCTGAATAGAGTAACCTTGGCTTCAGACTTTTCCCATTCAGCATTTTGAATATAACATGCCATTTTCTTGTGAGTTGCAAAGTTTCTGCTAAAGAGTTCATTGATAGCCTTATGAGATTTCTCTTGTATGTAGCTGTCTTCATATTTTGCTTCATTTGAAATATTTTCTTGGGCCATCTGTGTCACACAGATGGTTAAGCATCTGACCCTTGGTTTCAGCTTAGGTTGTGATCTCAGGATATTGAGATTGAGCACAACATTGGGCTCCATGATCAGTGTCAATTTTGTTTAAAATTCTCTCTCCTTCTCCCTTCGCTCCTCCCACTTGTGTTCTCTCTCTCTAAAGTAAATAAATCATTAAAAATGTTTCCTTTATGACTACATTTGCCATTTCTTTAAATTTTATTTTTTAATTTCTTTTCAGTGTATCAGAATTCATTGTTTATGTACCACACCCAGTGTTTCATGAAATAATTGCCCACCATAGTACCCACCACCAGGCTCCCCAACCTCCCACCCCCTGCCCCTTCAAAATCCTCAGATTGTTTTTTAGAGTTCATAGTCTCTCATGGTTCATCTCCCCCCTCCAATTTCCACCAACTCACGTCTCCTTTCCATCTCCCCATGTCCTCCGTGTTATTCCTTATACTCCACAAATAAGCAAAACCATATGATCATTGGCTCTCTCTGCTCGACTTATTTCACTCAGCATAATCTCTTCCAGTCCCCTCCATGTTGATACAAAAGTTGCATATTCATCCTTTCTGATGGAGGCATAATACTCCATAGTGCATATGGACCACATCTTTATCCATTCGTCCATTGAAGGGCGTCTTGGTTCTTTCCACAGTTTGATGACTGTGGCCATTGTTGCTATGAAAATTGGGGTATAGATGGCCCTTCATTTCACTATATCTGTATCTTTGGAGTAAATATCCAGTAGTGCAATTGCAGGGTCATAGGAAAGCTCTATTTTTAATTTCTTAAGGAATCTCCACACTGTTTTCCAAAGTGGCTGCACCAACTTGCATTCCCACCAACAGTGTAAAAGGGTTCCCCTTTCTCCACATCCTCTCCAACACACGTTGTTTCCTGTCTTGTTAATTTTGGCCATTCTAACTGGTGTAAGGTGGTATCTCAATGTGGTTTTGATTTGAATCTCCCTGATGGTTAGTGATGAACATTTTTTCATGTGTCTGATAGCCATTTGTATGTCTTCATTGGAGAAGTGTCTGTTCACGTCTTCTGCCCATATTTTTGACATGATTATCTGTTTTGTGTGCGTTGAGTTTGAGGAGTTCTTTACAGATCCTGGATATCAGCTCTTTGTCTGTATTGTCATTTGCAAATATCTTCTCCCATTCTGTGGGTTGCCTCTTTGTTTTGCTGACGGTTTCCTTTGCTGTGCAGAAGTTTTGATCTTGAGGAAGTCCCGAACATTCATTTTCGCTTTTGTTTCCTTTGCCTTTGGAGACATATTTTGAATGAAGTTACTGTGGCCAATATTGAAGAGGTTACTGCTTATGTTTTCCTCTAGGATTCTGATGGATTCCTGCTACACGTTGAGGTCTTTTATCCATTTTGAGTTTATCTTTGTGTATGGCATAAGAGAATGGTCAAGTTTCATTCTTCTACATATAGCTGTCCAATTTTCCCAACACCATTTATTGAAGAGACTTATCTTTTTTCCACTGTATGTTTTTTCCTGCTTTGTCGATGATTATTTGACCATAGAGTCGAGGGTCCAATTGGGGCTCTCTACTCTGTTCCACTGGTCTATGTGTCTGTTTTTATGCTAGTACCATGTTGTTTTGGTGATCACAGCTTTGTAGTAAAGCTTGAAATCAGACAACAGGATGCCCCTAGTTCTATTTTTCTATTTCAACATTTCCTTAGCAATCCAGGGTCTCTTCTGATTCCATACAAATTTTAGGATCATTTGCTCCACCTCTTTGAAAAATGCCAGTGGAATTTTTATTGGAATGGCACTGAAAGTATAGATTGCTCTAGACAGTAGAGACATTTTATCAATGTTTATTTTTCCGATCCATGAGCATGGAATGGACTTCCATCTTTTTGTGACTTCCTCAATTTCTTCCATGAGTGTTCTGTAGTTTGTTGAGTACTGATCCTTTACTTCTTTTGTTAGGTTTATTCCCAGGTATCTTATGGTTCTTGGTGCTATTGTAAATGGAATTGATTCCCTGATTTCCCTTTCTGTATTTTCATTGTTAGTATATAAGAAAGCAACTTATTTCTGTACATTAATTCTGTATATTGCCACATTATTGAATTGCTCTATGAGTTCTAGTAGTTTTGGGGTGGAGTATTTTGAGTTTTCCATATAAAATAACATGTCATCTGCAAAGAGACAGAGTTTGACTTCTTCATTGCCAATTTGAATAGCCTTTATTTCTCTTTGTTGTCTGAAAGCTGTTGCTAGGACTTTTGATGCTATGTTGAACAAGAGTGGTGGGAGTGGCCATCCTTGTCGTGTTCCTGATCTCAACGGGAGGGCTTTGAGCTTTTTCCCATTGAGGATGACATTTGCTGTGGGTTTTTCATAAATAGACTTTAGGAAGTTGAGGAATGTTTCCTCTATCCCTATACTTTGAAGCGTTTTAATCAGGAACAGATGCTGGATTTTGTCAAATGCCTTTTCTGCATCAATTGAGAGGACCCTGTGGTTCTTCTCTATTCTCTTTTTGATTTGTTCTATCACAGTGATTGATCTGTGAATGTTGAACCATCCTTGCAACCCAGGGATGAATCCCACCTGGTCATGGTAGATAATATTTTTAATGTACTCTTGGATCCTATTAGCAAGGATCTTGTTGAGAATCTTAGCATCCATATTCATCAGGGATATTGGTCTTAAATTCCCCTTTTTGGTGGGGTCTTTGCTTGAAATTCTCCTTTTTGGGGGGGTCTTTGCCTTGTTTGATGATCAGGGTAATGCTGGTTTCATAAAAAGTGTCTAGTAGTTTTCCTTCTATTTCAATTTTTTGAAACAGCTTCAGGAGAATAGGTATTGTTTCTTCTTTGAAAGTTTTGCAGTCTCTTCAGGTTGTCCATTTCTTCCTGATTCAGTTTTGGAAGCTTATAGTTTTCCAGGAATGCATCCATTTCATCTAGGTTGCCCAACATATTGACACATAACTGTCGATAATAATTTCTGATGATTGTTTCTATTTCCTTGGTGTTAGTCGTGATCTCTCACTTTTCATTCATAATTTTATTAATTTTGGTCCTCCTTCTTTTCTTTTGGATTAGTTTGGCCAATGGTTTATCCATCTTATTGATTCTTTCCAAAAACCAGCTTCAAGTTCCATTGATGTGTTCTACTGTATCTCTAGTTTCTATCTCATTGATGTCTGCTCTAATCTTGATTATTTCCCTTCTTGTGTGTGGAGTTGGCTTAATTTGTTTTGACTGTCCAGTTCTTTAAGGTGTAAAGACAGCTGGTGTATTCTGGAATTTTCAATTTTTCTGAGGGAGGCTTGAATGGCTATGTATTTCCCCCTTAGGATCGCCTTTGCTGTATCCCATAGGTTTTGGACCGAAGTGTCTTCATTCTCATTGGTTTCCATGAATTGTTTAAGTTCTTCTTTGATTTCCTGGTTGATCCAAACATTCTTAAGCAAGGTGGTCTTTAGCTTCCAGGTGTTTGAATTCCTTCCAAACTTTTTCTTGTCGTTGAGCTCCAGTTTCAAAGCATTGTGGTCTAAGAATATCCAGGGAATAATCTCAATCTTTTGGTATTGGTTGAGCCCTGATTTGTGATCCAGTATGTGGTCTGTTCTGGAGAGGGCTACATGTGCATTCGAGAAAAATGTGTATTCTGTTGTTTTAGGGTGGAATGTTTTCTATATATCTATGAGGTGTATCTGATCCAATGTGTCATTCAATGCTCTTGTTTCTTTATTGATTTTCTGCTTGGATGATCTGTCTATTACTGAGGGAGACATGTTAAGATCTCCTACTATTAATGTATTCATTCATATCCATACGACTCTTTATCTTGATTAACTGTTTTCTTACGTAATTGGCTGCTCCCTTGTTGGGGGTATAAATATTTATAATTGTTAGATCTTCTTAGTGGATAGACCCTTTAAGACTGATGTAGTGTCCTTCTGTATCTCTGTCTACAGTCTTTAGGTTAAAATCTAATTTATCTGGTATGAGAATCATTACCCCAGCCTCCTTTTGAGGCCCATTGGCATGAAAGATACTTCTCCATCCATTCACTTTCAGTCTGGATGTATATTAGGATCAAAATGGGTCTCTTGTAGACAACATATGGATGGATCCTGTCGTTTTATCCAATCTGAAACTCTGTGCCATTTTAGGGGCATATTTAGGCCATTCACATTGAGAGTGATTATTGAGAGATACATTTTTATTGACATCATGTTACCTGTGAAGACTTTATTTCTATAGATTATCTCCATATATTTCTGTTCAATGATATTCTTGAGTTTTTTTTCCCTTTCATTGATCCCCCCTTTAATATTTCTTGCAGTGCCAGCTTGGTAGTCACATACTCTTTTAAACCTTGCCGGTCTTGGAAGCTCTTTATCTTTCCATCCATCTTGAATGTCAGTCTTGCTGGATAAAGTATTATTGTCTGCATGTTCTTCTCATTTAGTGCCCTGAATACATCTTGCCAGCCCTTTCTGGCTTTATTCTGATGGACCTTCCTCTGTATGTGAGGAATTTCTCTGCCCTAGCTGCTTTCAAGAGCTCCTGCCTAAAATTAGAATTCACTATTTTCACAATCAGGTGTCTTGAAGTATTTCTAGATTCTATGATCTTGGGGGGAAACCTTTCTGACTTTAGTACACGAATACTGGTTCTATTCACCAGATTGGGAAAATTTTCATGGAGAATTTTTCAACTATATCTTCTAGTCTTCTTTCTTTCTCCTTCCCCTCAGGGTTTCCAAAAATTCTGATGTTGGAATGTTTCATGGTGTCATTTATATCCCCAATTCTGATTTAATGTCTTCTAAGCTGTTTGTTCCAGGCTTCCTCCTGATCCTCTTTCTCTATCAGTTTGTCCTCCAGATCACTAATTCTATCTTCTGTCTCAGTCACCCTAGATTTTAGAGAATTTAGGTTAGATTGGAACTCTTTGAGAGCATTGTTAACATCATCCCTGGCAGCTTTCACTTTTGCCCTAATCAATTCCATTTTGTCATCAAAGCCTTCCTCCAACCTAACTATTGCATGGATAATTTTTAGCCTGAATTCCCTTTCCAACATACTGTTTATGTCCATATCCAAAAGCTCTGATAGAGAGGGCCCAGGCTCTGAATTTTTCCTCTCTTGAGCATTTTTCTTCCCAGTCATTTTGGTGAGAGATGGCTGAAGCGTGTGTAGCTGTATGTATCAACTGTAGTGCATGCAAGGTGCACGTTGGAACGCTTCCGAGAAATCGAGAGTCCCCACCAAAAAGAAAGAAAAAAGAAAAAAAGAGAAGGGGGGGAAGAAAGAAAAAAGAAAGAAAGAAAAAATAAAAACGAAGACCCAGCCAGATTCATAAAGTATACAAACAAAAAGAGACAAACAAAAAGACCAACAAAAGTAGATAAGAGGAAAAATAAATAAATAAAAAGAACCCCATCAAAATGAACCCCAAGTATAAGATTTATATACTACCAGAACAAAAACAAATACACAGAAACACTGACAGAAGAAAAAGATGGGAGGGTGGTTATAACTTCTCAGTGTGGGTGAGGAAGGTTATTTTGGTTCTTCCTGGATGTATCTTGATGTCTTTGTTATAGGACTCAACTTTCCTGAGATAAAGGGGTATTAAAACTCTTTTACATATGGGGGTAGCATTGATTGGGGAAAGGGGATTACCTTGAAGCTTATCTCTATATGAATATTAAAAAAGAATAAAATAAAATAAGGTAAATAAAAAAATAAAAAGCAAAAGAAAAACAGGTATATGTATCAAAAAAGTTCAGATTAAAAGGTTATTATGGAATTTGTTGTACTGAACATCTCATTGTGATGGTAAATAGGTTAAAAAGTTATATTAAAAAATGAGAAGAAAAAAAATGGAACGAATTTAAATAAATGTTATCTATGAAGTAGTGGTGTTGTCCTCTTGGTTTTTTTTGTTTTTGTTTTTGTTTTTGTTTTTGGCTGGCTTTCTGGGGGAGGGGCCTACTGCATGGTTTTTCAGAGTCATTTTTTTTAAAGATTTTATTTATTTATTTGACAGACAGAGATCACAAGTAGGCAGAGAGGCAGGCAGAGAGGAAGAGAGGAGAAAGCAGGCTCCCCGCCAAGCAGAGAGATGATGCGGGGCTCGATCCCAGGACCCTGAGATCATGACCTGAGCTGAAGGCAGAGGCTTTAAACCACTGAGCCACCCAGGTGCCCCGAGTCTTTTTTTTTTTATTTCTTTTCAGTGTAACAGAACTCATTGTTTATGCACCACACCCAGTGCTCCATGCAATACATGCCCTCCATAGTACCCACCATCTGGCTCCCCCAACCTCCCACCCCCTGCCCCTTCAAAACCCTCAGATTGTTTTTCAGAGTCCATAGTCTCTCATGGTTCACCTCCCCTTCCAATTTCCCTCAACTCCCTTCTCCTCTCCATCTCCCCATGTCCTCCATGTTATTTGTTATGCTCCACAAATAAGTGAAACCATATGATAACTGACTCTCTCTGTTTGACTTATTTCACTCAGCATAATCTCTTCCAGTCCCCTCCATGTTGATACAAAAGTTGCATATTCATCCTTTCTGATGGAGGCATAATACTGCATAGTGTATATAGACCACATCTTCCTTATCCATTTGTCCGTTGAAGGGCATCTTGGTTCTTTCCACAGTTTGGCACCGTGGCCATTGCTGCTATAAACATCGGGGTACAGATAGCCCTTCTTTTCACTACATCTTTATCTTTGGGGAAAATAACCAGTAGTGCAATTGCAGGGTCATAGGGAAGCTGTATTTTTAATTTCTTGAGGAATCTCTACACTGTTCTCCAAAGTGGCTGCACCAACTTGCATTCCCACCAACAGTGTAAGAGGGTTCCCCCTTCTCCACATCCTCTCCAACACACGTTGTTTCCTGTCTTGCTAATTTTGGCCATTCTAACTGGTGTAAGGTGGTATCTCAATGTGGTTTTAATTTGAATTTCCCTGATGGCTAGTGATGATGAACATTTTTTCATGTATCTGATAGCCATTTCAGAGTCTTGCTAGAGTTGAGTCCTAACCCCATCAAGGGACTGGGCTCTGAGGAAACCGGTTTTTCAGGCTTTTGTTCTCTGGAGGTTTTTTTGTTTGTTTTTTTCTCCCCTTGCAGCTTTTGGCCGTTCTTTGGAGGTTTAGAGGAAAGAAAACTGCACCCAGAGCTCCATCTGAGAAAGAAGCCTCAGTCTGCTCCCCTTTGATTGCTCCAGAGCACATAAATTCCCCATCTGTCACTGGCAGAGCACATCCCCCATAATGGTCTCTTGGGTCACAGGAACTCCGGCTTGTATCCAAAACCCTAAGAAATACTAGCCGCAGCTGTCTGGCAGGTCCAGACCACCAGAGAGGTCCCAACCAGAGATAGCACACTGAGATTTTCATGCTGGCCCGGGCTGAGAGTGTTCAGAATCTTCTGGTCCTAGAGAGTGCTGGCTAGCACCTGCACAGACCTCTCTCAGGGGAGGGTATGGAGTGCAACTCAGACCTCGGTCACACAGCATGTGTGCAGAGCCAAAAGGCTGTGGTTCTAGAGAATGCTGGCTGGTGTCCACCCCAGACTACCTCATGGGGGCTGCCACCCAGACACTCTTAGGCGTGCTGGTGGTTCAGGGACCAAGACCTGGCTTCTTCGCTGTGCTCTCTGATTCCTCACCCCTGGTGGCAGTCCTGGGTCTGTGGGCTTAAGTCCCTGTCCCTAACCGCCTAATTCCACCAATTTCCCCTT
This sequence comes from Martes martes, assembly GCF_963455335.1. Lineage (NCBI taxonomy): Eukaryota > Metazoa > Chordata > Mammalia > Carnivora > Mustelidae > Martes > Martes martes. The sequence goes on along the minus strand of NC_137894.1, from coordinate 22,286,100 downwards.
AAGATCTTTTGCTCCTTTTGAGTGCTTTCAACCAGACTCCAAGTTAATGCTGGTCCCCAAACACAGGGCACTCTCATATTAGGGTATTACTTTCCAATGGGTCACTTCTGGGTGCCCTTTTGTTTATCTTCTGATATCAGTCTGATGTTCCCACTCTGCATTACCTGTCAACTCGTGTCTTCTGCCCCCATAGAGATCCAGAAGTGTATAATTCTAATCTCAGGCTGATTTCATGGGTGATCAGAGTTCTTTAGTAGATAATCAGCTCACTTTAGGGGACAGGTCAAAACAGCATCTCCTACTTCTCTGCCATCTTGTCTCTAATCCCTACATTTGCCATTTTAATTACAACATGTCTTGGGATGGATCTGATATTGTTGATTTTGTTAGGAGTTTTCTGTGCTTCCTGAATCTGGATATCCATTTCCTTCTCAAGATTAGTGATTTGGGGGGCGCCTGGGTGGCTCAGTGTTTTAAGCATCTGCTTTCAGCTCGGGTCATGATCTCAGGGTTCTGGGATTGAGCCCCACATTGGACTCTCTTCTTAGCGGGGAGCCTGTTTCCCCCTCTCTGTCTTCTTGCCTCTCTGCCTACTTGTGTTCTCTCTCTCTCTCTCCATTAAATAAATAGATAAAATATTTAAAAAAAGAAACATTAGTGATTTTTTTCAGCTGTTATTTTTTTTTTCAAATAAATTTTCTGCCCCCTTTCTCTCTCTTCTCCTTGTGAGATCCTGATAATGTGAATCCTATTACATTTGATGGATTCCCTGGTTTCTCTAAATCTATTATCATTATGCAGTATTTGTTTTTCATTTGTTCAGCTTGATTTATTTCTATTACTCTAACTTACAGGTCAAGGATACATCCCTCTATTTCCTGTAATCTACCGCTTATTCCATCTATTGTATTTTTAATTTCATTTACTGAGTTTTTCATCTGTGATATGGTTTTTTAAATCTTTGTTAAGAGTCTCACTGATATTCTCTACTCTTTTTCTCAAGTCCTGTGAATAATAAGGTATAATAAAGTAATAATAAAGTAATACTAATTACTTTAAATTCTCTATCAAACATATTACTTATTTCTGTTTTGTTTTGAACTCCTCCTTTTTATCTTACTGATTTTATTGTGTGTGGGTTTTTTTTTTTCCATCTGGGACAAATATCTCTGTCTACTCCTTTTGTCTACTTCTTTGTATCTGCTTCTCTGTGTTGGGAAAGCCAGAACCATTTTTTTTTTGATGGAGAAAGAAAGAAAGAGAGGGAGGCGAGAGTGGCAGGGGGAGGAGAGAGAGGGATAGAGAGAATCTAAAGCAGACTCAATGCCCAGTATGGAGCCCTAAATGGGGCTCATTCTCATAACCCTGAGATCACTGAACCAAAATCAAGAGTTGGACTCTTAACCAATTGAGCCACCCAGGTGCCCCCTGTACTGTTGAAAGTAGTGGTTTTATGAAGAAGTGTTCCTGTAGTGAATTTCCATACAGTGCCTCCTGTGCGCCAGAACTTGGCACTTCAGGGGAGTCTCTGTGTATTGCTTGTGTCCTGCTTTTGTGTTTAGGTATGTTTCTCCATCAATAAGACTTCTGCATTGTCTTTCTGCCTGTTGTGAGTTGTGTTTATTCTCCGTGGTGTCAGTATGACCCAGCAGATAGGCCCTGAGGGACATTACCCTTCGGGGACTAAAGGGTGGAACAGTGGTGTTAGCAAAATATGCACTGAATAACTAGTTCTGTGCCAGATTGCTAGAAGTGTGATGGTGGCCATAGGTGAGATGCAAGTTAATGGCAGCAGCCAAGGGCAAGGTGTACAGCTGAGGTGGCAGTAAAGGGCTCACAGGGACTAAACAGGGCATGAGAAGTGATAGCAAAATATGGTGGAGCTGCTAGTCTTAGGCCAATCCCCCAAAATGGAGGCAGCCAGGGGTGTAGCACTCTGTGGTGGTGGTATTCATGACACTGGGTGTCTGTGCATGTGGTAACTGGGTGAAGTATATAGTGTCTGTGTGTGCAGTAACTGGACACTGAGTAAAGTGACTGGGACACATAGTGCACGTAAGTAACTACTCAGGGGTGGTGCATGATGCATTAGCAAAATTTGCACCGACACTAGGCCTGGCCAGATTACCTGAAGCATGGTGGCTGCAGCAGCATGGTGCATTGAGGCAGCAGCTGGATGGAGTTCATGCAACATTAACAAAATTTGCACTAAGTCTAGGGCCAAGGCCAATAGGCTTGGAGTGGGCAATTTTTCAGGAGAACTTGTGGGTGGGATGCACAGCTAGCAGGTTAGGTAGCAAGTGTTTATACAGTACTGTTTCCCATATATGGCTCTGAGTGTATGTTGGGGGGTGGAGAAGGAAATGGCACCAGCAAGCTGCTTTGTTCTTAGACAAATCACCCAACACACTCTGAAATCAGTATAAACATATTTCTTCCAGTTGTGTAAATTGTCACTTGTATATTGCCTCTCTTCCAGCTGTTGTCTCTTTAAGGATGGGACCCAGCTATCACTAGCTCTCCAGGGGTTCCCAATAATGAGTCAGGTAACATTAAGGCCCAAGGCTGCAAGTTCTGCTGGTTATAGAAAGTCATAGAATTCAATCTCTCTGGCTTACAAGACCAGAAATTATGGGGATTCCTTTTCCCTGTGTGGGATCCCTGTTTGTTTGTTTGTTTGTTTGTTTCTCTCTCTCTGTGACCACACCTCCCCTTCCTTTGGGCCAGCTTCTGATCACCATTTCTGCCCTCCATAGTCTTTCAGATGGTGCTTACTTTTTTAAGATTTTATTTATTTATTTGACAGAGAGAGATCACAAGTAGGCAGAGAGGCAGTCAGAGAGAGAGGGGGAAGCAGGCTTCCTGCTGAGCAGAGAGCCAGATGCAGGGCTTGATCCCAGGACACTGGGATTATGACCTGAGCCAAAGGCAGAGGCGTTAACCCACTGAGCCACCCAGGCGCCCCTCAGATGTGGCTTTTTACATTTATTTTTGGAGTTTGTTTTCCACTTTACTGGACTCAGATGTGAGTGATATCTAGTTATAAACATGAAGTAGGATGAGCTTAGGTTCCTCTTACTCTGCCATCTCCAAGTGGATTTCCTTGTTTCCAATTTGAAGGTCTTTGGTGATGGCATCGGGGATTCTAGGGAACCTTCTGAGTAACCCATACAACAGCAGAAATAAAGGTTTTCTCATCTATATTCTGTTGTAATGATTTCTTTGACATTCATAGCAAGTCATCCAGCTTCAACATGTAGGGCTTTGGGAACAGGAAAGATATAGTTTCAACAGTATTTTGCATAGGAAGAGAAACAGGGAATGTTAATTTAGGCAGTTTTAGCCATATAGTGGGGTGTCTGGAAGAATTTAGATTTTGTCAAAAACTGGCAAGATATGCAGGGAGGAACACAAAGGGTATGCTACAATTTTCCACAGAAATATATTTCTTTCTTTAATCACCAATATTTTTATCAGAGAATCAAATCAGCCTGATTAATTTACAAAATAAGTCAAGTATCATCAAATTTGATCTGATTACTTACATGGCACAGCAAGATTAATGATCGGCCACATTACTCTCTTGAGTTTTCTTTGCTGGGAATTTTATTAAGTGAACTCAGATCATATTGTCCAAAGCCACTAAAGACTATGAAGCCAAGTCAATAACTTGCCACCAGCTTTTGCTTTTAATACTTATAGATTTGAGTGAATTATTCTGTTCTGAAGGTCCCCCGAGTATTCTGAGGTTTTTGGACATGCCAAGATGCTATATTTCTTTGTTAATTATAAGGGAAGAAACTACATTATACCATTATAGATCAGTTATTCTAAGAGAGGCTTTATAGACATTGGCTCCCTAAAGTCGATATACATTTCCTGAAGCTGTCTGGTCATGTATGATTTGATACACTTTATTCTCAAATATGAGACTCTAGTGAAAGCTTTTCTAATATAAACACTGTCTCCAATTATGTCATGTTATAAGGTTAATGGATTCTTATTGAGCTTATATAAATAACTATACTGTCATAAGTTAAGAATACTCAATAAAGTTTCAAGTTCTTGAGGGATTATATAGGGAGAAAAAACTAATTGTTCCATTTTAAGTTACAAATGTTCACTTTGTAAATAGCTGTAAGTTGCTGTACCTTAAGATAAGAAAGTTTTCTTAATTCTGGAAAACTAGTAAGGAAATGTAGTGTTTCAAATAGAAACACATAAAATTCTAACCATCTCCATCAGTTTATTCAGGTTCATGGATTAAATTCTTATTGTTTTATTCATATTTCAACTTTTTTATTATATCTGGAAATTCATATTCACTTCAGAGGGACATTTTCAAACTTTCAAGTAATGTAATTATGGATCCTTGATGCTTTTGGCTGATTTTGAGCACTTGCAGAAAGAAATAAAATCTAAAAAAGTAATTAATTGTGAATGACAAATAACCAGAGTTAAAGTCTGATGAGAGTTTTTTAGATTAAAAAAATAGTTATTTTGCACTTGCAACATTTTACTATAATAACCGATGAGTACATTGACAAATGTCTATGAACTTTATACTATTTCTGCAATGGCTACATTAGTAACATATATTCTGCCACATATAAACTATGAAGGTTTATTTTCATATCTTTTACAATATGTCTTACATAATTTAATATGTAAATATATCTAGTTTACCATTTCCTTTTTATAAGGTAGGCGAGAAATTATTTGTGATTTTCTAGGAAATGTCATTGTTAATTTGAGGTCAAAAAGACTGCAATTATGGAGGGAGCAAACATGGCTGCATAGTAGGAAGACCCTAGGCTTGCCTTGTCCCTGAACACAGCTTGATAACTATAAAATCATTACAAATACTCAAGAAATTGACCTGAGGATTGACAGAATAAACTTCACAACTAGAGGGAGAGAAGAGGTCATGCTGAAGAAGGTAAGAAGTACAGAGACATGCTTTGATGAAGGAATTGCGGTGCTGTAGAGAAGAGGCTTGGTCACAGAGAAAGGTGAAAAGGAGTGGACCACACTGGGGTTTATGCACAAGGAGACCACTTCCCCAAATCCAGTGGATGGGAAAACAAGAGGGGTTGATTTTCATGAGTTTTTGCAACTAGTGGTACTCAAAGACTGGAGTTTTAGAGATGAGATAGAGCACTGAGGGTGTTACCATACTCCTGGAGTGAAGGCAGTAAAACAACCCAGGGACAGATTAAATGATCTGAGGATTACCTAAAGTGCACAGTGAGAGACAGTGCTCTTTTGGTTCACATCTATGAGCTGTAGCATTCTCCAGAGTCAGCTCTCAGGGGACAAAAAAACTGGCAATTTTCATTTCCCAATCCCACCCCTCAATACCTGTTGAGGGTGACTAAATCTGACAATGACTCTATAGCCTGCTTTGTTCCAAATCCCTTGCCTCCAAACTCTGGCTTGACTACCCTTCATGGTCAAACCTGTATCAGTTCCAGCATGGTGAAACCCTTGCCAGAAGACCAGGACAGATCCCCACCATGCCAGGTTCCTTGAGTTTGGAGTTCTAAAAGTCAGTAGGCTTGGTTGGGATAGAACTAAATGTTCACTGTCCTGCTCCAGGCAGGCAAGCAACCTGGAGGGGGATAGCATGGATCAATTATCTGAAAAATGCCTTCAACACATAAACAGGAAATTATCACCTCTTGTGGGAGTGCTTTCCTGAAAGCAGGAAGCACAGAGTCCTCTCTGGGAAAAAGGGAACTGACTGGCACCATTTCCCTCCTCCACTCCTCAACATAAACCAACTTCAGTAAACAACAAAGCATCAACATTGGCTTCTTAAACTGCTTTTACCAAATCCAGTTCCCTGTGCCTTGCTGGTACTTTTCTTGGGCAAGTGAGTCTAAGGACAAGAGCAGTAGGCTTCTTCCCCAGAAGTCCAGCAGAAACCTCATCACACACCATATCCACCAGCCATACCATTCTGGAAGACTTCAGTTCTAGTGGAAGTAGCATTAGGTTTCATTTAACAGTGTGGCCTGGAGCACACTTAGTTAGAACTCAACACATTCTGTCCAAGGTCCCAGCCCTGCCTACTGTAGGCAAGGAGAGACTCTGCAGATGACTGACCTGAAAGAACAGCCAAAATATAGCAGCAGTGTGCGTGCAGAAAACACTAGAGTCACTCCCTAAAGTGTGAGGCCCTGAACACAATATTGCATCTTCTTCATAAAGCCATTATTCTCAAAAACAGGAAAAGTAAGTCTTTTGAAACACACAGAAGAAGACAGAGACCTAAACAAAATGCCAAGATGGAGGAATTCATCCCAAAAGAAAGAACAAGAAAAGGTCACATCCAGAGATCTAATTGAAACAGAAAGAAGTAATTTGGCTGATGAAGAATTTAAGGCAACAGTCATAAGGATACTATCTGGGCATGAGTAAAGCATAAACAACCAGGGAGATCTTTACTTCAGAGAAAAAAGAAGTAAAAAACAATCAGGCAGGAATGAAAAATTCAATAACTGAAACTGAAAAATTTGAAACTGACTGGATGTAATGACCACAATGATGGAAGAAACAGAGTAACATATACATGATATAGAAGATAGAATTATGGAAAATAATGAAGCTGAACAAAAGAGAAAAATAAAAAGTATGGATCATGAAACTCAACATAGGGAACACAGTGACTTGATCAAATGTAATAACATTTGAATCATCAGAGTCCCATAAAAAGAAGAGAGAAAAAGGCACAGAAGGATTATTTGAGGAAAAAATAACTCAAAGGGTCCCTAATCTAGAGAAGGAGAAAAGACATCCAAATCCAGGAGACACAGAGAACTCCCATCAAAATCAACAAAAGAAAGCCAACACCAAGACATATTGTAGTTAAATTTGCACAATAAAGTGAAAAAGAAAAAAGTGAAAAAAATCCTAAAAGTAACAAAATAAAAGAAGTTCCTATCACACAAGAAAAGACCCATTAGGTTAGCTGCAGATGGCTCCACAGAAACTTGGCAAGCCAAAAAACAGGTGGCGTGATATAATAAGGTGCTGAATGGGGAAAATATGCAACAAAGAATACTCTATCCAGCAAGAATATCATTCAGAAATGAAGGAGAAATAAAATTTCCCAACAAACAAAAATGAAAGGAGTTTGTGACCACTAAACCAGCCTTGCAAGAAATATTAAAGGGAGGGGCCCTGGGTGGCTCAGTGGGTTAAAGCTTCTGCCTTTAGCTCAGGTCATGATCCTGGGGTCCTGGGATTGCATCCCACATTAGGCTTTCTGCTCAGCGGGGAGCCTGCTTCCCCTTCTCTCTCTGCCTGCCTCTGCCTACTTGTGGTCTCTGTCTGTCAAATAAATAAATAAAATCTTAAAAAATAATCTTCAGAAGCAAAAACAAAGCAAGTAATAAAACAGCACTCAATACATATGTATCAATACATATCTATCAATAAGTACTCTAAATGTAAATGGAAATGTGAATGCTCTAATCAAAAGACATAGGTTATCAGAATAGATTAAAAAAAATTAAAAACCAACACACACACACACACACACAGACCTATCTCTATGTTGCCTATAAGAGACTCATTTTAGGCCTAATGACACCTGAAGATTCAAAGTAATGACATGAATAAACATTTGTTATGCAATTGGATATGAAAAGAAAGACAAAGTAGCAATACTTTTGTCAGACAAACTAGATTTTATACCAAAAACTGTAACAAGAGTTGAAGAAGGGAACTATACTATAATAAAGGGGACTATCCAACAAGAAGATCAATATAATTGCAAATATTTATGTCCCCAATTTGAGAATACTCAATACATAAAACAATTAATAACAAACATTAAGGAACTAATTGATGATAATACAAAAATAGTAGGGGACTTTCACACCCCACTTACATCAATGGTCAGATAAAGTGAGCAGAAAATCAACAAGGCAACAATGGCTTTGGATGACACAATGGACCAGATGGAGTTAACAGATATATTCAGAATAATTTATCATAAGGCAGCAGAACGCACATTATTTTCAAGTGCACATAGGTCATTCTCCAGAGTATGTCACACATTAGGTCACAAATCAGTCCTCAAAAGGCATAAAGTGATTGATATCATATAACACATATTTTCTGATCACAATGTTATGGAACATAAACTCAACCACAAGAAAAAAAAATATGGGAAGACCACAACTACATGCAGGTTAAACAACATGCTACTGAGGAATAAATATATGAATCAGGAAATCAAAGAATACATTTAAAAGTACAAGGACCCTCCCCAATTCCAATTCATTCTTGAGCAAATAAACTTAAAATGTTTAATAAAAAAATATAAATAAAAAATATAACATGAAAAAATGTTCATCATCACTAGTCATCAGGGAGATTCAAATCAAAACCACATTGAGATACCACCTTATACCAGTTAGAATGGCCAAAATTAGCAACACAGGAAACAACGTGTGTTGGAGAGGATGTGGAGAAAGGGGAACCCTCTTACACTGTTGGTGGGAATGCAAGCTGGTACAGCCACTTTGGAGAACAGTGTGGAGATTCCTCAGGAAATTAAAAATAGATCTTCCCTATGACCCTGCAATTGCACTGCTGGGTATTTACCCCAAAGATACAGATGTAGTGAAAAGAAGGGCCATCTGTACCCCAATGTTTATAGCAGCAATGGCCACAGTCGCCAAACTGTGGAAAGAACCAAGATGCCCTTCAACGGATGAATGGATAAGGAAGATGTGGTCCATATACACTATGGAGTATTATGCCTCCATCAGAAAGGACGAATACCCAACTTTTGTAGCAACATGGACAGGACTGGAAGAGATTATGCTGAGTGAAATAAGTCAAACAGAGAAAGTCAAGTATCATATGGTTTCACTTATTGGTGGAGCATAACAAATAATATAGAGGACAAGGGTAGATGGAGAGGAGAAGGGAGTTGAGGGAAAGTGGAAGGGGAGGTGAACCATGAGAGACTATGGACTCTGAAAAACAACCTGAGGGTTTTGAAGGGGCGGGGTGGGAGGGTGGGGGAACCAGGTGGTGGGTATTAGGGAGGGCACAGATTGCATGGAGCACTGGGTGTGGTGAAAAAACAATGAATACTGTTACACTGAAAATAAATAAAAAATTTAATTTAAAAAAAATAATAAATTAAATAAATAAAATAATAAAATAAATAAAATAAAATAACAATAACAATAAAATAAATAAGTAAATAGTTATTTATTTATTTATTTTGTTTATTTATTAATAATTTATTAATAAATAAAATTTAAAAAAAGTATAAACAAATGAAAATGAAAACAGAATTGTCCAAAACCTAAGGATGCAGCAAAAGCTGTCCTAAGAGGGAAATATATAGGAATACAGCCTTATCTGAAAAATGAACAAACAAACCAACAAACCAAAAAGACCTCAAATAAACAACCTAATCTTACACTTATAGGAGCTAGAAAAAGAGTGGCATAGCCTAAAATCAGGAGAGCAGAAATAATAATGATAAGAACCAAAATAATTAATACAGAAACAAAAACAAAAAACTAAGCAAAACAAAGCAATAGAGCAGATCAATTAAACCAGGGGTTGTTTCTAAGGAAAAAAATAATAATAAAATCGATAACCCCCTAGCCAGATTTACAAAAAGAAAAGAGAAAGGAATCAAATAGGGTGAAGCAAAAATGAGAAAAGAGAAATATCAACCAACGCTACAGAAATATAAACAATTATAGCAATATTATGAAAAAGTATATGCCAAAAAATTGGACATTCTGGACGAAAGGGATAAATTCCTGGAAACATGTACACTGCCAAAACTGAACCAGGGAAAAATAGAAAACCTGGACAGAGTGATAACCAGCAAATAAATTGAATCATTATTCCAAAATCTCCCAACAAAAAAAGTCCAGGGCCAGGTGGCTTCCCAGCAGTATTCTACCAAGAATTTACAAAAGTGTTAATATATATTCTTCTCAAACCATTCCACAAATTAGAAAAGGAAGGAAAACCTCCCCATTCATTTTATGAGTCCCTCTTTACCCATATATCAAAACTAGGTAAATACTCTGTTAAAAAGCAGAACTATGGGGGTGCCTGGGTGGCTCAGTGGGTTAAGCCTCTGCCTTCGGCTCAGGTCATGATCTCAGGATCCTGGGATCGAGCCCCGCATTGGGCTCTCTGCTCAGTGGGGACCCTGCTTCCTCCCCTCTCTCTGCCTACTTGTGATCTCTCTGTCAAATAAATAAAATCTTTTTTTTTTAAAAAAAAGCAGAACTATGGACCAATATCCCTGATGAACATGGATTGCAAAATTCTCAACAAAATACAAACAAATGGAATCCAACAGTACATTATAAACCGTAAGAAACTCTGGACTCTGGGAAACAAACTGAGGGTTACAGAAGGGAGAATGGTGGGGGACAGGGTAACTGGGTGATGGGTATTAAGGAGGGCACATGTTGGGATGAGGACTGGGTGTTATATGCAACTAATGAATCTTTGAACACTACAACAAAAACTTATAATGTAATAGGCTGGCTAACCGAACATAATAAAAATTATGAAATTAAAAGAAAATAAAAAAGAATACATGAAAGAAGCATTCACCATAGTCAGGTAAGATTCATTCTTAAGCTTCAAATGTGATTCAGTATACACAAAATGATCAACCTGATACACCACCTTAGTAAAAAAAAAAACAAAGAATCACATATTCCTGTCAATAGATGCAGAAAAAGCATTTGACAAAGTACAGTATCCATTCGTGATACAAACTCTCAATAAAGTAGGTTAAGAGGGAACATACCTCAACATAATAAAGGTTCTATATGAAAACCCCATAACTAATATAATCATCAATAGGGGAAAACTGAGAGCTTTTCCCCTACAGTCAGAAACAAGACAGAGATATCCACTCTCACCACTGGTATTTAACACATTACTGGAAGTAGTACCCACAACAAGAAATAAAAAGCATCTAAATTAACAAGGAGGTCAAACTTTCACTATTTGCAATTGACATGATACTCTATACAGAAAACCTTAAAGACTATATCAGAAAATTACTAGAGATGATATACAAATTCAATAATGTCATAGGATACAAAAATCACTGTACAGAAATCTGTTGAATTTCTATACACCAATAATGAAGCATCAGAAAGAAAGATAAAGAAATCAATTCCAATTACAATTGAATGAAAAATTAATAAGATACCTAGGAAGAAACCTAACCAAAGACGTAAAAGACCTGTACCCTATGATAAAACAGTGATAAAAGAAATTGAAGATGACACAGAAGAATGGGAAAAAAATCTATGCTCATGGGTTGGAAGAACAAATGTTGTTTAAATATCGATACTCTCTGAAGTAATCTACACATTTAATGTAATCCTTGTCAAAATACCACCAGCATTTTTCACAGAGCTAAAACAATCCTTTAATTTGTATGGAACCACAAAAGACTCTGAATAGACAAAGCAAACTTGAAAATGAAGAGCAAGGCTGGAGGCCTCACAATTTCAAACTTCAAGTTTTATTACAAAGATCTAGTGATTAAGACAGTGTGGTACTGGCACAAAAACAGATATGTAGATCAAAGTAATAAAATAGAAAACCCAAAAATGAACTCACATCTATACGTTCAATTAATCTTTGACAAATTGGGAAAGGGTATCCAATGGGGAAAAAGATTATCTTCAAAAATGGTGTTGGGAACATGCAAAAGAATGAAACTAGACAACTTTCTTACACAGTAAGCAAAAATAAATTCAAAATGGATCAAAGACATAAATGTGAGATAGGAAACCATAAAATCCTAGAAGAGAACATGAGCAGTAATCTCTTTTTACATCAATTGGAATACCTTCTTACTAGATATGTGTGTTAAGGCAAGGGAAACAAAAGCAAAAATAAACTATGGAGATATCATCAAGACAAAAAGCTTCTCCACAGTGAAGGAAATGAACAAGAAAACTAAAAAGCAATCTATGGATTGGGAGACATTCTGGGATGATATATCTGATAAAGGGTTGGTATTCAAAATCTATAAAGAATTTCTCTAACTCAACACCCAAAAAACAAATAATCTAATGGAGAAAAAAAAAAGCCAGGGAAGAGGGGCAAGATGGTGGAGAAATAGGAGACCCTGTTTCAACTGGTCCCGTAAGTGAGCTAAATACCTACCAGAATACTCCAAACACCCATGAAATCAGTCTGAGATGTAAGATTATACACTTTTGGATCTCTATGGGGGCAGAAGACATCAGTGGACTTGTAAAGCAGAGTGGGAATGCTCAGACTGATATTGGAGAATAAACAGAAGGTGGAGGGAGTCACCAGAAGTGACCTATTGGAAAGTAATACCCCAATAAGAGAGTGCCCTGTGATTGGGGACAAGCATTAACTTGGAGACTGGTTAAAAGCACTCAAAAAAAAGGAAAAGATCTTAAGGGGCAACTGGTGGATCAGGTGATCATGGGCATGGGCCTAAGCCCATATTCCCAGGATGGCCACCACCGGCGACCAAGCATGCCAGAGAGAGCCCAGCAGGGCCTGCAGTCCGTGGTCCCTGAGCCCATGATTTTCTGCTGCTTGCACCACCACTAGGGCTGAGAGAGCCTGGTGTGGGATCAGCTGGTGTTCTCTAGGTGTGCAGCCTTCTGTGACTGGCTGCGGGGTCTGAGTACACCCAGCCCACACCTGAGAGAACCCAGAGTGGTCTCTGCTTGGGGTCCATCAGACTGCAGTCTTCTGTGACCTGCATGACCACAGTGCCTGAGTGCATGCAGAATGTGCATGAGGGAACCCAGCTTAGACTCTGCTTGGGGTCCCTCAGCCTGCAAACTTCTGGGGTCTGCCTCTGGTATGGATGTGGACCCCAGACAGCAGTCCCGGCAGTGGCAGTCACCCAGGTTCGGGCTCGCCCAGACCAATATCGCTCACAGTTTTAGTGACACGGGGGTGCAGAGACAAGCAGGGATCTTGGATGAATACTGATTTGGCATTTGGGGGTGTGAACTGCCTGTGGGATGTTGCAGTGTTCAGCAGAGTTTGCAGAGGGAGAGTCTGTGTGTTCTGGACCACCCAGAGGGGAGCAGACTGAGGCTTCACTCTGAGGCAGAGGTCTGGGTGTGGACAGTTTAATTTCCACTAAACCTCTGAAATGCCACAAAATGCAACCAGAGAACAAAACCCTCCAGAGAACAAAAGACTGAAAAAACAGTTTCCACAGAACCAAGCCCCTTGGTAGGGGGCAGGGAGACTCAGCCCAAGCAGGACTAACAGAAAAACAACACAGCAGGACCTTCTCCCAGAAGACAAGGGAAAAGAACAAGAATACAACCACCACAGGGTCCCCATAAAACTGTATAAAATTGACAACCTGAATAGACCAATATCAAGTAATGAGATTGAATCAGTCATCAAAAACCTCCCTCCCCCCCCCCAAAAAAAGAGCCCAGGACCTCACAGATTCCCTGGGGAATTCCACCAAACATTCAGAGAAGAAATTATACCTCTTCTCCTGAAGCTGTTTCAAAAAATAGAAAGAAAACTTCCAGACTCTTTCTATGAAGCCAAACTAGGCAAACTAGGAAAAGACCCCATCAAAAAGGAAAATTTATGCCTCCATCAGAAAGGATTAATGCCCAACTTTTGTATCAACATGAACAGGACAGAAGAGATTATGCTGAGTGAAATAAGTTAAGCAGAGAGAGTCAATTATCATATGGTTTTGTTTATTTGTGTAGCATAAGGAATAACACAGAGGACATGGGGAGCTGGAGAGAAATGAGTTGGCAGAAATTGGATGGGGAGATGAACCATGAGAGACTGTGGACTCTGAGAAACAATCTGAGGTTTTGGAGGGAGGAGGGAGGGAGGTTGGGTGATCCTGGTGGTGGGTATTATGGAGGGCATGTATTGTGTGGAGCACTGGGTGTGGTGCATAAACAATGAATTCAGGTTTCTCGAGGTCTTTCTAGATTGTATGATCTTGGGGGGAAACCTTTCTACCTCTAGGACACAAACGCTGGTTCTATTCACCAAACTGGGAAAATATTCATGGAGAATTTGTTCAACTGTATCCTCTAGTCTTCTTTCTTTCTTCTCCCCCTTAGGGATTCCAGTAATTCTGACATTGGAACATTTCATGGCATCATTTATTTCCCTAATTCTGTTTTCATGGCTTCTAAGCTGTTTCTTCCAGGCTTCCTCCTGATCCTTTTTCTCTATCTGTTATCCTCTAGATCACTAATTCTATGTTCTGCCTCAGTTACCCTTGCTGTTAGAGAATTTAGATTAGATTGGAACTCATTGAGAGCATTGCTAACATCATCCCTGGTGGCTTTCACTTCTCCCCTAATCAATTCCATCTTGTCATCAAAGGCTTTCTCCAACCTAGCCATTGCCTGGATAATTGTAAATGGGAAAAAAAAAATAACCCAGCCAAATAAACCCCAAGTATAAGATGTATATAGTACTAGAACAAAAACAAATACACAGAAACACTGACAGAAGAAAAAGATGGGACCGTGGTTATAAATTCTCAGTGTGGGCAAAGAAGGTTATTTTGATTCTTCCTGGATGTATCTTGATATCTTTGTTAAAGGACTCAACTTTCCTGAGATAAAGGGGGATTAAAACTGGTTTACATATAGGGGTAGCATTGATGGGGGAAAGGGGGTTACCTTGAAGCTTATCTCTATATAAATATTAAAAAAATAAAATGAAATAAAAAATTAAATAGAAAAGCAAAAGAAAAACACAGCTATATGTATCAAAGAAGTTCAGGTTAAAAGTTATTGTGGAATTTCTTGTATTGAACATCTCATTGTGATGGTAAATAAGTTAGAAAGTTATATTTAAAAAAATGAAAAGAACCAGAATAGTGGGAAAGAATTAAAAACAAAAGTTGTATCTATGAAGTAGCAGTGGTTGTCCTCTTGTTGGTATTTTGTTTGTTTATTTGTTTGTTTGTTTTGTTTTATTTTGTTTTGGCTGGCTTTCTGAGGGAGGGGCCTGCCACGTGGTTTTTCAGGGAGTCTTGCTAGAGTTGAGTCCTCCTGCCCTTATCAAGGGGCTGGGCTCTGAGGAAACCAGTTTTTCAGGCTTTTGTTCTCTGGAGGTTTTTTGTTTTGTTTTGTTTTGTTTTGTTTTCTCCCCTTGGCAGCTTTTGGTGGTTCTTCAGAGGTTTAGAGGAAATCAAACTGCACCCAGACCTCCATCTCAGAGAGAAGCCTCAGTCTGTTCCCCTCTGGGTGCTTCAGAGCACATAAATTCCCCCTCTGCCACTGGCAGAGCTTGTACCCAGTCACGGTCTCAGGGTTCATAGGAACTCCCACTTTTACTCAAAACCACAACAAGTTATAGTCCAGAGAGTTAGCTTGCAGTGGCTGCCTCTGTGGTAGCTGTCTGGGCAGGTCCAGACCACCAGAGAGGTCCCAGTCAGAGATAGCACACTGAGATTTTCAAGCTGGCCTGAGCTGGGAGTGTTCAGACTCTCCTGGTCCTGGAGAGCACCTGCTAGCGCCTGCACAGACCTCTCTCAGGAGAGGGTATAGAGTGCGACTCAGACCCCCAGTCATGCAACACACTTGCAGAGTGCAAAAGTTGGCTCTAGTAAAATGTCATTTACTTTTGTTGGTCTTTTCATCTGTCTGTTTTTGCTTGTATACTTTATGAATCTTACCTTTGAGGCCCATTCAGGCTGGGTCTTCTCTTTTCTTTCTTTTTTTTTTTTTTCCTCTCTCTCTCTCACTCTCTCTCCTTTTTTTTTTTTCTTTTTTCTTTCTTATTGGTGGGGACTCCCAATTGCTCAGGAGCATTCCAGAGTGCACCTTGCCTGCACCACAGTTGATACTTACAGCTACCCATCCCTTCAGCCATCTCTCACCAAAATCACTAGGAGGAGGAATGCACAAAAGAGGAAAAATTCAGAGCCTGGGCCCTCTCCATCAGAGCTTTTGGATATGGACATAAACAGTATCTTGGAAAGGGAATTCAGGCTAACAATTATCCAGGCAAAGTCAATGCACAGAAATCTGTTATTTTCTTATACAAAAACAATGAAAATATAGAAAGGGAAATTAGAGAATCCATTCCATTTACTATGGCACCAAGAACCATAAGATATCTTGGACTAAACCTAACAAAAGAGGTAAAGGATCTGTACTTGAGGAACTACAGAACACTTATGAAAGAAATTGATGAAGACACACAAAGATGGAAGAGTATTCCATGATCATGGATTAGAAGAATACACATTGTTAAAATGTCTATACTGCCTAGAGTAATCTGTTCTTTTAATGCCATCTCGATCCAAATTCTACCAGCATTTTTCAAAGTTCTGGAACAAACAGTCCTAAAACTTGTATGGAATCAGAAAAGACCCTGAATTATTAAGGAAATATTGAAACGGAAAAACAAAGCAGAGTGCATCACGTTGCCCGATTTTAAGCTTTATTACAAAGCTGTGATCACCAGGACAGCATGGTACTGGAACAAAAACAGACAGATAGGGGCTCCTGGGTGGCTCAGCGGGTTAAAGCCTCTGCCTCCGGCTCAGGTCATGGTCCCAGGGTCCTGGGATCAAGCCCCATATCGGGCTCTCTGCTCAGCAGGGAGCCTGCTTCCCTTCCTCTCTCTCTGCCTGCCTCTCTGCCTACTTGTGATCTCTGTCTGTCAAATAAATAAATAAAATCTTTAAAAAAAAACCAGACACATAGATAAGAGGAACAGAGTAGAGAGTCCAAATATGGACCCACAACTGTATGGTCATGTATCTTCAACAAAGCAAGAAAAAATATCCAGTGGAACGAAGACAGTCTCTTCAAAAAGTGGTGTTGTGAAAATGGTACAGCTTTGTATAGAAGAATGAAGGTTGACCATTTTCTAACACCATACACCAAGATAAACTCGAAATGGGTATAAGACCTCAACGTGAGGCAAGAATCTATCAAAATCCTAGAGAAGAACATAGGCAGTAACCACTTTGACATCGGCCACAGCAACTTCCTTCAAGACGTATCTCCAAAAGCAAAGGAAACAAAAGCAAAAAAGAACTTTTGGGACTTAGTCGGGATCAAAATCTTCTGTACAGCAAAGGAAACAGTCAACAAAACAAAGAGGCAACCCACGGAATGGGAGAAGATCTTCGCAAATGGCACTACAGACAAAGGGCTGATATCCAAGATCTCTAAAGAACTCCTCAAACTCAACACCCAAAGAACAGATAATCACGTTAAAAAAAAGGCAGAAGACATGAGCAGACACTTCTTCAAAGAAGACATACAAATGGCTAAAAGACACATGAAGAAATGTTTATTATCACTAGCCATTAGGGAGATTCAAATCAAAACCACACTGAGATACCACCTTACATCAGTTAGAATGGCCCAAATCATCAGGACTGGAAACAACAAGTGTTGGAGAGGATATGTAGAAAGGGGAACACTTTTACACTGTTGGTGGGAATACAAGTTGGTGCAGCCATATTGGAAGACAGTGTGGGTATTCCTTAAGGAATTAAAATAGAGCTTCCCTATGATCCTGCAATTGCACTACTGGGTATTTACCCTAAAGATACAGATGCTGTGAAAAGAAGAAAATGTACCCCAATGTTCATAGCCGCAATGGCCACAATCGCTAAACGGCGGAAAGAGCCAAGATGCCCTTCAATGGACGAATGGATAAAGAAGATATCAAACATATATACAATAAAGTATTATGCCTTCATCAGAAGGATGAATACCCAGCTTTTGTATGAACACGGATAGGAATGGAAGACATTATGCTGAGTGAAATAAGTCAAGCACAGACAGTCAATTATCATAAGGTTTCACTTACATGTGGAGCATAGAACATAACATGGAGGACATTAGGAGAGGGACAGGAAAAGTGAATTGGGGGAAATTGGAGGGGGAGACAAACCATGAGAGACTGTGGACTCAGAGAAACAAACAGCATTTGGAAGGGAGCATGGTGGAGGTATGGGTGAGCCTGATTGTGGATATTAAGGAGGACATGTATTGCATGAAACACTGGGTGTGGCACATGAACAATGAATCTTGGAACACTGAAAAAATTAAATTAAATTAAATTAAAAAGAAAAAAAAAAGAAACGGAAATTCCAGTCAGGAAATGGGCAAAAATCACGAATAGACATTTCTCCAAACAAGACATACAAATGACAGACACATGAGAAAAATGCTAAACATTACTTGGTATCAGGGAAATACAAATCAAACCCACAATGAGATACCGCCTCACAACTGTCAGAATGGCACGTATTGCATGGATCACTGGGTGTTGCACATAAACAATGGATCTTGGAAGACTGAAAAAAAAAAAAAACAACGAATGGCTAAAATTAACAAGTCAGAATATAATAGAAAGGGGGACCATCTTACACTGTTGGTGAGAACATAAAATTGTGCTGCCACTCTGGAGAACAACATGCAGATTTCTCAAAAAGTTAATAAGAGAACTACCCAAAGACCCAGCAATTGCACTACTAGGTATTTACACAAATGGTACAAACATAGTGATTAAAAGGGACACATGAGTCCCAATGTTTATAGCAGCAATGCTCACAATCACCAAACTATGGAAAGAGGCCAGATGTCTACCAACAGGTGAATCAATAGAGAAGAAGTGGTATAGACACACACACACACACACACACACACACACACACAGGAATATAACTCAGCCATCAAAAAAGAATGAACTTTTACCAATTGATGTGGATGGAACTAGGTGGTATTATGCTTAGCAATATAAGTCAGTTAGAGAAAGAAAAATACAATATGATTTCACTCTTACATGGAGTTTACGAAACCAAACAGATAAGCATAGGCAAAGGGAAGGAAAAGTAAAATAATATGAAAACAGAGAGGGATTAAACCATAAGAGACTCTTAACTATAGGGAAGAAACTGAATATTGTTGAAGGGGAGGTGGATGGGGGGATGTAGTAATTGGGTGATATGGACATTAACAAGAGCACTTGAAGTAATGAGCACTGGGTGTTGTTACGCAACTAACGAATAGTATGCAACTAACGAATAACCAAATTCTACCTTTGAAACTAATACATACATGTTTATTAAATTTAATTTAAGTGGGAAAAATGGGCAGAAGATATGATTAGAACTTTTCCCAAGGAAGACATATGGATAACATACAAATGAAAAGATGCTCACCATCACTCATAATCATGGAGGTACAAATCAAAATTACAATGAGACACCACTTGGGCGCCTGGGTGGCTCAGTGGGTTAAAGCCTCTGCCTTCGGCTCAGGTCGTGATCGCAGGGTCCTGGGATCAAGCCCCACATCGGGCTACCTGCTCAGCAGGAAGCCTGCTTCTCCCTCTCCCACTCCCCCTGCGTATGTTCCCTCTCTCTCTCAAATAAAATCTTAAAAAAAAAAAAAACAATGAGACACCACTTTACACCAGTAAAAATGGCTAAAATTAACAATTTCTTACAGGAAAATAAAAACAAAAACAAGTGTTGGCCATGGTGTAGAGAATGGGGAACCCTCTTACACCATTGGTGATAATGCAAAATGGTTCAGTGCTGAGGAAAATGGCATGGAGATTCTTCAAATAGCTAAAGATAGAAACAGTCTAAATCAAATGGTAACACTACTAGGTATTTACACAAATGATTCAAAAGTACTGATTCAAATTGATTCATGCACTTTATAGATTTTTGCATACCAACATTTTATCATTCAATCTCCAGTTTATAGCTGCATTATCAACAATTGCCAAATTAGGGAGGGAGCCCAAATGTCCATCAACCTATGAATGGATAAAGAAGTTGTATTACACACACACACACACACACACGCACACACACACAATTGAATTTTACTCAGCCATTAAAAAAAATGAAATCTTGTCATTTGGAATGATGTGGATAGAGTTAGAGTACTATGCTAAACAAAATAAGTGTGTCAAAGAAACAGGAGTACCATATGATTTCATTCATGTGGAATTTATGAAAGAAAATAGATTAACATATTAAAAAAAGAGAGAGAGGTAAACCAGGAAGTGGACTGGGGTTACTGGTGGAAAGATTTTGGAGAGGCTGGGATAAATGGGTGATGGTTTAAGGAGGGCACGTGTTGGGATGAGCACTGGGTATTACATGCAACTAATGAATCATTGAATACTACCTCAAAACCCAATGGTGTACTATATTGTTGGCTAATTGAACATAATAAAAAAATAAAAGTTTTGGATTGAAAAGAAAACAAAACAAAAGAAAAAGAAGAAATAGTTGTATGTTTATCCCATTAAAAGTTCACCTTTAATGTGAAAAAAATGCTGTAATTATAATTTGATTGTGGGAAGTTTTCAAAAATGACCAAAAGTTTTGAGTGGAATCAAAGTGGAGTAGAAAGAACCTGAGCTCACCTTTCACAGGCACAACAAAATCTACAAGTACATTAGAACAACTGTATTTAAGAATTAACTTGAAACTAGCAGAAAAACTCATACATAGCTAAAGATAAAAAGAAAAACCCACATTGTGATAGGTAGGAGGAATGGAGACTTGTTTAACTTGGGACCCACACCCCTAGCATAGTGACCCTTAAGTGGAAAGATATCACGAGCATAGAAGTCCTCCTTGAAGAATGTGAGATTCAAACCCACATTGAGCTCTACAAGCCAGGGGACATGGACCAAAGAAAATGGACATTCACAATACCTGGCTTTGAAAACCAACATGGTTTATGTCTGGGATGGTGGGAGAGCAGTTATAAACAAAAATTATGCTCTTAAGGGCCAAAAACCTATCTCACTTACTAGGAATCATAGAGTAAAGGCAGCAGTTTGAAAAGTGTCTGAGTTACACATAAAGGAGATTTCCTGACTAATTTTAGGGTACGTGTGGCAGGGATTAGGAGCTGTTTGAGAGTTCTCTGGGGACAGAAGCATAGCCATTTGCCATGTTTCTTGCCCTCTTCTATCTAGCTGGTCCAACTGACAAATGCAATTTCTGATACTTTTCATCTATAGTGATAGTACTGCTCATTTTACCCCAGCATTCCTTTGTGGATTTACACCACCCAACTTGCCTTCCTAGCCTTGAAACCTTTCAGGGGTTTCCCCACACTGTGTGTTGGTGGATTCAGGGTGGCTTCAGGGTGGATCCCCACACTGTCACTCAGCTGGCACCCTAAGCAGTCCCTGAGCCCCTCCCAGGTGACTTCCCACCCCTACACTCCTGTTGGGCATCCTCAGTTAAGTGGAGCCCTTCTAGATGGTTCTATATCCCGGCATTTCTTGTGGTCATGCTCAGCTGGCCCAGAGCCTTCCCAGACATTTCTCTACACCAGCATTTTCAGAAGGCACTCTAAGCTGGCCCTATGGCCTCTCTCAGGTCCCTATGGGCACTCTCAGCCATCACTGGAGTCTCTCCCAAGCATCACACCTTGAGGGAACAGACCAAAATATTAGAATGTCTATAATGGTTACAGCTAAGCCTCATTGTAAGCCATGCAGGAAACCTTCTCTGCCCACCAGCACACTCACAGATGTTGTAGCTGGGCCTTGCATCCAGCTATGCCCAGGGACGTCCCACACACCAGGATGCCTGCAACAGCTACTAAATTCTTTTCAGTGAGATGGGCCAGGGCCAGCCTCACTCACCATTACTCCCACAACAGTCATGGCCTGACTTCATAGACAGCTGTGATTGACAATCCTGTATACCCTAATCCACACCAATTATGACCTAATCACAACTGGAGGATTCATGTAGGTCATACAGGGGGTGCTCATAGGACATCTTTGGGTGACCTGGGTGATTTGTGCTACTGGGCCCCACAAGACACATTCTGCATAGATTATTTCCTTTAAGACAAAGAGACATTACTGATTTACATAGAAAAAAAAACCACAGAGAATTAGGCAAAATGAGGCTACAGAAGTATTTGTTCCAAATGAATGAATAAGGTAAAAACTCAGAAAATAACTAAAGTGGTTGTAAATAATTTATCAGATAAATAACATAGAGTAGTAATCATAAGGATTCTCACCAAACTCAGGAAAATGAATGGAATTAAGGAGAACTTAAACAAAGAGATAGGAAAAAAGTGTGTCTCCACCTCCATATATAGAACAACCAGAGTTGTAGAATATAGTTGCTGAAAATAAAACAAAACCAAACAAAAAACACTGCAGAGAATCAAGGGCAGATTAGATGATGCAGAAGAGTGGATCAGCAATCTTGAAGACAGAGTAGCAGAAATCACCCACCTGAAACAGGGAAAAGAAAAAAGAATTAAAAAAAAAAACCTGGGAAAACATCAAATTTACTAACATTTACATTATAGGAGTCCCAGAAGGGAGAAAGAGAGAAAGAGAAGAACGGAAAGCCTATTAGAAAAATAATGGGTGAAAACTTCTCGAATTTGGTGATGGAAACAGATATTCAAGTCCAAGAAGCAAAAAAAAAAAAAAAAAAAAAGTCCCCAAATAAAATGAAACCAGATGGTAGAGTAGTAGTGTGGCTCTGAAATTGCCTCATTCTCCAAATGCAGCTACGTTAACATTCAACTATTTTGAACAACTAGGAAGAGGATCTGAGGATTAAGGAAACAATCTGCACAATTGGAGAAAGAGAACATGGCAGGTGTGTGTTTTGGAGCAGTGAACTGCGAGAGAGGAAGCTTCATGGCCGCAAAAGGAAGGAAGAACACTTTTTGTGGAGCAAAGTCAAGGAGAGGGAGAAAATGGAAGAGATCCCAGCAGGTAGAGACTACACAAACTGTGGTGAGGAGACCCCTGGGGTTGTGCACAAGAGATTGCTCCCTTTCCTGGACGACATTTGGAGGAGGGTATTTTGCCACTCCAAGGATAAAAGGTTAGCTGGGAGCAATTGAGCAGGGTTCAAAAGCAGGGTCAGAGGTGCACACAGAGATCAGAAAACCTCTTAACTTTTTCACCGTGAGCAACAGTGGGCTTACAACTCTGTGTGCATGCCCAGTGGCTGCTTTTCTGTGACAGAACTGAGCAGAAAGCAGAGATAGTACCAGATTGCAAATAACTGGACCACCACTTTTTACTGTCTGTCGCAATAGATTTAAGCCTCTGCAACTACTTTTCTGGGACAGAATGGAGTAGGGAATTGAGTCATGTGCAGACAGCTGATAACCTGGTTCCAGCTTTTAACTGAGCATCAATTAACTCTAAATTCTGGGTGGGCACTTCATAACTGCTTTTTAGGTTGGTTCACTGCTATGAACACCCTGAGCCTCTCTTTCAGGAGACAGGAGTGGGCCTTCGCCTTACTATGCCCTTTAAAACTTGGAGTTTTGCCAATGATGTACTGTATGGTGACTAACATAACATAAAAAAACACAAAAAACAAAACAACTTGGAGGTTTGAATCCCAGCCACAGTTCATAGATAAAATATAGCAGATCTGCAGCTTTGGGTGCACCAATGGCCCAGGCATAGAGAGGTAAGGGAAGGTAACTGGCAATAGGCCAGGAGATGAGAGGGTATTCACTTTTCTAAGAGGGTCTCCTGACCGGCGGTGGCCATCCTCTCTCCATGGGAAAGAGGGTGGTGTGACACCGTATTTTTCTTCCTCCATTACTGCTCTCTCCTGCCACCCAACAGCAGAGAGAAATGGAACAGTTCCAGTGGATGCTGGAGTCCCCTAGAATAAACTCTAACTCTTGTGCCTGGCAGGGTGATCTTTATAAGGGAAAGTCAGCTTGGAAGCTAACCAAGCAGACCTCTCCTTCAGAAGACCAGCACAGGCCTCTGCATCTACCAAGTCTACTGCTTTAAAAAAGCTCCAAAATAGCAGCTTCAGGTGGAAATAGGACCAGGCTTGCTTATTTTTTTTTCCTTCCCTTCTCATAATTTGTTTTATTTTTCTATGTCTTATTTTTATTTTTTATACTTATATAATTATATATTTCTTTTCTCTTTCTCTTTAATTTTTGTTTCAGGCTTATAATTTTTTAAAAATTTATTTTCAGTGTTCCAGAATTCATTGTTTAAGCACCACACCCAGTGCTCCATGCAATACATGCCCTCCATAATACCCACCACCAGGCTCAACCAAACCTCCACCCCCTCCCCTCCAAAACTCTCAGTTTGTTTTTCAGAGTCCGCAGTCTCTCATGGTTCATCCCCCCCTCCAATTTACCCCAACTTACTTATAATATTTAGTTCATTTGTTTTCTCTTATTCCTCAGATCAGGCTGTTTTTTTTTTTTCTTTCTATCTTTTATTCTTTCCCTACTCTTTTTACCTTCCTTCTTTCTTATTTGTTAGGTTTATAGTTTATTGTCCATCTGTTTACATTTTAGTTTATTTTCCTTTCCTTTTGTCTCAGATTAGGATTATTTTTTGTTTTTGTATTTATTTTTTAAAAAAATTCTAGATTTTATTTTTATTTATTTGACAGAGATCACAAGTAGGCAGAGAGGCAGGCAGAGAGAGAGGAGGAAGCAGGCTCCCCATGGAGAAGAGAGCCCGATGCGAGGCTCGATCTCAGGACCCTGGGATCATGACCTGTGCTGAAGGCAGAAGCTTTAACCCACTGAGCCACCCAGGCGCCACTGTTTTTATTTTTTTTTAATTAACACATAATATAGTATTTTTTTCAGGGGTAGAAGTCTGTGAGTCATCAGTCTTACACAATTCACAGCATTCAACGTAGCATATATGTTCCCCAATGTCTATCATCCAGTCACCCCCTTATCCCCTTACCCTCCAGCAATCCTCAGTTTGTTTCCTGGTATTAAGAGTCTCTTATGGTTTGTCTCTCTCTCTTGTTTCATCTTCCTCATTATTCCTCCCTTCCCCTATGATCCTCTGTCTTGTTTCTCAAATTCCTAATATCAGTGAGAACACATGATAATTATCCTTCTCTGATTGACTTATTTTGCTTTACATAATGACTTCTAGTTCCATCCAGGTTATTGAAAATGGCAAGATTTTGGGTTTTTTTTGATGGCTACATAATATTTCTCTCTCTCTCTGTCTATATATATACACTATATATATATATATATATACACACACACATATATATATACCATATATATATACACCAAATATATATCATATGTATATACCATATATATATATACACACACACACCATATATATATATATATAAATATAAATATTATGTAGCCATATACATATATATATATGTGTGTGTATATATATATATGGCAAGATTTTGGATATATATATATGCCATATACACATACTATATATATATATATATATATATATATATATACCATTCTGACTGGTGTGAGGTGGTATCTCACTGGTTTTGATATTTATTTCCCTGACGCTGAGTGACATCAAGCACTTTTTTCATGTGTGTTGGTCATTTGGATGTCTTCCTTGGAGAAATGTCTTCTGCCCATTTCTTCATTGGATTATTTGTTCTTTGGGTGTCGAGTTTGAAACTAGCCCTTTATCTGATATGTCATTTGCAAATATCTTCTCTCACTCTGTCAGTTGTCTTTTGCTTTTGTTGACTCTTTCCTTTGCTGTGCAAAAGATTTTTATCTTCTAAAGTCTGAATAGCTTATTTTTTGCACTTGATTTTCTTGCCTTTGGCAATGTGTCTAAGAAGTTGCTGTAGCTGAGGTCAAAGAGGTTGGTGCCTGCGTTTTCCTCAAGAATTTTGATGGATTCCTGTCTCACATTGAGGTCTTTCATCTGTTTTGAGTCCATTTTTGTGTGTGGTACAGGGAAACGGTCCAGTTTCATTCTTCTGCATGTGGCTGTCCAATTTTCCCAACACCACTTGTTGAAGAGACTGTCTTTTTTCCATTAGACATTCTTTTGTGCTTTGTTGAACCTTAGTTGACCATAGAGTTGAGTGTCTATTTCTGGGCTCTTTATTCTGTTCCATTGATCTATATGTCTCTTTTTGTGCCAGTACCATACTGCCTTGATGATTACAGCTTTGTATTAAAGCTTAAAGTGTGGATGATCCCAGCTTTGGTTTTCTTTTCAATATTCCTTTGGCCATTTGGGATCTTTTCTGGTTCCATATAAATTTTAGGATTATTTGTTCCATTTCTTTGAAAAAAGTTCATGGTATTTTGATAGGGATTGCATTAAATGTATAGATTGCTCTAGATAGCATAGACATTTTCACAATATTTGTTTTTCCAATTCATGAGCATGGAACTTTTATCCATTTCTTTCCATCTTTCTCAATTTCTTTCATGAGTACTTTATAGTTTTCTGAGTACAGATTTATTGCCTCTTTGATTAGATTTACTCCTATGTATCTTATGGTTTGCGGTGCAGTTGTAAATGGGATTGACTCCTTAACTTATCTTTCTTCTATCTTGTTGTTGTTGTATAAATGCTGGTGGAATTTTGATCGGGATGGCATTGAGAGTACAGATTGCTCTAAGAAGTATAGACATTTTAACAATGTTTATTCTTCTGATCCATGAGCATGGAATGCTTTTCCATCTTTTTGTGTTTTCTTCAATTTCTTTCATGAGTGTTCTGCAGTTCCTCAAGTACAGATCCTTTACCTCTGGTTAGGTTTAGTCCAAGTTATCTTCTGGTTCTTGGTGCTATCATAAATGGAATCAATTCTCTAATTTCTCTATCATTAGTTTCATTGTTAATGTATTAAAAAAACAACTGATTTCTGTACATTGATTTTGTATCCTGACACCTTAGTGAATCGCTGTTTGAGTTCTAGTAGAATGGGGATGAAGTCTTTTGGGTTTTCCATATAAAACATTAAAAATAGAACTACCCTATGACCCTGTAATTTCACTACTGGGTATTTACCCCAAAGATACAGATGTAGTGAAAAGAAGGGCCCTCTGTACTCCAATGTTCATAGCAGCAATGGTCACAGTCACCAAACTGTGGAAAGAACCAAGATGCCCTTCAACAGATGAATGGATAGAGGAGACAAGATGGTGGGGAAGTAGGAGGAGGCGGCTTTTCAACTTGTACCCTAAAGTGAGCTGATTACCTACCAAATAACTCCGATCACCCATGAAATCAGCCTGAGATCAGAATTATACACGTCTGGATCTCTACGGGGGGGCAGAAGATGCCAGTGGGCAGGTAAAGTGGAGTGGGAATGTCAGACTGATATCGGAAGATAAACAAAAGGGGGAGGGAGCCACCAGAGGCGACCTTTTGGAAAATAATACCCCAATATGAGAGTGCCCTGCATCTGGGGACCAGCATTAACTTGGAGTCTGGTTGAAAGCACTCAAAAGAGCAAAGGATTGTGGGGGGAAATTGTGGGAATCGGGGCAGCTAGGGACAGGGGCTTAAGTCCCCAGACCCAGGACAGCCTCCCCCGGCGCTGAGCCAGAGAGCACGGTGGAGAAACCAGGTCTTGGTCCCTGAGCCACCAGTGCGCATGAGAACAAGTGGAGTCCGGCTCCCATGAGGGGCTGGGAGCCACACCAGAGGGCAGAAAGTGCACCTTGACTGAGAGAGGTGCACAAATGCCCAGCCTGGTGCTCTGGGACCCCCGCCGTCCTAGAGCTGGAGATGCCAACACCCCACAACCTCCCCTGGGAGAGGTGTGCGCAAGCCCTGCACCCTTAGACCTGGAAAGACCAGGCAGTCCCAGCCCCGGCCAGAGGGAAAATCTCAGTGTGCGATCGCTGCTTGGAACCTCTCTGGCGGTCTGGAGCTGCCCAGACAGCCGCCGCCACTGTGGTTTTGCATACAAGCAGGAGATCCTGCATCCCCAGGGACCAAGACTCAGAACCTGCTCTGCCAGCGGCCCAGCGGCTGCAGCACCTGCAGGGGAGCAGACTGAGGCTTCTCTCTGAGAGGGAGGTCAGGGTGCAGTTTGTTTTCCTCTAAACCTCCAAAAGCCATCAAAAGCTGTCAAGGTGAGAGAAAAGAAGTGAACAAACATAAAAACCTCCAGAGAACAAAAGCCTGAAAAAACTGTTTTCCTCAGAGCCCACCTCCTTGAGGGGGCGGGAGGACTTAACTCAGGGAACATCACTGACTGAAAACCCACCTGGCAGCCCCCTCCCCCAGAAAACAAATCAGGAAAGAAAAAAAAAAAAAGACTACAAGAGAACAACCCCCACTACTTCATAGATACAACTTTTACTTTTAACTCATTCCCACTATTCTGGTTCATTTTTTTTCCTTTTTTTATACAGATAATTTTTTTAACTATTTACCATCACAGTGAGATGTCCAGTACATCAAATTCCATAATAAACTTCTAACTTGAATTTTTTGATACATGCACATGTGTTTTTCTTTTTCTTTTTTCTTTTTTTAATTTTTTTAAAAAAATTTAGTTTAGTTTAGTCCAGTTTATTCCTTTTTTATTTTTATTTTCTAATATTCATATAGAGTTAAACTTCAAGGTAACCCCCTTTCTCCAATCAATGCTACCCCTATAGGTAAACCAATTTTTAATCCCCCTTTTATCTTAGGAAAGTTGAGTCCTTTAACAAAGATATCAAGATAACATACAGGAAGAATCAAAATAACCTTCCACGCCCACACTGAGAATCTATAACCATGCTCCCATCTTTTTCTTCTGCCAGTGTCTCTGTGTATTTATGTTTGTCCTGATAGTATATAAATATTATACTTGGGGTTCTTTTTGACGAGGTTCTTACTTTTTTTGCCTATATATATATATTTTTTTCTCTCGTCATATACTTTTATCAGTCTTTTTGTTTGTCTGTTTTTGTTTGTATACGTCATAAATCTTACCCTGGGGCCCATTTGGGCTGAACCTTCTCTTTTATCTTCCCTTTTTTTCCTGTCTCTCTCTCTCTCTCTTTTTTCTTTTTCTTTTCTTTTTTCTCTCGTTTGGGTGGGGAATCCTGAGTGCTCAGAAGTGCTCCAGGGTGAACCTTGACTGCACCACGGTCGATACATCCAGCTACATCTGTCCAGTCATCTTTCACCAAAATGACTAGGAGGAGGAATCCCCAACAGAAGAAAAATACAGAGGATGGGCCTTCCGCAACAGAGCTAACAGCTATCAACATAGACAATATGTCGGAAAGAGAATTCAGGCTAACAATTATCCAGGCAATAGCTAGGTTGGAGAAAGCCATGGATGACCAAACGGAATTGATTAGGGCAGAATTGAAAGCGACCAGGGAGGATGTTCATAATGTTAGGGCAGAGCTGAAGGCCACCAGGGATGAGGTTCACAATGCTCTCAATGAGTTCCAATCTAATCTAAATTCTCTAAAAGCTAGGGTAACTAAGACAGAAGATAGAATTAGTGATCTGGAGGACAAACAGCTAGAGAGAAAGGATCAGGAGGAAGCCTGGAACAAACAGCTTAGAAGCCACGAAAACAGAATCAGGGAAATAAATGATGCCATGAAACATTCCAAGGTCAGAATTATTGGAATCCCTGAAGGGGAGGAGAAAGAAAGAAGTCTAGAAGATATAGTGGAACAAGTTCTTCATGAAAATTTTCCCAATCTTGCGAATGGAACAAGTGTTCATGTACTAGAAGTAGAAAGGTCCCCCCCCCAAGATTATAAATTCCAAAAAAACATCCAGGCACCTCATAGTAAAATTGAGGAATCATAATCGTAGATACAATCTCTTGAAAGCCGCTAGGAGAAAGAAGCTCCTTACATACAGAGGAAAGCCCATCAGAATAACGTCAGACCTGTCCACAGAGACCTGGCAAGCCAGAAAGGGCTGGCAAGATATATTCAGGGCACTAAATGAGAAGAACACGCAGCCAAGAATACTTTATCCAGCAAGACTGACATTCAAAATGGATGGAGAGATAAAGAGTTTCCAAGACCGGCAAGGCTTAAAAGACTATGCAACCACCATGCCAACACTGCAGGAAATATTAAGGGGGGTTCTATAAAAGAGGAAAAACCCTAAGAATAGCATTGAACAGAAATACAGAGACAATCGACATAAAGAAAGACTTCAGAGATAACACAATGTCAATAAAAACGTATCTCTCAATAATCACTCTTAATGTGAATGGCCTAAATGCGCACATAAAACGACACAGGGTTGCAGATTGGATAAAACGAACGGACCCATCCATATGTTGTCTACAAGAGACCCATTTTGAACCTAAAGATACACCCAGACTGAAAGTGAAGGGATGGAGAAGCATCTTTCATGCCAATGGGCCTCAAAAGAAGGCCGGGGTAGCGATTCTCATATCAGATAAATTAGATTTTAAACTAAAGATGGTATTCAGAGATACAGAAGGACACTACATCATTCTTAAAGGGACTATCCACCAAGATGATCTAATAATTGTAAATATGTATGCCCCCAATATGGGAGCAGCCAATTACATAAGAAAACTATTAATCAAGATAAAGAGTCATATTGATATGAATACATTAATAGTAGGAGATCGTAACACACCACTCTCAGAAATAGACAGATCATCGAAGCAGAAAATCCATAAAGAAATAAGAGCATTGAATTACACATTGGACCAGATGGACCTCATAGATATATACAGAACATTCCACCCTAAAACAACAGAATACTCATTCTTCTCAAGTGCACATGGAACCTTCTCCAGAATAGACCACATACTGGGTCACAAATCAGGGCTCAACCGATACCAAAAGACTGAGATTATTCCCTGCATATTCTCAGATCACAATGCTTTGAAACTGGAGCTCAATCACAAGGAAAAGTTCAGAAGGAACTCAAATACCTGGAAGCTAAAGACCACCTTGCTTAAGAATGCTTGGATCAACCAGGAGATCAAAGAAGAACTTAAACAATTTATGGAAACCAATGAGAATGAAGACACTTCACTCCAAAACCTATGGAATACAGCAAAGGTGGTCCTAAGGGGGAAATACATAGCCATCCAAGCCTCCATCAAAAAAAATTGAAAAATCCAGAATACACCAGCTGTCTCTACACCTTAAAGAAGTGGAGAATCAACAACAAATCAAACCAACCCAACACATAAGAAGGGAAATAATCAAGATTAGAGCAGAGATCAATGAGGTAGAAACCAGAGATACAGTAGAACGTATCAATGAAACTAGAAGCTGGTTTTTTTAAAGAATCAATAAGATCGATAAACCATTGGCCACACTAATCCAAAAGAAAAGAGAGAAAGCTCAAATTAATAAAATTATGGATGAAAAGGGAGAGATCACAACTAACACCTAGGAAGTAGAAACAATCATCAGAAGTTATTATCAACAGTTATATGCCAATAAGCTAAGCAACCTAGATGAAATGGATGCATTCCTGGAAAACTATAAACTCCTAAAATTGAACCAGGAAGAAATTGACAACCTGAATAGACCAATATCAAGTAATGAGATTGAAGCAGTGATTAAAAACCTCCCAAAAAACAAGAGCCCAGGACCCGATGGATTCCCTGGGGAAGTCTATCAAACTTTCAAAGAAGAAATAACACCTATTCTCCTGAAGCTGTTTCAAAAAATTGAAGCAGAAGGAAAACTTCCAGACTCTTTTTATGAAGCCAGGATTACCCTGATCCCCAAACCAGGCAAAGACCACACCAAAAAGGAGAATTTCAGACCAATATCACTGATGAATATGGATGCCAAGATTCTCAACAAGATCCTAGCAAACAGGATCCAATAGCACATTAAAAAGATTATCCACCATGACCAGGTGGGATTCATCCCTGGGTTACAAGGATGGTTCAACATTTGCAAATCAATCAATGTGATAGAACAAATCAATAAGAGAAGAGAGAAGAACCACATAATCCTCTCAATTGATGCAGAAAAAGCTTTTGACAAAATCCAGCATCCATTCCTGATTAAAACGCTTCAAAATATAGGGATAGAGGGAACATTCCTGAACTTCATCAAATCTATCTATGAAAGACCCACAGCAAATATCATCCTCAATGGGAAAAAGCTTGCAGCCTTCCCACTGAGATCAGGAACACGACAAGGATGCCCACTCTCACCACTCTTGTTCAACATTGTATTAGAAGTCCTAGCAACAGCAATCAGACAACAAAGAGAAATAAAAGGTATCCAAATTGGCAAGGAAGATGTCAGACTCTCTCTCTTCGCAGATGACATGATTCTTTATATGGAAAACCCAAAAGACTCCACCCCCAAACTACTAGAACTCATACAGCAATTCAGTAATGTGGCAGTATACAAAGTCAATGTACAGAAATCAGTGGCTTTCTTTACACTAACAATGAAAATACAGAAAGGCAAATTAGGGAATTGATTCCATTTACTATAGCACCAAGAACCATAAGATACCTCGGAATAAACCTCACCAAAGAGGTGAAGGATCTGTACTCGAGGAACTACAGAATACTCATGAAAGAAATTGAAAAAGACACAAAAAGATGGAAGACCATTCCATGCTCTTGGATCGGAAGA
The DNA here is from genome assembly GCF_963455335.1 of Martes martes. NCBI lineage: Eukaryota > Metazoa > Chordata > Mammalia > Carnivora > Mustelidae > Martes > Martes martes. Next base: position 22,253,716 of record NC_137894.1, on the reverse strand, counting down.
ATAAACATTGTTAAAATGTCTATACTGCCTAGAGCAATCTATACTTTTAATACCATTCCGATCAAAATTCCACTGGTATTTTTCAAAGAGCTGGAGCAAATAATACTAAAATTTGTATGGAATCAGAAGAGACCCCAAATTGCTAAGGAAATGTTGAAAAACAAAAATAAAATGGGCGGCATCATGTTACCTGATTTCAAGTTTTACTACAAAGCTGTGATCACCAAGACAGCATGGTACTGGCATAAAAACAGACACATAGACCAGTGGAATAGAGTAGAGAGGCCAGATATGGACCCTCAACTCTGTGGTCAAATAATCTTCAACAAAGCAGGATAAAATATCCAGTGGAAAAAAGACAGTCTCTTCAATAAATGGTGCTGGGAAAACTGGACAGCTATATGTAGAATCAAACTCGACCATTCTCTTACACCATACCCAAAGATAAACTCGAAATGGATAAAAGACCTCAACGTGATGCACGAATCTATCAAAATCCTACAGGAGAACATAGGCAGTAAACTCTTTGACATTGGCCATAGCAACTTCTTTCAAGATATGTCTCCAAAAGCAAAGGAAACAAAAGCGAAAATGAACTTTTGGAACTTCATCAAGATCAAAAGCTTCTGCACAGCAAAGGAAACAGTGAACAAAACAAAGAGAAAACCCATGGAATGGGAGAAGATATTTGCAAATGACAGTACAGACAAAAGGTTGATATCCAGGATCTATAAAGAACTCCTCAAACTCAACACACACAAAACAGATAATCACATCAAAAAATGGGCAGAAGACATGAACAGACACTTCTTCAATGAAGACATACAAATGGCTATCAGACACATGAAAATATGTTCATCATCACTAGCCATTAGGGAGATTCAAATTAAAACCACATTGAGATACCACCTTACACCAGTTAGAATGGCCAAAATTAGCAAGACAGGAAACAACGTCTGTTGGAGAGGATGTGGAGAAGGGGGAAACCTCTTAGACTGTTGGTGCGAATGCAAACTGGTGCCGCCACTTTGGGGAACAGTGTAGAGATTCCTCAAGAAATTAAAAATAGAGCTTCCCTATGACCCTGCAATTGCACTACTGGGTATTTACCCCAAAGATACAGATGTAGTGAAAAGAAGGGCCATCTGTACGCCAATGTTTATAGCAGCAATGGCCACAGTCGCCAAACTGTGGAAAGAACCAAGATGCCCTTCAACGGATGAATGGATAAGGAAGATGTGGCCCATATACACTATGGAGTATTATGCCTCCATCAGAAAGGATGAATAGCCAACTTTTGTAGCAACATGGACGGGACTGGAAGAGATTATGCTGAGTGAAATAAGTCATGCAGAGGGAGCCAATTATCATATGGTTTCACTTATTTGTGGGGCATAACACATAACATGGAGGACATGGGGAGATGGAGAGGAGAAGGGAGTTGAGGGAAATTGGAAGGGGAGGTGAACCATGAGAGACTATGGACTCTGAAAAATAACCTGAGGGTTTTGAAGGGGCGGGGGTGGGAGGTTGGGGGAATCAGGTGGCGGGTATTAGGGAAGGCACGGTTTGCATGGAGCACTGGGTGTGGTGCAAAAACAATGAATACTGTTATGCTGAAAAGAAATAAAAAAAAATAGCTGAACATTTATCAACAGAAAAGTGGTAAGCCAGAAAGGAATGTCATAATATATTCTAATGGCTGAATGGGAAAAGTCTACATTCCAACTCGTGATTTTGCTCAGATCATGATCTCATGGGTCATGGGATCAAACCCTGTGTCTGGCTCCACACTGGGCATGGAGCCTACTTAAGATTTTCTCTCTCTACTTTTCTCCTCCTCCCACTCATTTGCACTCTGTCTGTCTCTCTCTCTCTCTCAAAAATAAATGTTAAAAAATATAAAAGTGAATTCCATGAGTTGCAAGGAGAGACTAAAAGTAAGAAAGAGTAGAAAAGAACAGAGAGAATCTCCAGAAATAATGATAAAATTTAAAAAAATTGAGATAAATACATATCACAATTGCTTTGCAAGTAAATGGATAAAAGTTCCAATGAAAAGCATATGGTGTGTTTATGAGGAGCAAGATGGTGAAGGAGTAGGAGACCTAAATTTCACTGGGTCCCCGGAATTCGGTTAGATAGTTATCAAACCATTCTGAACACCTACAAACTCAACAGGAGTTCAAAGAAAAGAATAGCAGTAATTCTAGGAACAGAAAATCAACCATGTTCTGGAAGCTAGGATGAATGGAGAAGAGAATCTGAGGTGATATAGAGGAAGATAGACCTTGGGGGGAAGGGGCCACCTCCCAGCAATCAGTAGAGCAGTAGAGCAGTGGAGCACAAAATTGGAACTTCTAGAGGTCTGCCCCACTGAGGGACATCGCTCCAGAGACTAAATGAGTGGTTGAGCCCTTGCTGGGACAGTGTGGTCTCAGGTCCCTTGTGGTCACAGCAAGACCAGGGGTCCCAGGTATTGGAAGCCAGATGCAGAGACACAGCCGGGGAGTGGGGTCTCAGCTCGTGGTTTCCACCAACCATGTTTCCCAGCAGAGTCAGGCCACTGCTCTTTGAGCAGGGATTCCACAAGTGGCAGATCTGAGGAGATGCCCCCTTCCTCCACCAGGAAGAGCAGCACAGGAGTGTGATTTAGGAATCGGCTGATTTTGGAGACTCCAAAGTGGTCTGTGTGCTAGAGATAGAAACACTAAGTCACAGACTGGGTGAGCACAGGGCATGACCAGAGACCAGGGAGACAGGAGTTATTGACTGCTTTTCTCTGAGGATGCAAGTGGGGCCCTGAGTGCTGGGCTCCACTTGGCCAGAGATTGGGAGGCTGCCATCTTAATTCTCCTCCTCCATAACTGTACAGAAAGTGTTCAGGAAACAAAAGCTACTGAGAGTAAAACCGAGCAGATTACTTAGCCTGGCCCCTGGCAAGGGCAGTGCAATTCTGTCTGGGGCAAAAACATTTGAGAATCACTGCAACAGGGCCCCACCCCAGAAAATCACCAAGAACCTCCAGCCAAGACCAAGTTCACTGATCCATGAGAACCACAGAACTCCAGAGCAAGTGGAATGCAGCACATAGAATTCCTGTTTATTTCCCCATGATTCGTTAGTCTTTCAAAGTTAATTTTTTTTAATTTTATTTTGTCTTAATCTATTTTTTTAAATTTTCCTCTCTCCTATTTTAACCTTTTAAAAATATTTTATCTTAACTATGCCTTTTTAAAAACCATTTTAAATTTTCATTGTTATAGTCATATTCTATCCCTTCATTGTGTTTAACCTTATTTTTGGTATACATATAAGGTTTTTTTTTTTTCTTTACAATCTTGGGATACAGTTCCTGCTAATAGATAAAATACACCCTAAATCTAGCATATCTCTTTCTTCTAGTCTCCTTCCTGATCATATTCCCTCCTTTTTTTTTCTTTTTTTCAACCAACTTCTTATCTTTTTTTTAAGAATCATTTTAAATTTTTATCTTTATTTTATATTCCATCCCTTCATCATGTTTACCCTTAGTTTTGTATATATATAAATTTTGCTTTCTTTAAAATTTGGGGAGATAGTTTCTTCTAACAGACCAAAATAAACCCAAAATCAAGTGTGTGTCTCTGTTCTAATCATATATATGTATGTGTGTGTATATATATGAGTTTTTTTATTCTCCTTTCTTCTCCCCCCAGCTTCAGGGCTCTTCTGATTTAGTTAGTGTATGTTTTTCTGGGGTCGGTGCTGCACTTGTAGTATTTTGTTCTCTCACTTGTCTATTCTTATCTGGATAAAATGACAAGGGAGGAAATCTTACCTCAAAAAAAAAAAAAGAACAAGAGGCAGTACCAATGGCTAGGGACCTAATCAATAGGGACATTAATATGATGTCAGAACCAGAGTTCAAAATGATGATTATCAAGATGCTTGCTGGGCTTGAAAAAAAACATAGAAAATACTAGAGAATTCCTTTCTGGAGAAATAAAAATATTTTCTGGAAAAAGAAAAGAATTTAAATCTAACCAGGTTGAAATAAAAAAAAAAAAAGCTGTTAATGTGGTGCAATAAAAAATGGAAAATCTTTGGAAGGGGGCAAGACGGTGGAGAAGTTAGAAAACCTGTTTCAACCAGTCCTCTAAAGTGAGCTAAATATTTACCAGAACACTCTGAACACCCAGGAAACCACCGTGAAATATAAAATTACATATAGCTGGATCTATGGGGGCAGAAGACATCAGTGGAGAGGTAGAGTGGGAACGTTTGGACTGATATGGGAGGATAAACAGAAGGGGGAGGGAGCCACCAGAAGTGACTCATTGGAAATTAATACCCCAATATGAAAGTGCCCTGTGATTGGGGACCAGTGTTAACTTGGAGTCTGGTTAAAAGCACTCAAAAAGAGCACAAGGTCTTGAGGAGCAGTTGGTGGAATTGGGCGGTCATGGGCAGGGGCCTAAGCCCACGTTCTCAGGATGGCCTCTACTGGCAACCACCCATGCCAGAGAGAGTGCAGCAGAGCCTCCAGTCTGTATTTCCTGAGCCCAGGCTTTCTGCTGCTTTCACCACTGCTTGGCGGGGAGCACTACTTCTCACGCATGAGAGAGCCTGGTTTGGGTGCTAGCCAGTAGTCTCTAGGACTGTTGCCTTCTGCAATGGGCCAAGGATCTGAACATACACAGCCCCTGCCTGAGAGAAACCAACATGCTCTCTGGTCAGGATCCCTCAGTGACAAAGTGCAATGCTGCGGGGTCTGAGTACACCTGATGTGGGGCTGGACACCAGACAGTAGTCCCAGCAAAGGCAGTCACCTGAAGTGGGCATCCTGGACCAATATCACTTGCAGTTTTAGTGGCACAGGGGTGCAGAGACAAACCGGGGACTTGGAGGACTACCAAGATGGTGGCTGGGGGTGTGCACTGGACAGTTGTGCTGTCCATCAGAATTTGGAGAGGGGGAGTCAGTGTGTTCTGAAACACCCTAGGGGAGCAGATGGAGGCTTCTCTGAGTTGGAGGTCTGGGGGCAGAGTTTGCTTTCCACTAAACCTCAGAAAATCCTCAAAAAACAGCCAATGAACAGAAACCTCCAGAGAACAAAAGCCTGAAAAACTTGTTTCCACATAGCCCAGCCCCTTGATTATCTACAGGGTGACTCAATGAAAGCAAGACTGACTGAAAAACAATGCAGCAGGCCCCTCCCACAGAAGACAAGCTAAAAGAATGAGAGGAAAACCTCCACAGGGTCCCCATAAAACTGTAAATCCCCAACATCAGGGGAAAACAATATATTAAGTTCATGGTATTGCCCTAAAACCTGTATATTGCATAGATAAAACTTTTTTTTTTTTAATTCACTCTCACGACTCTTGTTCTTTTAATTTTTTAACTTACTTACCATTACATCTAGAGGTTAAGTACAACATATTCCATAATAACTTTTAAACTTGAACTTTTTTATACATATATCTGTGTTTCTTTTTCCTTTTCCTTTCTTTTTTTTTTAAATATACATATAGATACAAGTTTCAAGGTAATCCTCGTTCCCTATTCAATACCCCTATATAAACCAGTTTTAGTTTCCCTTTATCTCTGGAAAGTTGAGTCCTTTAACAAAGATATCAAGATACACATAGGATAAACCAAAATTAGCTTCCTCATCCACATCGAGGATTTATAACCCCTCTCCCCATCTTATTCTCTGTTTTTGTTTCTGTGTATTTGATTTTGCTCTGGTATTATACAAATCCTATTCTTGGGGTTCATTTTGACTGGGTTATTTTTTTCCCTCATTTACTTTTGTCAGTCTTTTTGTTTGTTAATTTTTGCTTATATGCCTTATAAATCTTACTGTGGGTGTTCATTTTGGCTGGTTTTTCTCTCCTTTTCTCTCTCTCTCTCTTTCTCTTTTTTTTTTTTTTACCTTTTTTTCTTTCATTTTGGTTGTGACTTCAGATTGCTCAGAGGCATTGAAGGGTGCACCTTACCTGGATCATGGTTGATATATTCAGTTATACATCCCCTCAACCACCTCTCACCAAAATGACTAGGAAAAGAAACACCCAACAGAGGAAAAATACACAGACTGTGCCCTCTCCACAGAACTATTGGATATGGATATAAACAGTATGTCAGAAAAGGAATTCAGGGTAACAATTATCCAGCCAAAGGCTAGGTTGAAGAAAACCATTAGTGGCAACATAGAATCTCTAAGGGTGGAAGTGAAAGCCAATCTGGGAGAAGTTAAAAATACTATCAATGAGATCAAATTCAATCTAAATACACTAGCAGTTAGGGTAATGAAGGCAGAAGATAGAATCAGTGATCTACAGGACAAATTGATAAAGAAGAAGGATCAGGAGGAGGCCTGGAAAAAACAGCTTAGAAGCTATGAAAACAAAACTAGGGAAATAACTTACTCCATGAAACATCCTAATGTAAGATTATTGGGATCCCTGAGGGGGTGGAGAAAGACAGAAGAATAGAAGATATAGCTGAAAAAAAAATTGGATTAAAATTTCCCCAGTAGAACAAGTGTTCCTGTCCTAGAGCCAGAAAGGTCACTCTCCAACATCACCAAATCCAGAAAGACGTCCAGACTCTTGAATGCAAAATTCACAAATGACAATTTAAGACAGGAGGTCTTAAGGGCAGCTAGGAGGAAGAGATTTCTTAAGTACATAGGAAGGTCCACCAGAATAACGTCAGACCTGTCCATAGAAACCTGGCAAGCCAGAAAGCACTAGCAAGACATATTCAGGACACTGAATGAGAAGATAATGCAGCCAAGAATACTTTATCCAGCAAGTCTGACATTCAAAATGGATGGAAAGATAAAGAGCTTCCAAGACCAGCAAGGTTTCAAAGAGTATGGACCACCAAGCTGGCACTACAAGAAATATTCAGGGGGGTTCTATAAAAGAAAAAAGAACCCAAGAGTGACATTGAACAGAAATTTACAGAGACAATCTATAGATACAAGGATATCACAAGAAACATCATGTCAATAAAAATGTATCTTTCAATAATGACTCTCAATGTCAATGGCCTAAATGGTCCCATAAAAATGCACAGGGTTGCAGATTGGATAAAACAACAAGACCCATCCATGTGCTATCAGCAAGAGACCCATCTGGAACCTAAAGATAGATACAAACTGAAAGTGAAGGGATGGAGAAGCATCTTTCATGTCAACGGACCTCAAAACAAGGCTGGGATAGTGATTCTCATATCAGATAAATTAGATTTTAAACTAAAGACTATAGTCAGAGATACAGAAGGACATAACGTCTTTCTTAAAGGGTCTATCCACTAAGAATATCTAACAATTGTAAATATTTATACCCCCAATATGGGAGCAAGAAATTACGTAAGATAACTGTTAAGATAAAGAATCATATTGATATGAACACATTAGTTGTAGGGGATCTTAACACTCCCCTCTCAGTAACAGACAAATCATCCAAGCAGAAAATCAATAAAGAAACAAGAGCTTTGAATAACACATTGGACCAAATGGATGGAGATTATATATATATATATATATATATATATATATATAATCATAGATATATATATAATCATAGATATATACAGGACATTGCACCCTAAAACAACAGATATAATCATATATATATATATATATATATATAATCATAGATATATATATATCATAGATATATATATATATAATATATATAATCATAGATATATATAATCATAGATATATACAGGACATTGCACCCTAAAACAACAGAATACTCATTCTTCTCGAGTGCACATGGAACTTCCTCCAGAATAGAACACATACTGGATCACAAATCAGTGCTCTACTGATACCAAAAGATTGAGATTATTCCCTGCCTATTCTCAGACCACAATGCTTTGAAACTGGAATTCAACCACAAGAAAAAGATCGGAAGGAATTCAAACACCTGGAAGCTAAAGATCACCTTGCTTAAGGACACTTGGATCAACCAGGAAGTCAAATAACTTAAACAATTCATGGAAAACAATGAAAATGAAACACATAGGTCCAAAACCTATGAGAATATAGCTACGGCAGTCCTAAGGGGGGAAATAGATAGCTATCCAAGCCTCACTCAAAAAAAAATTGAAAATACCCCAAGCACCAGTTCTCTTTAAACCTTACAGAACTGGAAAATCAACAACAATTTAAGCCAACCCCATGACAAGACAAGAAGAGAAATAATCAAGATTAGAGCAGAGATCAATGATTTAGAAACTAGAGATACAGTGGAACACAACAACAAAATTAGGAGCTGATTCTTTGAAAAAATCAATAAGATTGATAAACCATTGGCTAAACTAATATAAAAGAAAGGAGAGAGGACTCAAATTAATAAACTTATGAATGAAACAGGAGAGATCACATTAACAACAAGGAAATAGAAACAATCATCAGAAATTATTATCAACAGTTATATGCCAATAAGTTAAGCAATCTAGACGAAATGGATGCATTCCTGGAAATCTATAAACTTCCAAGACTGACTCGGGAGGAAATTGACAACCTGAATAAACCAATATCTAGTAATGAGGTTGAAGCAATGATCAAAAACCACCCAAGAAACAAGAGCCCAGGACCTGATGGATTCCCTGGAGAATTAAACCAAACATTCAAAGAAGAAATAATACCTATTACCCTGAAACTGTTTCAAAAAATAGAAAAAGAAGGCAAACTTCCAGACTCTTTATGAAGCCAGCATTACCCTGATCCCCAAACCAGGCAAACATCCCACCAAAAAGGAGAATTTCAGACAAGTATCCCTGATGAATATGGACGCAAAGATTCTCAACAGGAATCTAGCTAATAGGATCCACAGTACATTAAAATGATAATCCACCATGACCAGGTGGGACTTATCCATGGGTTGCAAGGGTGGTTCAACATTTGCAAATTAACCAAGGTGATAGAACAAATCAATAAAAGAAGAGAGAATAACCACATGGTCCTCTCTCAATTGATGCAGAAAAAACAGTTGACAAAATACAGTATCCGTTCCTAATTAAATGCACCAAAGGATAAGGATAGAAGAAATATTCCTCAACTTCATAAAATCTATCTATGGAGAAATCACAGCGAATATCACCCTCAATGGGGAAAAGCTGACAGCCTTCCCTTTGAGATCAGGAACAGGACAAGGATGCCCACAGTCACCACTCTTGTTCAACATAGTATTAGAAGTCCTAGCAACAGCAATCAGACAACAAAGGAAATACAAGGTGTTCCAACTGACAAAGAGAAGTCAAACTATCTTTGCAGGTGAAATGATTCATTATATGGAAAACCCAAAAAACTCCACCCCTAAACTTCTAGAACCCATTCAGCAATTCAGTAATGAGGCAGGATACAAAATCAATGTACAGAAATCAGTGGTTTTCTTATACACTAACAATGAGAATATAGAAAGGGAAATTAGAGAATCAATTCCATTTACTATAGCACCAAGAACCATAATATACCTGGGGATAAACCTAACCAAAGAGGTAAAGTATCTGTACCCGAGGAACTACAGAACACTTATGAAAGAAATTGAAGAAGACACAAAAAAACTGGAAGAACATTCCATGCTCATGAATAGGAAGAATAAACATTGTTAAAATGTCTATAGTGCCCAGAGCAATCTATACCTTTAATGCCACCCCAATCAAAATTCCACTGGCATTTTTCAAAGTGCTGGAACAAACAATCCTAAAATTTGTATGGAGCCAGAAAAGACCCTGAATTGTGAAGGAAATTTTGGAAAAGAAAAACAAAACTGGGGGTGTCACAATGCCTGACTTCAAGCTTTACTACAAAGCTGTGATCACCGAGACAGCATGGTACTGACACAAAAACAGACACATAAACCAGTGGAACAGAGTAGAGAGCCCAGATATGAACCCATGATTCTATGGTTAAATAGTCTTCGATATAGCTGGAAAAAATATCTGATGGAAAAAAGGAAAATCTCTTCAATAAATTGTGGTGGGATAATTGGAAAGCTATGTGTAGAAGAATGAAACTTGACCATTCCCTAAAACGGTACACAAAGATAAACTCGAAATGGATGAGAGACCTCAAAGTGAGGCAGGAATCTATCAAAATCCTAGAGGATAACATAGGCAGTAACCTTTTTGACATCGGCAACAGCAACTTCTATCAAGACATGTCTCCGGGCAGTATAGACATTTTTACGATGTTTATTCTTCCGATCCAAGAGCATGGAATGGTCTTCCATCTTTTTGTGTCTTCTTCAATTTCTTTTAGGAGTGTTCTGTAGTTCCTTGAGTACAGATCTTTAACCTCTTTGGTTAGGTTTATTCCGAGGTATCTTATGGTTCTTGGTGCTATACTAAATGGAATCAATTCTCTAATTTGCCTTTCTGTATTTTCATTATTAGTGTATAAGAAAGTCACTGATTTCTGGACATTGACTTTGTATCCTGCCACATTACTGAATTGCTGTATGAGTTCTAGTAGTTTGGGGGTGGAGTCTTTCGGGTTTTCCATATAAAGAATCATGTCATCTGCGAAGAGAGAGAGTTCGACTTCTTCCTTGCCAATTTGGATACCTTTTATTTCTCTTTGTTGTCTGATTGCTGTTGCTAGGACTTCTAATACAATGTTGAACAAGAGTGGTGAGAGTGGGCATCCTTGTCCTGTTCCTGATCTCAACGGGAAGGCTGCAAACTTTTTCGCATTGAGAATGATATTTGCTGTGGGTCTTTCATAGATAGATTTGACAAGGTTCAGGAATGTTCCCTCTATCCCTATACTTTGAAGCATTTTAATCAGGAACGGATGCTGGATTTTGTCAAAACCACATTGAGATACCACCTTACACCAGTTAGAATGGCCAAAATTAGCAAGACAAGAAACAACGTGTGTTGGAGAGGATGTGGAGAAAGGGGAACCCTCTTACACTGTTGGTGGGAATGCAAACTGGTGCAGCCACTTTGGAGAACAGTGTGGAGATTCCTCAGGAAATTAAAAATAGAGCTTCCCTATGACCCTGCAATTGCACTACTGGGTATTTACCCCAAAGATACAGACGTAGTGAAAAGAAGGTCCATCTGTACCCCAATGTTTATAGCAGCAATGGCCACGGTCGCCAAACTGGAAAGAACCAAGATGCCCTTCAACGGATGAATGGATAAGGAAGATGTGGCCCATATACACTATGGAGTATTATGCCTCCATCAGAAAGGACGAATACCCAACTTTTGTAGCAACATGGACAGGACTGGAAGAGATTATGCTGAGTGAAATAAGTCAAACAGAGAGAGTCAAGTATCATATGGTTTCACTTATTTGTGGAGCATAACAAATAATATAGAGGACAAGGGGAGATGGAGAGGAGAAGGGAGTTGAGGGAAATTGGAAGGGGAGGTGAACCATGAGAGACTACAGACTCTGAAAAATAACCTGAGGGTTTTGAAGGGGCAAGGGTTGGGAGGTTGGGGGAATCAGGTGGTGGGTATTAGGGAGGACACAGATTGCATGGAGCACTGGGTGTGGTGAAAAAACAATGAATACTGTTATGCTGAAAAAAAAAAAAAGACATGTCTCCAAACACAAAGAAAACAAAAGTGGAAATGAACTTTTGTAATTTAAAGATCAAACATTCAGCACAGCAAAGAAAATAGTTAACAAAACAAAGAGGAAACCACGGAATGGTAGAAGATATTTGCAAAGGACACTACAGAAAAAAGGCTGATATCCAGGATCTATAAAGAACCCCTCAAACTCAGCACACACAAAACAGATAATCATTTCAAAAAATGGATAGAAGACATGAACAAACACTCCTCCAAAGAAGACATACAAATGGCTAACAGACACATGAAAAAAATGTTCATCTTCATTAGCCATCAGGGAGATTAAATGAAAACCACATTGAGATACCACCATTCTCCAGTTAAAAACACCAAAATTAACAAGAAAGTAAATAAAAAGTGTTGGAGAGGATGTGGAGAAAGGGGAACCCTCTTACACTGTTGGTGGGAATGCAAGTTGGTACAGCCACTTTGGAAAACAATGTGGAGATTCCTCAAAAAATTAAAAATAGAGCTACCCTATGACCATGCAATTGTACTACTTGGTATTCACCCCAAAGATACAGATGTAGTGAAAAGAAGGATCATATGTACCACAATGTTCATACTAGCAATGGCCACATTAGCCAAACTGTGGAAAGATCCAAGATGTCCTTCAACAGATGAATGGATAAAGAATATATGGTCCATACATACAATGGAATATTATGCCTCCATCAGAAAGGATGAATGCCCAACTTTTAAATTGACATGGACAGGGCTGGAAGAGATGATACTGAGTGAAATAAGTCAAGCAGAGTCAATTATCATATGGTTTCACTTACTTGTGTAGCATAAGGAATAATATGAAGGACATTAGAAGAAGGAAAAGAAAAGTGAATTGGGAGAAATCAGAGTGGGAGATGAAACATGAGAGGTTTTGGACTCTGAAAAACAAATTGAGGGTATTGGAGGGCATGCTGGGGGGCTAGGAGAGCCTAGTGGTGGGTATTAAGGAAGACACGAATTGCGTGGAGCACTGGGTGTGGTGCATAAACAATGAATCTTGGAACACTGAAAAAATTAAATTAAAAAGAAAAATAATCTCAAAAAAAGTTAAAAAAGGAAGCTCTAACAGCTCAGATAAATGAGGCAGAAGAGAGAATTAGTAATATGGAAGACCAAATGGTGGAGAATAAAGAAGCTAAAAGAAAAGAGAAAACAACTACTGGACCACGAGGGGAGAATTAGAGAGATAAGTGATACCATATAATGAAAAAATGTAAGAACAATTGGTATCTCAGAAGAAGAAGAGGGGCCAGGAGGTATATTGGAGCAAATTATAGCAGAGAATTTACCTAATATGGCAAAGGGAACAAGCATCAAAATACAGGAAGCACAGAGACCCCCCCCATTCAATAAAAGTAGGTCCACACCCTGTCAACTAATAGCAAAATTACAAGTCTCACTTACAGAAAGAAAATTGTGAAAGCAACTAGAGACAGGAGGTCTGTACCATACAATGGTAGAAATATTAGATTGGCAGCAGACATATCTACAAAGACCTGGGAGGCCAGAAAGACTGGCATGATATATTCAGAACACAAAATGAGAAAAATATGTAGCCAAGAATACTATATCCAGCTAGGCTATCATTGAAAATAGAAGGAGAGCTAAAAAGCTTCCAGGACAAACAAAATCTAAAAGAATTTGCAAACACCAAACCATCCCTACAGAAATATTGAAAGGAGTCCTCTAAGGGAACCTAAAAATAAAAGACCAGAAAGGAACAGAAGCAATATGCAGTAACATACAATACAGGCAATACAATGGTACTAAATTATTATCTTTCAGTAGTTACCCTGAATGTAAATGGGCTAAATCCCCCCAATCAAAAGATACAGGGTATCAGAATTGATTAAAAACAAAAACAAAAACAAAAACAAAAACGGTGCTGGGGGACAAGATGGTGGAGAAATAGGAGAGGCAGTTTCAACCCATCCCCTAAAATGAGCTGATTATTTACCAGAACACTCTGAACACCCATGAAATCAGCCTGAGATGTAGGATTATACACTTCTGGATCTCTGTGGGGCCTGAAGATGCCAGTGGTGAGTTAAAGCAGTGGAGTTTGAATAATCGATTGATCAATTGGGCTGATATCAGAGGATAAATGGTAGTGGGAGGTAGCCACCAGAAGTAAACCATAGGAAAGTAATACTCCAATATGAGAGTGCCCTGTGATTGGGGACCAGCATTACTTGGAGTCTGGTTAAAATCACTCAAAAAGAGCAAAAGATCTTAAGGGGAAACTGGTGGAATCAGGCAGTCACGGGCACCAGTTTAAGCCCATGGACCCAGGACAGTCACCGCCAGAGCTGTGCCAGAGAGAGTGTAGCGAAGCATACAGACGATGGTCCCTGAACCTCTGGCATGTGAGAGTCTGGGTGGATGCCAGCCAGTGCTCTCTAGAACCACAGACTTCTGCACCCTGCAAGAGGCTCTGTGGCTGGGGCCAAGCTGGGCTCCACACCTTCCCTTGAGAGAGGTCCATGCAGGTGCTAGCAGTGATCTCTAGGTATGGCCGAGAGGCTGAACACTCCCAGCCCCAGCTGGTCAACAGAAAAATCTCAGCGCTCTGTCTCTGGTTGGGATCTCTCTGGTGGTCTGGGCCTGCCCAGACAGCAGCCCCACAAAGGCAGCCACTGGAAGCGAGCTCCCTGGACAAATATTGCTCAAGGTTTTGGTAGCACCAGGGTGCAGAAACAAGCAGGAGCTCCTGTGACCCCAGAGATGGTGGCCAGGGATGTGCTCTGCTGGTGGGAGGTGGCAGAGAGGGAATCTGTGTGCTCCAAACCACCCAGAGGGGAACAGACTGAAGCTTCTCTCTGAGACAAATGTCTGGGTGCAGTGTACTTTCATCTAAACCTTGGAAGAACCACCAAAATTCACCAAGTGAGGTGGGGGGGGGAACCTCCTGAGAACGAAAGCCTGAAAAACCTATTTCCTCAGAGCCCAGCCACTTGATAGGAGGCAGGAGAACTCAACCGAAGCAAGACTGCCTGAAAAACAATGTGGCAGACCCCTCCCCCAGAAAGCCAGCCCCAAAACACAAAACAAAACAAAAACAAAAACAAAAACAAAAACAAAAAATGAGAGTACAACCACCATAGGATCCCCATAAAACGCAAAACCCCAATATCAGTGGAAAAGAAGTTATTAAGCTCCCGATATTGACCTAAAATCTGTATATATCATAAATACAACTTTTATTTTTAATTCGTTCCCACTATTCTCGTTCTTTTTAAAAATTTTTAACTTTTTTAACTTATTTACCATCACAACGAGAGGTTCAATACAACAAATTCTGTCAACCTTTTAACTTGAACTTTCTTCATACATACACCTGTGTTTTTCTTTTGCTTTTCTATTTTTTATTATTTTTTTAAAGATTTTATTTCTTTATTTGGCAGAGAGAGAGAGAAACATCACAAGTAGGCAGAGAGACAGGTGGGGGCGGGGGGAAGCAGGTTCCCACTGAGCAGAGAGCCTGATGTGGGGTTTGATCCGAGGACCCTGAGATCACGACCCGAGCCGAAGGTGGAGGCTTCAACCCACTGAGCCACTCAGGTGCCCCTATTTTTTAATACTCATATAGAGATAAGCTTCAAGGTAATCCTCTTTCCCCAATGAATACCACCCCTTTATATAAGCCAGTTTTAATCCCCCTTTACCTCTGTAAAGTTGAGTCCTTTAACAAAGATATCAAGATACACCCTGGAAGAATCAAAATAATCTTCCTCACCCACACTGAGGATTTATAACCACCCTCCCATATTTTTCTTCTGCCATTGTTTCTGTGTATTTGTTTTTGTTCTGGTATCATATGAATCTTATACTTGGAGTTCATTTTGGCATGGTTCTTTTTTTCTTGTGATTTACTTTGTTGGTCTTCTTGTTTGTCCATTTTTGTTTATATACCTTAGAAATCTTACCTTTGGGGCTCATTCTGGCTGGGTTTTTTTTCTCTCTCTCTCTTTTTCTTTTTCCTGTCTCTCTCTGTCTCTCTTATTTTTCTCTTTTCTTTCTTTTTGGTGAGGACTCCTGATTGTTCAGAAGCATTCCAGGACACATCCACTAGCCATCTCTTACCAAAATGAGTAGGAGGAGGAATTCCCAACAGAGGAAAAGTTCAGGGACTGTGCCCTCTCCATCAGAGCTATTAGATATGGTAATAAACAGCATGTTGGAAAGGGAAATCAGGGTAACAATTATCCAGGCAATGGCTAGGTTGGAGAAAACCATTAATGACAACATGGATTCAATTAAGGAAGAAGTAAAAGCCACCAGGGAAGAAGTTAAAAGTGCTATCAATAAGTTCCAATATAATCTAAATTCTCTAACACCTAGGGTAAGAGAGGCAGAAGATAGAATTAGTGATCCAGAGGACAAACTGATAGAGAAAAAGGATCAGGAAGAAGCCTGAAACAAACAGCTTAGAAGTCATGAAAACAGAATTAGGGAAATAAATGACACCATGAAATGTTCCAACATCAGAATTATTGGGATTCCTGAGGGGGAGGAGAAAGAAATAAGACTAGAGGATATAGTTGAAACAATTCTCCATGAAAATTTTCCCAATCGGGGGAATGGAACCAGGGTTCATGCCCTACAGGCAGAAAGGGCACCCCTAAGATCATGGAATCTAGAATGACCTCCAGACACCTCGTTGTGAAACTGATGAATCATAATTTTAGACAGAAGCTCTGGAGAGCAGCTATAGGAAAGAGATTCCTTAAGAACAGAGCAAAGCCCATCAGAATAATGTTAGACCTGTCCACAGAAACCTGGCAAGCCAGAAAGGGCTGCCAAGATGTATTCAGGGCACTAAATGAGAAGAACATGCAGCCAAGAAAACTTTATCCAGCAAGACTGACATTCATAATGGATGGAAAAATAAAGAGCTCCCAAGACCGGCAAGGTTTAAAAGAGTATGTTACCACAAAGCTGGCACTGCAAGAAATATTAAGGGGGGGTTCTATAAAAGAGGAAAAAACCCCAAGAGTGTCATAGAACAGAATGTTACAGAGACAATCTATAGAAACAAGGACTTCACAGGCAACATGATGTCAATAAAAACATATCTCTCAAAATCACTCTCAAATTGAATGGCCTAAACCCTCCCATAAAATGTCACGGTGTTGCAGGTTGGATAAGATGACAGGACCCATCCATATGTTGCCTACAACAGACCTATTTTGAACCTAAGGATATATCCAGACTGAAAGTGAAAGGATGGAGAATCATCTTTCATTCCAATGGGCCTCAAAAGAAGGCTGGGTAGGAATTCTCCTATCTGATAAATTAGATTCCAAATTAAGACTGTAGTCAGAGATAAAGAAGGACACTACATCATTCTTAGAGGGTCTACATACCAAGAAGATCTAACAATTGTAAATATTTATGCCCCCAATTCTGGAGCAGCCAACTACATAAGACAATTTTTAATCAAGATAAAGAGTCATACTGACATGAATACATTAATAGTAGGGGAATTTAACACACCACTCTCAGTAATAGACAAATCATCCAAGCAGAAAATCAATAAAGAAACAAGAGCATTTGATGACACATTGGACCAGATGGACCTCATAGGTATATACAGAACATTCCACTGTAAAACAACAGAATATTCATTCTTCTCGAGTGCACATGGAACTTTCTCCTGAATAGAACACATACTGGGTCACACATCAACGCTCAACTGATACCAAAATTTAAGATTATTCCCTGCATATTCTCAGACCACAGTGTTTTGAAACTGGAACTCAACTACAAGAAAAAGTTCAGAAGGAACTCAAACACTTGGAAGCTAAAGACCACCCTGTTTAAGAATGTTTGGATCAATCAGAGAATCAAAGAAGAACGTAAACAATTCATGAACACCAATGAGAATGAAGTGACTTCAGTCCAAAACCTATGGTATACAGCAAAGGTGGTCCTAAGAAGGGGGGGAATACATAGCCATCCAAGCCTCCCTCAAAATATTGAAAAATCCAGAATACACCAGTAATCTTTACACTTAAAGAACTGGAAAATGAACAACCAATTAAGCCAACCACACACACAAGAGGGGAAATAATCAAGATTAAAGCAAAGATCAATGAGATAGAAACTAGAGATACAGTAGAAAACATCAACAAAACTAGAATCTGGTTTTTTGAAAGAATCAATAAGATCGATAAACCATTGGCCAAACTAATCCAAAAGAAAAAAGAGGGGATGCAAAATAGTAAAATAATGAATGAAAAGGAAGAGATCATGACTAACTCCAAGGAAATAGAAACAATCATCAGAAATTATTATCAACAATTATATTCCAATAAATTAAGCAACCTAGATGAAATGGATGCATTCCTGGAAACCTATAAACTTCTAAGACTGACTCAGGAGGAAATTGACAACCTGAAGAGACCAATATCTAGTAATGAGATTGAAGCAGTGATCAAAAACCTCCCAAAAAACAAGAGCCCAGGACCTGATGGATTCCATGAAGAATTAAATCAAACATTCAAAGAAGAAATAATACCTATTCTCCTGAAGCTTTTTCAAAAAATAGAAACAGAAGGAAAACTTCCAGACTCTTTTTATGAAGCCAGCCTTACCCTGATCCCTAAACCAGGCAAAGATCCCACCAAAATGGAGAATTTCAGAGCAGTATCCCTGATGAATATGGACGCTAAGATTCTTAACAAGATCCTAGATAATAGGATCCAACAGTACATTAAAAAGATTATCCACCATGACCGGGTGGGATTTACCATGGGATGCAGGGGTGGTTCCACATTCACAAATCAATCAATGTGATAGAACAAATCAATAAGAGAAGAGAGAAGAACACATGGTCCTCTCAATCAATGCAGAAAAAGCAGTTGGCAAGATAGAGGGTTCAGTCTTGATTAAAATGCTTTTAAGTATAGTGATAGAGGGAACATTCCTCAATTTCATAAAATCTGTTTATGAAAAACCCACAGCAAGTATCATCCTCAATGGGGAAAAAGCTGACAGCCTTCCCTTTGAGATCAGGAACACGACAAGGACGCCCATACTTGTTCTCTTGTTCAACATAGTATTAGAAGTTTTGGGGGCGCCTGGGTGCCTCGGAGGGTTGACCCTCTGCCTTCGGCTCAGGTCATGATCTCAGGGACCTGGGATTGAGCCCCACATTGGGATCTCTGCTCAGCAGGGACCCTGCTTCCCCCCTTCTCTCTCTGCCGGCCTCTCTGCCTACTTGTGATCTTTCTCTCTGTCAATAAATAGATAAAATCTTTTTTAAAAAAAAGTTCTACCAATAGCAATCAGACAACAAAGAGAAATAAAAGGTATTCAGATTGGCCATGAAGAAGTCAAACTCTCTCTCTTCGCAGATGACATGATACTTTATATGGAAAATCCAAGAACTCCACCCTCCAACTACAAGAACACATACAGCAATTCAGTAATGTGGCAGGATACAAAATCGATGTACAGAAATCAGTTGCTTTCTTACACACTAACAGTGAAAATACAGAAAAGGAAATTAGAGAATCTATTCCATTTACTACAGCATCAAGAACCATAAGATACCTGGGAATAACCCTAACCAAAGAGGTATAGGATCTGAACTCAAGGAACTACAGAACGCTCATGAAAGTAATTGAAGAAGACACAAAAGGTTGGAAGACAATTCCATTTCATGGATCAGAAGAATAAACATTGTTAAAATATCTATGTTGCCTGGAGCAATCTATACTTTCACTGCCATTGCAATCAAAATTCCACAGGCATTTTTCAAAGAGCTGGGACAAACAATGCTAAAATTTGTATGGAACCAGAAGAGATCCCGAATTGCTAAGGAAATTTTGGAAATTAACAGCAAAACTGGGGGGGGGGGAGCAAAACTGGGGGCATCACGTTCCCTGTCTTCAGGCTTTACTACAAAGCTCTGATCACCAAGACAGCATGGTACTGGCACAAAAACAGACACATAGACCACTGGAACAGAGTATAGAGCCCAGATATGGACCCTCAACTTTATGGTCAAATAATCTTCGACAAAGCAGGAAAATATATCCAGTGGAAAAAAGTCTCTTCAATATATGGTGCTGGGGAAATTGGATAGCTACATGTAGGGGAATGAAACTTGAGCATTATCTTACACCATACACAAAGATAAACTCGAAATGGATAAAAGACCTCAACATGAGGCAGGATTCCATCAGAATCCTAGAGGAAAGCATAGACAGTTACCTACTCAACATCGGCTAGAGCAACTTCTTTCAAGATATGTCTCCAGAGGCAAAGGAAACAAAAACAAAAATGAATTTTTGGGACTTCATGAAGATCAAAAGCTTCTGCACAGCAAAGGAAACAGTCAACAAAACCAAGAAGCAGCCCACGGAATGGGAGAAGATATTCGCAAATGACAATACAGACAAAGGGCTGACTTCCAAGATCTCTAAAGAACTCCTCAAACTCAACACACACAAAACAGATAATCATGTCAAAAATGGACAGAAGACATGAACAGACACTTTCCGAAAGGAGACATACGAATGGCTAACAGACACATGAAAAAATGTTCATCATCACTAGCCATCAGGGAGATTCAAATGAAAACCACATTGAGTTACCACCTCACACCACTTAGAATGGCCAAAATGAACAAGACAGTAAACAACATGTGTTGGAGAGGATGTGGAGGAAGGGGAACCCTCTTACACTGTTGGTGGGAATGCAAATTGGTGTAGCCACTTGGGAAACAGTGTGGAGATTCCTTTAGAAATTAAAAATAGAGCTTCCCTATGACCCTGAAATTGCCCTATTGGGTATTTACACCAAAGATACAGATGTAGTGAAAAGAAGGGACATCTGTACCCCAAAGATCATAGCAGCAATTGCCACAGTTGCCAAACTGTGGAAAGAACAAAGATACCCCTCAATGGTTGAAAGGATAAAGAAGATATGGTCCATATGTACTATGGAGTATTATGCCTCCATCAGAAAGGATGAAAACCAAACTTTTGCATCAACATGGATGGGACTGGAAGAGATTATGCTGAGTGAAATAAGTCAAGCAGAGAGATTCAATTATTTCACTTGTTTGTGGAGCATAAGGAATAACACAGAGAACATGAGGAGATGGAGAGGAGAAGTGACTTGCGGGAAATTGGAGGGGGAGATGAACCATGAGAGACTGTGGACTCTGACAAACGAACTGAGGGTTTTGCAGGGGTAGAGGTGGATGGTTGGGTGAGCCTGGTCATGGGTTTTATGGAGTGCATGTATTGAATGCAGCACTCAGTGTGGTGCATAAACAATGAATTCTGGAACACTGAAAAGAAATAAATAAAGGAAAACACGACCCTTTGATATGTTGTCTGTAAGAAATTCATTTTAAACTCAAGGACACCTCCAGATTTAAAGTAAGGGTGTGGAAAACAATTTACCATGCTAATGGACATCAAAAGAAAGCTGGGGTGGCAATCCTTATATCATATAAATTAGATCTTGAGCGAAAGATTTTAGTAAGAAGTGAGGAAGGACATTATATCATACATAAAGTATCTGTCCAAAAAGAAGATCTAACAATTTTAAATATCTATGCTGCTAACATGGAAGCAGCCAATTATATAAACCAATTAATAACAAAGAAACACATCAACAATAATACAATAATAGTATGGGATGTTAACACCCCCCCCCCCATATAGTAAATGGAAAGATCATCTAAGCAATAGATCGACAAGGAAATAAAGGCTTTAAATGACACACTGGACCAGATGGACATCACAGATATATTCAGAACATTGCATCCCAAAATAACAGAATACACATTCTTCTCTAGTGCACATGGAAAATTCTCCAGATTGAGCACATCCAGATCTGTGACACCTGTCACAAATCAGGTCTCAACTGGTACCAAAATATTGGTATCATTCCCTGCATATTTTCAGACCACAATGCTATGAAACTGGAATTCAACCACAAGAGGAAAGTTGGAAAGAACTCAAATACATGGAAGCTAGAGAGCATCCTACTAATGAATGAATGGGTCAACTATAAAATTAAAGAAGAATTTAAAAAACTTCATGGAAACAAATGAAAATGAAAAGACAAGTGTTTAAAATCTTTGGGATACAGTAAAGGTGGTCCTGAGAGGAAAGTGTATAGCAATACAAGCCCTTCTCAAGGAACAAGAAAAATCTCAAGTACACAATATAACCTTACTCCCAAAGAAGCAGGAGAAAGAACAACAAATAAAGCCTAAACCAGGCAGGAGAGGAGAAATAATAAAGATCAGAGCAGAAATCAATGAAATAGAAACCAAAAGAATAGTAGAATAAATCAACATAACTAGGAACTGGTTCTCTGAAAGAATTAATAATTTTGATAAACCCCTGGTCAGTCTTATCAAAAAGAAAAGAGGAAGGACCAAAATTAATAAAATCATGAATGAAAGAGGTGAGATGACAATCAACACCAAAGAAATACAAACAATTATAAGAACATATTATGAGTAACTATACGCCAGCAATTTCACAATCTGGAATAAATAGATGCATTCCTAGAGATATATAAACTACTAAAACTGAAGTAGGAAAATAGAAAACCTGAACAGACTCATAACCAGTAAGGAGATTAAAGCAGTCATCACAAATCTCCCAACAAACAAGAGCCCAGGGCCAGATGTCTTCCCAGGGGAATTTTTCCAAACATTTAAAGAAGAATTAATACCTATTCTCCAGAAACTATTCCAAAAAAAGAAAGAAAGAAAGAAACGGGAGGAAAATTTCCAAACTCATTTTATGAGGCCAGCATTACCTTGATCCCCAAACCAGACAAAGACCCCATCAATAAGAAGAATTGCAGACCAATATCCCTGAAGAACATAGATGCAAAAATTTTCACCAAAATACTTGCCAATAAGATCCAAAAGTACATTAAAAAGATTATTCACGATGACCAAGCGGGATTTATTGGTGGGCTTCAAGGTTGGTTCAACATCTGCAAATCAATCAATATGATACAATACATTAATAAAAGAAAGAACAAGAACCATATGATGCTCCCAATAGATGCTGAAAAAGCATTTGACAAAGTAGAGTATTGTTTCTTTATCAAAGCTCTTCACAGTGCAGGGCTAGAGAGTACATACCTCAATATCATAAAAGTCATCTATGAAAAACCACAACAAGTATCATTTGTAGTGGGGAAAAACTGAGAACTTTCCCCCGAAGGTCAGGAACATGGCAGGGCTGTCCACTATCACCACTGTTTTTCAACATAGTACTAGAAGTCCTAGCCTCAGCACTCAGACAACAAAAATAAATAAAAGGTATCTGAATTGGCAAAGAAGTCAAACTCACACTTCGCAGATGATATATTTTATGTGTAATACCCAAAAGAATCCACTACAATACTGCTAGAACTCATACAGGAATTCAGTAGTGTCAGGATATAAAATCAATGCACAGAAACGAGTTGCTTTTCTATACACCAACAGTAAGACATAAAAAAGAGAAATTAAGGAGTCAATCCCATTTACAATTGCACCCAAAACTATAAGATACCTAGGAATAAACCTTACGAAAGAGGCAAAGAATCTGTACTCAGAAAACTATAGAATACTCATGAAAGAAATTGAGGAAGACACAAAGAAATGGAAAAAAAAAGTTCCATGTTCATGGATCAGAAGAACAAATATTATGAAAATGTCTATGCTATGTAAAGCATTCTACATGTTTAATATAATCCCTATCAAAATACCATCAATTTTTTTTCCAATAAATGGTACAAATAATCCTAAAATTTATATGGAATCAGAAGAGACCTCGAATAGCCAGAGGAATGTTGAAAAAGAAAGCTAAAGTTGGTGGCATCACAATTCCAGACTTCAAGTACTATTACAAAGCTGTCATCATCAAGACAGTATGGTACTGGCACAAAAACAGACACATAAATCAATGGAACAGAATAGAGAGCCCAGAAATGGACCCTCAACTCCATGGTCAACTAATCATTGACAAAGCAGGAAAGGATGTCCAGTGGCAAAAAGACAGTCTCTTCACCAAATGGTGTTGGGAAAATTGGACAGCCACATGCAGAAAAGTGAAACTGGATCATTTCCTTACAGCACATACAAAAATAGACTCAAAATGGATGAAGGAGCTCAATGTGAGAAAGTAATCCATCAAAAGCCTTGAGAACACAGGCAGCAATCCCTTCAACCTCAGACACAGCAACTTATTCCTAGAAGCATCGCCAAAGGCAAGGGAAACAAGGGCAAAAATGAACTAGTGGACTTCATCAAAATAAAAATCTTTTGCACAGCAAAGGAAACAGTCAACAAAACCAAAAGACAGCTGACAGAATGGGAGAAGACTGAAACTAATGCACTGTATGGGGCACCTGGGTAACTCAGTTAAGCATCCTACTGTTGGTTTCAAATCATGTCATAATCTCAGGGTTGTGAGATCAAGCCCCATGTCAGGCTCTCTCTCTCTCTCTCTTCCTCTCTAATAAACAAATAATAAACATAACATTACACTGTATGTAAATTAACTTGAATTTAAATAAAAATAACAGAAGACATAACATAAATTTCCAAAAATAATATGCAGATACTCTGCATATTTCTATATACAGTTCACAACATACACAAATAGTGCTGTCTTTATTAATGGAAATAGTCATTAGCATAATTGAATCCAGAAAATTAGGGAGTGATTCCAGAAACCCTAGAATCAGTCCAGAAATCTCATCTTTTAAATTATGTTCTCTAATACTACTCTGTATATCTCAACCTAATATTTTTGTGTTTCTCCAAAAACAACAAAAACTTATAGAATAGATGCTGCTGCTGATAGATCATAGATGACGGGTAGATAGATTATAGATGATAGATATAGATGATAGGTAGATAGATAGATAATAGATAGATAGTTAGATATAGATAGGTGATAGGTAGATGATAGATATATAGATAGATAATAGATAGATGATAGATAGCTGATAGATAGATACACTGATAGTAATAAGATTTGATTAATTAATTTTAGGAGGTGGCTCAGACAGTTGCAAAGAACAAGATTTCTGCAATATGCCCTCAGCTAACTGGAAAACCAAGAAAGCCAGTGATATAACTAAGTCTGAGTCTGAAATCCTGAGAACCAGGGGCAGCATGTGGTGTAACTCCTAGTCCCCCCCCAAAAAAAAGCCCTGAGAATGAGGGGGCCCTTGGTGTCATGTCCCAGAGGCCACAGGCCCAAGAAACAGAATCTCAATTCTTTAGGGCGGGCAGTGACAGAAATCCCCCACTCAAGGAGGGGAGAAGGAAATTGTCCATTGTGTTTTTGTTCTATTGTGGCTCTCAATTCAGATTAGATGTAGCTTTCTCACGTTGGTGAGAGCAAGGTCTCTTTACTAAGTCACTGATTAAATGTTAATTCCTTCTAGAGAAACCCTCACAGATACCTTCAGAAACAATTCTGTAGCACTATCTGACTTTCTTATCCCAATCAAGTGAACTGATAACTTTAACTATCACAAGTCCACCCCTTCCTACTTGACAGCTATACCAATGCCTTCAACCATACTTAATTTTCAAATAAAGACAATAACAAGATCACAATTCCTGACATGATAGATGTATCCTGTGTAATCCAAAAACACACTAACCTTTCCCCAGAAAAGAAGGTAAATTCCTTTAATGATGTTTACTCTTCTCCCAGATTTCTCATAAAAGTAGTGTGTTATAGGTAACTAATGACTCATTGAACATTGCATCAAAAACTAATGATGTCCTATAAGTTGGCTAATTGAATATAATGAAAAATAAATAAAAATTAAAAAATAGTGTGATGTAAAATTAACAATACTCAAATGCTATGTTATGAAATCAATATCTCATACTACATAGGAGAATAAGAATAATTAAAGACATGGGCACACAGATAACAAATATATTGATAACAAAATAAGAAGGAAATGTTAATGACAATTACAGTTCTCATTTACATAAGTGGTTACGTGGTAGTATGTGGTATTTACAGCTACCTTCTTCTAATTCCCTTCTTATATTTCCTTTCCATCAGCAAGCGCATTAGCTAGTGGAGTGATCCAAACCTTTATTTCTCAAGGGTCTGGGTCATTATTAGTCTTTTTTGGATTGAGTTTCTAAAATTTCCCATTGACCTTAGTCACTTGCACATTAATACTATGAGAAGCCCTAAGGGCTATTCTGTATTCCAGACATACTCGTACTTACCTCCATTCTGGAATAGCTATCCTATTTCTCTTTGGTAGTCACATAATTTATTATTATTATTTTTATTGTTTGCTTATCAAATATTAGACTCCTGAAATTTCTCCTAGGAACCTCTGTGAATTTCCTTGTAAAATCCTTAATTTGAACTCTGCTAAGTCTGTTGACAAGAATTTCTCATCCTACATGTATTGATGACAATCAATACTTAATCAGGTATCTCATCCTATAGCATCCACCAGGTGATAACCAATCAACATGCCCTGTCTTCAGTAAGAATCCTGTTATGTCAGTTTAGATAGAATCTCATTTATTTACCTCAGTATTAATTTTCTACCCACTCACCCACATCAGTCTCCCTGGGTATAAATTCCCAGCTGCACATGCTGTATTCGAATTTCATCCTGTTTCTATACAGAGATTTTTTTTCTCCATTACAGAAATTTAATCTTTTTTTTTTTAACCCCTTTAAACATCTAGTTTTCTTTGACAAGTATACTGCCGCAGGTCAGCTCAGATTCATTATGAAGTCCCAGAACTTTCACTCAGAACCCTAACTGTGCACCTTTGAAGCACTTGTCTTCACTTCTGAATGACCGATTAGGAATCCATTGGTGAGTCCAGTCCCTAAATCATTGGTCCAGACAAAAGTCCCTTGTAGATGGTAGGGATATACTTTGATTCATGAGATTTTGAGTATGCTCTAGAATCACACATAGAGGTAGGTCAGAGTACCAGTTTTTCTGTTAGCAGCTGGGTCAGAGTCCTTGTAGTATAAGAACCTGCCAATTAAAAAAAAAATTAATGCAAGTGCCTGCCTTAAGCTTTGAATGTGGAGGCATCTACTTCAAAGGCAGCTATCTCCAACAAACACATTGTCAGCCACAGAACTAGACAAAAAGGCAGGATGCCTCCCTTGAAGTTCCTTTGTTTAGAGATGTTTGCTTGGTTTGTATAACTGACCACTTGTTTGAGTTTTGTTGTTTTGTTTCCCTTTACTCTTCTCATGTTTTAAGAACCATCATCTTTTAAATTCACCAATAATGAGTAAACCTGTGCATCCCTAGACCCCCAACCACAACACAAATAAAAGCAGAACACCTGTCTCTGTCTCTGTCTGTCTACCTGCAACCTCACTGTGTGGCCCAAAGCATGCCATGGACCCTCAAGACTTATGAATAATAAACCTTTTTTTTTTTCTTTCAAGATTTCCTGATGGTTATTGCTGAGGGCATCTTGCAATCATTACAAGAATCACAAGATCATGTCCAGCATCAACACTGGTTCTGAAAGAGCAACCTGAGTCCATATGAGCACCCCCTAGGCATTCTGAGCTGGTTGCATCACTATCAACAGGCTGAGACCAGCACAAATAGTCCCAGGCAAGCATAAGCTATGTTAGAGTCCTAAGTGTAGTCCCAGTGGACTACAAACCCCATTCTTGAATCACTGTTTATTAGATGCACTTCCAGCTCAGTTTGCATGCTTTCTGCTGCCGTGAATTTACTAAAGATAACTGGGAACTTCAAGGCACTCTTCAGTAAACTTAAAATCTTCCCAAACTTGCCCCCCCCCCGGTTTTTTTTTTTTTTTGGTTATCCCATAATTTCCTTGACAATAATTTTTAAACAATTTCAACAGAGGTGGGACAATCTGATCAAGATGACTTTGTAAAGAAGCTGGAACACAAGTTCCCTACCCTCACCCACAACTAGGCTTCTCTGTACTTGCAGCCTTAGGAATCAGCACATTACCTAGGGTTGAAGTGAATACTGTTAGACAGGATTCCTCCTCCTCATGTCTTCCTTCTGTCATTAGCTAAAATACCAGTTCCTAAAAGTCCCTTGAAGATTATCTCCTACATTTCTTAATTTTTAAAGTTTATTCATTTACTTATTTATTTATTTTTAGTAATCTCTACACCCAACCTGGGACTTGAACTCACAACCTTAAGATCAAGAGTCTTGTGCTTTTCTGGCTGAGCTTCAAAGTTCTTTATTTATTTTAATGGAAAGACAATTACTTAATGATAAAAGTGCTTCCTATGATGGGAGAAAGTAAAAAGGGAATAAAATTTAGGTGGTTCAGTTGGCTAAACATCCAAATTTAAAATTAATTCTTATTTAAATTCAATTTAGTTAACATATACTCTATTATTATTCAGGGGTAGAATTTAGTGATTCATCAGTTGCCTATAACACCCAGTGCTCATCACATCACGTGCCCTTCTTAATGCCCACCACCCAGTTACCCATCCCTCCTACCTCCCCTCCAGCAACCTCAGTTTGTTTCCTAGAGTTCAGTGTCTCTTATGGTTTGTCTCCCTCTCTATTTTCATCTTATTTTATTTGCTCCTTAAACTTCTTCCTTTCTTCTCCCAGCTGCTCCTACTTCCTCCTTTTACTGATTTTGGAACTTTCCTTCAGTTCCTATGAGTCATTTGATAAATCCACCTTTAAACCCCTATTTTCTTTATCCCTCTGCTCACTCTGGTCATTCATCCATTCCTACCTTGGTCCCTCAGTACACTATAGTCACTTGAACTTTAGATCCTCTATCCTCTGTTAAGGACTCTTGAGGGACTAAAACACAACCCCCCCCCAACAAACAAACAAACAAACCCAACAGTCACCATCCGATGATTAAAAAAAAAAAAAGAACAAAAGTGTATTTGAAAATAGAACTGGATATTTTTCTCTCAGATGGTTTTTGGACACATTCAGATAGATATCTTTTCAGTCACTTGCTTAAAATTTAGTGCATAGCATTATCAGATTATATGTCAGAGCAAAACAAAACCTTAACAATCCCCTCCACAAATATTGGAAGCCAGGCAAACCTAAATACCCATTTTCCAGAAACACAATTCAAATAGAAATATAAAGTGGTATTACACAAGCGAGATTGTAGTATTACATTTGAATGAGTAAGGGATAAGTGTTTACAATGAAAGTTGTAAGATCCCTACATCTGTCTGTAAATTTAAGTAAGTAGCTGCATGTATGTTATGTATGTTACATTTTTTTTTTACTTCTTAATGATGTTAAATTAATTTATAAAATCCCTTAAAGAAGTTCTATTCAAATTGGCTTAGGGTAATGAGTGTTTATATAAATTGAGTATTCCTCCAATTTTCAGAAATATAAAATGAATCAAATATATTTATGTGAACTTTAGTTGAGATAAACATTGGTAAACAAAGCTAGGTTTCAAAACATTTGGTCAAATAAAAATAGGTATGTCTTAGCATTATCACTATGAAATAAAATGCACATATAAAATTTCTTTCTACCTGAATTTAGTAATCAGCCAAGCTCATATTATCTCTAATAAGGTTTTAAGATTATGAAGCTATAAATCCAACTTTAAAAATGTACATTAAATAAGGTACTTGATGCATGGCAAACATAGTAGTAAATCAAAAAGAAAAAAAAAATAAGCATCATGTTTAAATTTCTAGGGTAATTTCTCCTGTGTTGTTGTCAACAGCACATTAAAAAGATTATCCACCATGACCAGGTGGGATTCATCCCTGGGTTACAAGGATGGTTCAACATTCGCAAATCAATCAATGTGATAGAACAAATCAATAAGAGAAGAGAGAAGAACCACATGGTCCTTTCAATTAATGCAGAAAAAGAATTTGACAAAATCCAGCATCTGTTCCTGATTAAAAAACTTCAAAGTATAGGGATAGAGGGAACATTCCTGAACCTCATCAAATCTATCTATGAAAGACCCACAGCAAATATCATTCTCAATGCGAAAAAGTTTGCAGCCTTCCCTTTGAGATCAGGAACACGACAAGGATGCCCACTCTCACCACTCTTGTTCAACATAGTATTAGAAGTCCTAGCAACAGCAATCAGACAACAAAGAGAAATAAAAGGTATCCAAATTGGCAAGGAAGAAGTCAAACTCTCTCTCTTCGCAGATGACATGATTCTTTATATGGAAAACCCAAAAGACTCCACCCCCAAACTACTAGAACTCATACAGCAATTCAGTAACATGGCAGGATACAAAGTCCATGTCCAGAAATCAGTGGCTTTCTTATACACTAACAATGAAAATACAGAAAGGCAAATTAGAGAATCTATTCCATTTACTATAACATCAAGAACCATAAGATACCTCGGAATAAACCTCACCAAAGAGGTGAAGGATCTGTACTCGAGGAACTACAGAACACTCATAAAAGAAATTGAAGAAGATACAAAAAGATGGAAGACCATTCCATGCTCTTGGATCGGAAGAATAAACATTGTTAAAATGTCTATACTGCTTAGAGCAATCTACACTTTTAATGCCATTCTGATCAAAATTCCACCGGTATTTTTCAAAGAGCTGGAGCAAATAATCCTAAAATTTGTATGGAATCAGAAGAGACCCCAAATTGCTAAGGAAATGTTGAAAAACAAAAATAAAACTGGCGCATCACGTTACCTAATTTCAAGCTTTACTACAAAGCTGTGATCACCAAGACAGCATGGTACTGGCATAAAAACAGACACATGGACCAGTGGAACAGAGTAGAGAGCCCAGATATGGACCCTCAACTCTATGGTCAAATAATCTTCGACAAAACAGGAAAAAATATCCAGTGGAAAAAAGACAGTCTCTTCAATAAATGGTACTGGGAAAACTGGACAACTGTATGTAGAAGAATGAAACTTGACCATTCTCTTACACCGTACACAAAGACAAACTTGAAATGCTGTTGATGTTGTTGTTTAATGCTTGCTTAATTTGTCAACAGGAACAATAACTCAAGATAATGACTACATTTTTTTGTTTAGCTCATGAAATTTTCATGACCTATTGACAAAAACAAGTGGATTAAAACAGATGTGAGTGGGATACAAGTTTATAGATGAACTTTTCTACAATGGTTATGTTTCACAATATGTCTAGTTAAAAATATTTTCAAAGCACATTTGGTGACTTAAAACCTGAAACCATACTAAGTTAAGGTAAATGTTGGATATTTAATAAATATCTAGATGAGTTCCAAATACAATAAAGTATTTAAATATTAATAATTAAAAATAAGTTTGTTTACTTTTGACATTTTATGTTATACAATATAGAGAAGCTAAATAAATGTATATGAGTCTGTTAATAAAGGTGAGATTTGTTCAATAAAAAGGCACATATCCCTAGGAAATATTGCAATGGTGTGTTCATAAATTTGCCACAAAAAAAACAGTATGTGGCAGACAGTTTTACAAACTGCTTTCTTTTTTTTTAAAGATTTTTATTTATTTATTTGACTGACAGAGATCACAAGTAGGCAGAGAGGCAGGCAGAGAGAGAGGAGGGAGCAGGCCCCCCGCCGAGCAGAGAGCCTGATGTGGGGCTCGATCCCAGGACCCTGGGATCATGACCTGAGCTGAAAGCAGAGGCTTTAACCCACTGAGCCACCCAGGTGCCCCCAAACTGCTTTCTTTAGGGGAGCCTAGTGGCTCAGTTGGTTAAGCAACTGCCTTTGGCCCGGGTCATGATCCTGGAGCCCTGGGATAGAGTCCCACATTGGGATCCCTGCTCTCCTTCTGACCTGTCCCCTCTCATGCAGTCTCTCTCTCAAATAAGTAAAATCTTCAAAACAAAAACAAACAAACAAAGAAAAAACCTGCTTCCTTTGTATGTTTCAATGTAACAGATGACTACTAGTTAAAAGTTGAATCAGTATTTGTAAATGGCATTACTAGGATTAACAATGATAAAGAAAATGTCTATGCAAAGGAAGTAAAGTTACTTTTTGATAATGAAAGTTATGAATGGTGTGATTTTGTTAAGGATAAAAGAGAATAAAGTTATCCTAATGTGGAATTATTGATTATTCCAGTATGAGAAAGATGAAAGGAGTAAGATAAAAATCAAATGCACATTTAAAAAACAGTTGCAGAATGCCTGTTGGAAAGTAGTATTGGAAAAGGAATCTTCTCTTGTGCAGTCAAAGTTGGCAATGATTAGATGGATATATTTTAAATTGTTTTGGGTTTCTTTTTACCTTTAATAGTATATTCTGATGAAAAATCACAATATAGTTCTCTCCCAAGGAAAACAACACAGTTCTCCTAGATTACTGATTATTTTGTTAATGGAAATTATGAAAATATTTCTCTTTAATTTTTATATTCTTTTTGTGAAACCAAGATTTTTGTATAAAAACAATTTCCTGTGCTTCAACTGGTCTTTATCAGGCCTTTGATTCCTTTAAAAAGGTTTATCTCAGGGTGCCTGGGTGGCTCAGTGAGTTAAAGCCTCTGCCTTTGGCTCAGGTCATGATCCCAGGGTCCTGGGATCGAGCCCTGCATCAGGCTCTCTGCTCAGCGGGGAGCCTGCTTCCTCCTCTCTCTCTCTGCCTGCTTCTCTGCCTACTTGTGATCTCTGTCTGTCAAATAAATTAAAAAATTTAAAAAAAAAGGTTTATCTCCTCAAAAGTTAAAAAAAATCAATTTTTAAAACTACATATCTTTATATTTTTGCCTTTGAAATCTTTTGTTACTTTGCTTAAATAGGTAACTATACTTTCACAGTAATCCCATTTAGTCATGGGTTCAGATATTTTGACAGGTATTGACAATTTCCCAAAATCAATTTTAATGTAGCATTTTTGCCCTCAAACAAGCAATGAAATTTCCCATAGGGTCCCTGTAAAATCCCAGAGGATTTGTCTCTCACCTGGAAAAAGGGAATGCTAACTAATGATGTTTATTTTGTACACAAATTACATGGGGAACATTGTCAAATAAAGTGCTGATAAACCTTCATAGGTTACATATGTGTCGCTTTATATTACTAAGACAGGCATTACAGAAATTATAATAATTTCTTTTTTATGTACAAAAGTGTTTTTTATTATTTATTTATTTATTTGTTTGTTTGTTTATTTATTATTTTATTTTATTTTTTCAGTGTTCCAAGATCCATTGTTTATGCACCACACCCAATTCTCCATGCAAAAGTGCCTTCCTTAATACCCACTACCAGGCTCACCTAACTCCCATCTCCTCCCTTCTAAAGCCCTCAGTTTGTTTCTCAGAGTACACAGTCTGTCATGGTTCATCTCTCCCTCCTATTTCCCCCAATGCACTTTTCCATTCCTTCTCCTAATGTCTTCCATGTTATTCCTTATGCTCCACAAATAAGTGCAACCATATGATATTTGACTCTCTCTGCTTGACTTATTTCACTCAGCATAATCTCCTCCAGTCCCGTCGATGTTGATTCAAAAGTTGGGTATTCATCATTTTTGATGGAGGCATAATATTCCATTGTATATGTGGACCATCAGAATAACATCAGATCTGTCTACAGACACCTGGCAAGCCAGAAAGGGCTGGCAAGACATATTCAGGGCACTAAATGAGATGAACATGCAGCCAAGAATACTTTTTCCAACAAGGATGACATTCAAAAATGGATGGAGAGATAAAGAGCTTCCAAGACCGGCAAAGAAAGAGTATGTGACCACCCACCAGCGCTACAAGAAATATTGAGGGGGGTTCTTTGAAAGGAGTGACATAGAATAGAATTTTACATAGACAATCTATAGAAACAAGGACTTCACAAGCAACATGATGTTGATAAAAACGTATCTTTCAATAATCACTCTCAACGTGAATGGACTAAATGCTCCCATAATACAGCACATGGTTGCAGACTGGATAAAACAACAGGACCCATCCCTATGCTGTCTACAAGAGACCCATTTTAAATCTAAGGATACATCCAGACTGGAAGTGAAGGGATGGAGAAGCATCTTTCATGACAATGGGCCCCAAAAGAAGGTGGGGATAGCGATTCTCACATCAGATAAATTAGATTTTAAATTAAAGACTGTAGTCAGAGATAAAGAAGGACACTACATCATCCTTAGAGGGTCTATTCACCAAGAAGATCTAACAATTATAAATATCTATGCCCCCAATCTGGGAGCAGTCAACAACATAAGACAACTGTTAATGAAGATAAAGAGTCATATTGATATGGATACATTAATAGTAGGGGATCATAACACACAACTCTCAGTAATAGATCATCCAAGCAGAAAATCAATAAAGAAACAAGAGCATTTAATGACACACTGGATCAGATGGACCTCCTAGATATATACAGAACTTTCCACCCTAAACACCAGAATACTCATTCTTCTTGAGTGCACATGGAAATTTCTCCAGAATAGATCACATACTGGGTCACAAATCAGGGCTGAACTGATACCACAAGATTGAGATTATTCCCTGCGTATTCTCAGACCACAATGCTTTGAAACTGGAACTCTACCACAAGAAAAAGATTGGAAGGAATTCAAACACTTGGAAACTAAAGACCACCCTGCTTAAGAATGTTTGAATCAAAGAGAAACTCAAAATCAAAGGGGAACTTAAACAATTCATGGAAACCAATGAGAATGAAGTGACTTCAGTCCAAAACCTGTGGGATACAGCAAAGGCAGTCCTGAGGGGAAAATGCATAGCCATCCAAGTCTCACTCTAAAAAAATTGAAAAATCCTGAATATACCAGTTCTCTTTACACCTTAAAGGACTGGAAAATGAACAACTAATTAAGCCAACCCCATGCACAAGAAGGAAAATAATCAAGATTAAAGCAGAGATCAATGAGTTAGAAACTGGAGATAAAACAGAACATATCAACGAAACTAGAAGCTGGTTCTTTGAAGACTATCATTCAGAATGGGAGAGATAAAGAGTTCCCAAGACTAACGAAAACTAGAGGAGTTCATGACCACTAAACCTCCCTGCAAGAAATATTATCTGAGTGGAAAGGAGAGACCAAAAGTGATAGTATAGAGAACAGAAACACAGAAGCAGTAAAAATGGATATTTATCTAAAGAATCAGTCAAGGAAATCACAAAATAAAAGCCTATAAAATATAACCATATATACCTAAAACATGGAGAGAAGATCAGAAAATGGGTTCAAACTTAAATAACTATCAAATTAATCTAGACGGGTACAAGCAGAAACGGTTTTGTTCAAACCAAGTGGTAACCATATGTCAAAAACCACTGAAAATATGCAAAGAATAAAGAAGAAAAAATTGGGGGCACCTGGGTGGCTCAGTTGGTTAAGCAACTGCCTTCTGCTCAGGTCATGATCCTGGAGTCCCAGGATCAAGTCCCACATCAGGCCCTCTGCCCCTCGCCCCTTCCATTCTCTCTCTCTCTCTCAAATAAATAAAATCTTTAAAAAAAAGAAGAAGAAAAAGTGCAAACATATCATTAACGAAAATCAGCAAAACATGAAACAGAGAAAGGCAAAAAAGGGTGAGGAAAACTTTCAGAAACAACCATTAAACAAATAATAAAACAAAAATAAATACATATCTATCCATAATTATTTTGAATGTAAATGGACTAAATGCTTCAATCAAAAGAAAGAGGATGACAGAATGGATTAAATAATCATCTAATGAACCCTAAAAGAGATGCATTTCAGACTTAACAACACCTGAACATTGAAAATGGGGGGACAGAGAAACATCTATCATGAAAATGGATGTGAAAAGAAATCTGGAGTAGAAATATTTATATAGGACAAAATAGACTTTAAAACAAAGATTGTAACAGGAGGAAAAGGACAATATATAATAATAAAGGGGACAATTGAACAAGGAGATATAACAATTATAAATATTTAAGCATCCAACATAGGAACACCATGTGTAAAACAGTTCATAACATAAAGAATATAATGGGGAGTAATACAATAATAGTAGGAGACTTTTAACATTCCAAGTACATCAATGGACAGATCATCTAAACACAAAATCAACAAGGAAATGATGCCTTTGAAGGACACACTGGAACAGATAGATTTAACAGACTGAAACTAAAAATCAACTATAAGAAAAAAAATGGAATGACCACAGAAACATGGAAGTTTAGCAACATGTTACTAAGCAATGAATGGGTCGATCAGTAAATAAAAGAAAGAAAAAAAGTTCATGTGAGTAAATGAAAATGAAACCACAATGGTCCAAAATCTTTGGGATGCAGCAAAAGTGGTCCTAGGAAATTGGAAGGGGAGATGAACCATGAGAGACTATGGACTCTGAAAAACAACCTGAGGGTTTTGAAGGGGCGGGGGGTGGGAGGTTAGGGGAGCCAGGTGGTGGGTATTATGGAGGGCATGTATTGCATGGAGCACTGGGTGTGGTGTATAAACAATGAATTCTGTTACACTGAACAGAAAGAAATAAAAAAAAAAAAGTGGTCCTAGGAAGGACATTTAAAGCAATACAGGCCTACCTCAAGAAGCAAGAAAAACCTTAAGCAAATTAACTTTACACATATTAGAGTTAGAAAATGAGCAACATACAGAACCTAAAACCATCTGCCGGAAGGAAATAGTAAATATTAGAGCAGAACTAAAAATTATAGAAAACAACAACAACAACAACAACAATAACAATAGAACAGATCAATGAACCAGGAACTGATCTTTTGGAAAATTAAAAAAAAAAAATGATAAACCTGTAACCTGACTTGCCACAAAAAGAGAAAAGACCCAAATAAAATCACAAATGAGAGAGGAGATATAACAACCAATGCCACAGAAATTTACAAAATTATAGAGATTATTATGAAAAACTATATGCCAAAAATGAGGCAACATAGAAAAAAACAGATTAATTCCTAGAAGCATATAAAATACCAAAATTGAAACTGGAAGAAAAAGAAAACTTGAATAGAATGTTGACAGGCAAAAAAAAAAATAATAATAAATAAATTAAATAAATCAGTAAACAAAAACCTCTCACCAAGACAGTTTAAAAATGTGAAATCTGCCAAACAGTAAAAGAAGAGTTAATACCTATTCTTTTCTTTTTTTAAAGATTTTATTTCTTTATCTGACAGAGAGAGAGATCTCAAGTAAGCAAGAGGCAGGCAGAGAGAAGGGGGGAAGCAGGCTTCCTGCTGAGCAGAGAGCCTGATGTGATGCGGAGCTTGATCCCAGGACCCTGAGATCATGACCTGAGCTGAAGGCAGAGGTTTAACCCACTGAGCCACCGAAGCACCCCAATAACTATTCTTTTCAAAATAGTCAAAAAAATGGAAAAGGGAGGAAAACATCCAAATTCATTCTATGAGGCCAGCATTACTCAAATAGCAAAACCAGGTAAAGATACCACTAAAAAAGAGATCTACAGGCCAATATCCCTGATGAACACAGATGCAAAAATCCTCAACAAAATACAAGCAAATAGATCCAACAATACATTTAAAAAAATCATTCGCTCCCCAAAAAGTGTGATTTATTCCTGGGCTGCAAGGGTCATTCAAAATTCACAATCTGGGTGCCTGGGTGATGCAGTGCATTAAGCCCCTGTCTTGGGCTCAGGTTATGGTCTCAGGGTCCTGATATCAAGCCCCACGTCTGGCTCTCTGCTCAGCAGGGAGTCTGCTTCCCCCTCTCTTTCTGCCTACCTCTCTGCCTACTTGTGATATCTCTCTGTCAAATAAATAAACAAAATCTTTTTAAAAAATTCACAAATCAATCAATGTAATACATCAATAAGAAAAAGGGTAAGAACTACATGATCATTTCAATAGATGCAGAAAAAAAATTTGACAAAGTACAACATCCATTTATAATATAAACCCTCAACAAAGTACCTTCAAAGGTAACATATTTCAACCAAACAAAGGCCATCTATGAAAAACCCAGAAGTAACATCATCCTAATGGGGAAAATCTGAGAGCTTTCCCTCTATGGTCAGGAAAAAATCAAACAAACAAACAAACAAACAAACAAATACAAGGATGCCTACACTCACCAGTTCTTTTTTTTCTTTTTCTTTTTTTTAAATTAACATATAATGTATTATTTGCCCAGGGGTACAGGTCTGTGAACCGTCAGGCTTACACACTTAACAGCACTCACCATAGCACATACCACCCCAATGTCCATAACCCAACTACCCTCTCCATACCCTCCTTCCCCCAGCAACCCTCAGTTTGTTTTGTGAGATTGAGTCTCTTACGGTTTGTCTCCCTCCCTATTCCATCTTGTTTCATTTTTCCTTCCCTACCCCTCAAGCCCTCTGCTTTTCCTCTTAAGTTCCTCATATCAGGGAGATCATATGATAATTGTCTTTCTCTGATTGACTTACTTCACTCAGCATAATACCCTCTAGTTCCATCCATGTCATTGCAAATGGAAAGATTTCATTTCTTTTGATGGCTGCATAGTATTCCGTTGTGTGTGTGTGTGTGTGTGTGTGTGTGTGTGTGTGTGTGTGTGTGTATCACTTCTTTATCCATTCATCTGTTGATGGAGATCTAGGTTCTTTCCATAGTTTGGCTATTGTGGACATTGCTGCTATAAACATCCGGGTACATGTGCCCCTTCAGATCACTACATTTGTATCTTTAGGGTAAATACTGAGTAGTGCAGTTGCTGGATCATAGGGTAGCTCTATTTTCTCTATTTTTTGAAGAACCTCCATGCTGTTTTCCAGAGTGGCTGCACGAACTTGCATTCCCACCAACAGTGTAGGAGAATTCCCCTTTCTCTGCATCCCTGCCAACATCTGTCGCTTCCTGACTTGTTAAGTTTAGCCATTCTGACTGGTGTGAGGTGGTATCTCATTGTGGTTTTGATCTGTATTTCCCTGATGCCGAGTGATGTGGAGCACTTTTTCATGTGTCTGTTGGCCATCTGGATGTCTTCTTAGCAGAAGTATCTATGTGGCGCCTGGGTGACACAGTCATTAAGCATCTGCCTTTGGCTCAGGTCATGATCCCGGGGTCCTGGGATCAAGCCCTGTATTGGGCTCCCTGCTTGGTGGAAGACCTGCTTCTCCCTCTCCCACTCCCCCTGCTTGTGTTCCCTCTCTCGCTGTCTTTTGACAGCTTTCTTTTGATGTCCATTAGCATGGTAAATTGTTTCCTCCCCCCTCATTTTAAATCTGAAGGTGTCTTTGAGTCTAAAATGAGTTTCATGTAGACAGCATATTAATGTTTTTTTTTTTTAATCCATTCTGATACCCTGTGTCTTTTGGTTGGGGCATGTAGCCCATTTACATTCAGGGTAACTATTGAAAGATAATAATTTAGTGCCATTGTGTTGCCTGTAAGGTGACTGTTACTGTATATTGTCTCTGTTCCTTTCTGGTCTACTACTTTTAGGCTCTCTCTTTGCTTAGAGGACCCCTTTTAATATTTCCTGTAGGGCTGTTTTGGTATTCACAATTTTTTTTTAGTTTTTGTTTGTCAGGGAAGCTTTTTATCTCTCCTTCTATTTTCAATAGCCTACCTGGATATAGTATTCTTGGCTGCATGTTTTTCTCATTTAGTGCTCTGCATATATCATGCCAATTCTTTCTGGCCTGCCAGGTCTCTGTGGCTATGTCTGCTGCCAATCTCCAATTTCTACCATTGTATGTTACAGAATTCTCCTGAGCTGCTTTCAAGATTTTCTCTTTGTCATTAAGACTTCTAAGTTTTACTATTAGATGAGGGGGTGTGGACCTATTTTTATTGATTTTGAGGGGGGGTTCTCTGTGCCTCCTGGATTTTGATGCTTGTTCCCCTTGCCATATTAGGGAAATTCTCTACTATAATTCACTCCAATATACCTTCTGCCACCCTCTCTGTTTCTTCTTCTTCTGGAATCTCAATTATTCTAATGTTGTTTCATTTTATGGTATCACTTATCTCTCAAATTCTCCCCTCATGGTCCAGTAGTTGTTTGTCTCTCTCTTGTTCAGCTTCCTTATTCTCTGCCATTTGGTCTTCTATATCACTAATTCTCTCTTCTCCCTCATTTATCTTAGCATTAAGAGCCTCCATTTTTTTATTGCACTTCATTAATAGCTTTATTGATTTCAGCTTGGTTAGATTTTACTTCTTTTATTTCTCCAGAAAAGGATTTTATTTCTCCAGAAATAAGCCCAGCTAACACCTTGATAATCGTTATTCTGAACTCTAGATCTGACATATTACCAATGTCCGTATTGATTAGGTCCCTAGCCTTCAGTACTGTCTCTTGTTCATGTGTGTGTGTGTGTGTGTGTGTTCAGTTTTTCTGCCTTGTCATTTCATCCAGAAAAGAATATATGAACAAGAGAATAAAATACTAAAAGAAAATGTATGCCTAGAAAAATGTACACTAACCAAATCAGAAGAGACCCTAAATTGGGGGTAGAAGAAAGGAGGTAAAAAAGAAATTTAAGTATATATATACTTAAGTGTATATATATATATGTATATATAATATATAATATATATATATACATATATACATATATATTTAGACTGCTGAATAGAACAAAGCCACCCACAGGATTTTGGGTGTATTTTGGTGTCTTAGAAGAAATTACCTCCCAAAATTTTAAAGAAAGAAAAGCTTATATATATCCAAAAATAAGGGTAAACATGATGAAGGGATGGGATATGATCGTAAAGATGAAAATTTAAAAAAAAATCTAAAAAAGGAATTGATAAATTGGTTGGAAAAAGAAAGAAAAGAAAAAGGTGGAGTGAATTTGCTCAGGCTGAAGACTAGAACAAAGCCCTGTGCTAGGTTTAGGGTATATTTTGATCTATTAGAAGAAATTGTATCCCAAATTTTTTTTAGAAAAACGAAAACCCCTATATGTAGACAAAAAGAAAGTTAGATACATTGAAGGATAAAATATGACTATAATAATGGAGGTTTAAAAATATTTTTTAAGAAAGTTATTGTTAAGATGCACTAGTTAAAAAACGTTAAAAGAGGAAAGAGGAAAGGTTAAAAAATTAGAGTAAGAAAAAATAAAATTAAAAAAAAATTAATTAACTTTGCAAGACTAAAGAATCATGGGGGAAAAGTCATGAATTCCATGCTTTGCTTTCCCCTAACTCTGGAATTCCGTTGTTCTCCTTGAATAGTGAGCTTGGTCTTGGCTGGATGTTCTTGCTGATCTTCTCGGGGAGAGGTCTGTTGATTTTCAAATTTCTTTGCCTGAGGCAGAATTGTACCATCTTTGCCTTGGGCTAAGTAATCTGCTTGGGTTTGCTCTGGGGAGTTTTGTTCACTGAACGCTTTCTTTAGAGCTCTGGAGGACAGGAATGAAAATGGTGGCCTCCCAATCTCTGACCTGGAGGAGCCGAGAGCTCAGGGCCCTACTCCTCAGTGTGCCCTTGGAGAAAAGCAGTCAATCACTCCCATCTCCCTGGTCTCTGGCTGCTCTCTGAGGTCACCTGGCCTGTGGCTGAGAATTTCAATCTCTAGCATACAGCCCCATTTGGAGTTTCCAAACAAACAATTTCCTGCCGTGCTCCTCTCCCAGTGGAGGAAGGTGGGTGCCCCACGATATGCCACTTGTGGGTTCCCTGCTCAAAGAGCAGTGGTCCAACTGTGCTGCAGATCACAGTTTAAGGTAACCCCAAGTTGAGAGCTCACGCCTCAACTCCTTCTCTGTAATCAGCTTCCCTGCTCTGATATCTGCAAGCTCTGCTACACTCAGACATCCCCAATCCTTCTGTGACCCTGCGGGACCTGAGACCAACTGTCCCTAGAAGGGCTCCACCCCTGCTTGGCCTCTGGAGCAATGTCTCTCAGTGGAGCAGACTTCTAAAAGTTTGGATTTTGTGCTCCATTGCTCCACTACTTGCCAGGAGCTTGTCCCTCCCCCCATGGTCTATCTTCCCATCACTTCGGATTCTCTTCTCCGCACATCCTACCTTTTAGAAGTGGTTGATTTTCTGTTTCTAGAATTGCTGCTCTTCTTCTCTTCGATCTCCTGTTGGGTTTGTAAGTATTTGAAATGGTTTGATAACTACCTAGCAGAACTCCTGTGATCTGATGTCATCTCAGTCTGCTACTCCTCTGCCATCTTGACTCTTCCCCCACCCAGACTCCACACTCACCAGTTTTATTTAACATAGTACTGTAGTACTGGAAGCCCCACCCACAGTGATTAAACAACAACAATAACAAATAAAGGCATCCAAATTGGTGCAAAAGAAGAAAACCTTTCATTATTTGAAGATGACATGATACTTTATATAGAAAATTCAAATGAATTAATAAAAAACATGCTAGAACTGATACACAAAGCTAAATAAAAGGCAAAGTTCATAATCGGTGAAGGTATTTGCAAATGACATATCCAATAAAAGCTTAATATCCAAAATATATAAAGAACAGACAAAACTGAACACCCCAAAACAAATAATCCTATTAAAAATGGAGAGAAGACATGAACAGACATTTCTCCAGGGAAGATAGATGACCAACAGACACATGAAAAGATGCTCAGTGTCTCTTGTAATCAGGGAAATGCAAATCAAAATGACAGTGCATTATCACCTCAGACCTGGTAGACTAGATGAGATGAAAATCCCAAGAAATGACAAGTGTTGGTGAGAATTTGGAGAAAAAGGAATCTGCTTGCTCTGTTGATGAGAATGAAACTGATGTAGCCACTGTAGAAAGAACTATGGAATTTCTTCAAAAATTTAAAAATAGAACTATCCTACCATCCTTCTATTACACTACTGAGAATTTACCCAAAGACTACCCCCCCAAAAAAATAACTAATTTAAAGGTTCAAAGGGATTCCTGAACCCTTATGTTTATAGCAGCATTATTTATAATAGTCAGGATATGGAAGCAGTCTAAGTGTCCACTGATTGATGCATGGAAAAAAAGACTTGGAGAATATTACTCAGCCATAAAAAAATGAAATCTTGCCATTTGCAATGATATTGATGGAGCTAGAAAGTCCAATAGAAAGTGAAATGAGTCAGTCAGAGAAAGACAAATACCATATGATTTCACTCATATATATAATTTAAGAAACAAAAAAAATTAGCAAAGATAAATGAGAGAAAGAGACAAACCAAAATATAGATGCTTAACTATAGAGAACATACTGATGGTTCCTAGAGGGGAAATGGTTTGGGGGATGGGTTAAATAGGTGATGGAGATTAAGGATTGCAACACCAGGTGTTGTATGGAATTGCTGAATCACTATATTTTACACATGAAACTAAGATGTCACTATGTTAACTAACTGGAATTAAACTAAAACCTTGAGAAAAAAAAAACTCTGATGAGGTCTGCCTTTGTTGAGCATTCACATAGGAAACAAAATCATGTTCTTTTGCCCACTGAGAGAGGTCCATCCGCAAATCTCCTCTTCGAGTTTATGTCACCAATTTTCCAACCATTTTCCTTTCAACTGTATGACCACTAAGCTAAAACATTGGTCCCAGCTCATAAATCAATACTTAATCATGCTTCTGGTCATTTCTACTTCTAGGAAAAGTGAACAACCGGGTTTACTGCGCCACATTCTTCCCACTGGAAAGTGTTCTCTTCACTATTGTTCATAAAAGATTTCCCAAAAGGGGCTGTGTGTTTAAAGCTTTCCACTCTTAGAGCCTACCTATGGTGCATAACCCACCACTAAACCAGGCCTATATCTATATTATCTACATCTATATCATATATCTGTATCTATCTATATCCATATCATCTATTTATATCTAAACAGCACCCATCAGCTGATTGAAGAAATTTCTCCTTGAGGCCATAAGTATTGGTTAGGAATGAGAAGGCAGTGTAGTAGAAGTAAGGGGGATAAGCATTTTGTCACTTCTTCCTATGACTTGTGTCCTCAGGGAGAGCTAGAGCCCAATCATGTAAATACCACTTTATTTTATTTTTTAATTTAAATTCAATTAGCCAAAGTATACTACATCTTTAGTTTTTGATACAATGTTCAATGATTCATTAGTTGCCTACAATGCCCAGGGCTCATCACATTATATTCCCTTCTTAATATCACTTTAAGTTCAAGTTTCAGTTTTGCAGTGCATAACCAATTTTATGATTTGCGGAATCCCATAATATCTACTATAGGCAGTTCTGATCACATGGTAATTTAGAGGCATGTGTCTAGTATTCAATCTCTTGTAGTTCCAGGAGCATGCCAAAAATTGTTTTTTTTCATGAGTAGAGTAGCTATTTGCGGATGATATCAGGATCTTGCTCCAATATCCTAAAATCCAGTTTTGTAATTTATTTATAAGGGCTGCCAAAGACTCCAAAGAATATCCCTGAC
This sequence comes from Martes martes, assembly GCF_963455335.1. Lineage (NCBI taxonomy): Eukaryota > Metazoa > Chordata > Mammalia > Carnivora > Mustelidae > Martes > Martes martes. The sequence goes on along the minus strand of NC_137894.1, from coordinate 22,209,783 downwards.
AATAAAACTTTTAGAATGGCTCTGTTGGACTATATGGTACAAATGACAAAACACCCAGCACAAGAGTCTGGACCCATTTCAGCCTTTCTTTCATTCTGGAACCCATGCAAAATTGGAGCTTATTGGATCATTCAGCAAATGGACAGGAGCCACACCCAAATTAAGTTATCTCATATAACTAAAGAGGCCTACTGGGCATTGTACAACTTTGTTGGTTGTAGGAGGGGTCAGATTAAAATAAATAAAAATTTTTAAAAAGTTGGGCCATATTAAGAAACAAATATTCTCAGGGAAGATGGTAGAGTAAGAGGACACTAAACTCATCTTGTCCCACAGATACAACTATATAACACACACATCAGTGTAAATAATGCATAAAATGTCCCAATGACTGGCATAACAATATCCACAACTAAATGTAGAGAAGAGGACCACATTGAAAAGGATAGGAAGAGAGAAGATACAGTGGGGAACTAAATGGACCATGGGAAGGTCGGTGAGAGGGAAGGATCTACAGGCAAGGAGAAGGGAGAGAAACAGACTATCACACCAATTTGTCAAAGGAAATGTGCTTCCCCATAATATTTGACTTTGAAAACCAGATGTCCATCGACAGATGATGGCTCTAGAAGATGTGTTGTGTATATATATATTCTACAATGGACTATTCAGCCATCATAAAGAATGAAATCTTGCCATTTGCAGTGGCGTGTATATAACTAGAGGGTATTATGCTAAGTGAAATAAGTCATTCAGAGAAAAGATAAATACCATATGATTTCACTCATATGTAGAGAAACAAAACAGATGAACATAGAATAAGGGAAAGAAAAATAAAATAAGATTGAAAATTGAGAGAGATGCAAATCACAAGAGATGCTGAACTCCAGGAAATAAACTGAAGTTTGCTGGAAGGGAGGTGGGTGAAGGGATGGGTAATTGGGTGATGGACATTAAGGAAGGCACTTGAAGTAATGGCACTGGGTATTTGCAACTAATGAATCACTACATTTACCTCTGGTGAAAGAAAAAGAAAGAAAGGAAGGAAGGAAGGAAGAGGGAAAAGAAAGAAAAGAAAAGAAAAGAAAAGAAAAAAGAAAACCAGAAAGGCCAATTTCATGAGTTCTTGCAATCTGTGGGACTAAAAGCTTAGAATTTAAAAAATTATCAGGCTCAGGGCGCCTGGGTGGCTCAGAGGGTTAAACCTCTGCCTTTGGCTCAGGTCATGGTCTCAGGGTCCTGGGATCGAGCCCCGCATTGGGCTCTCTACTCAGTGGGGAGCCTGCTTCCCCCTCTTTCTCTGCCTGCCTCTCTGCCTACTTGTGATTTCTCTCTCGGTGTCAAATAAATAAATAAATAAATAAAATCTTAAAAAAAATTATCAGGCTCAATGATGGGAGAGCCAGGTTGGTGATAGGAAACTGAATCCCCATCCATTAAAAGGCAGTACAACAAACAGCCTAGAGAGATTCAGCATAAGAGCAGCAGTTTGAAAAATACCTGGGGTAGAGGAAGAGATATTTACCTATTTCAGAGCATATAACTCAGGAGCAGATTTCTTGGAGTCTCCTTCAGGAACAAAGGAGTTGGCAGGTGCTGTTTCCCTCTCCCACCCAGCAATATAAACCCACTGTGCTTAAATTTGCTACCCTCATTGCTTACAGTGCATCCCCCACACTAACCCATCTACTCCTCTTGTTATCCCTACCCCCTACTCCACTCCCCACTCCCACAACCCCTCCAGCCAGGCTTACTTCAGACCCAGCACCAACCCTGATACAAAATGTACCAACACCATGACCCCCATTTCTCAAGCCCTCAGTCCCAGTGGCAGTAATAACAGATATTATCTAGAAAATGACTGGCAATGCAAAACATGCTAAAAGCATCATCCCTGGCCCCGCATGTCTTGCAGATCTGCACAGACCAGTCTAGGTCCTAGTAGCAGTGACACATTCCTTCTCTCAGAGGTCATGTGCAAAAGTTGCACCACTCCAAAGTGATTCCTGCTCTGGGGAGAGGTAAAGATTACTACACACACCAGTCAGATGGCAGTCCCATCAGTGGGCTAGGGGCACACAGCTGGTATAATTGCAGGCCCCACTCACCAATGAAAGCTTCTCAGGGGACAACAGAAAATGCCCTGTACTTTGATGCTACTGTATCTCTGGCAAATATTTGGTCTGACTCAACAGAAGCCCAAGATGGTCCAAGATTGGTCCACTAACAACACAGGAACCAAGAACTGTCCACAAAAGGTATGGAAAACCATGGGAACAATAGGACTGAAGGAAAAAATGGCTTACCACAACAGCAAGGAGCACTCGACATACATAGAAACTTCACTTTAGTGCCAGGTTCCAGTGACCAGGGGACACTGCAGTGCAATGCAGGACACTATAGGACCTCTTCTTCATAAGGCTAGTAAGACATAAGACATAGCTGAATTTCCTAACACAGAGAAACTGACACAAAATGAGAAGGCAGAGGAATATGCTTGGAATGAAAGAACAAAAATCACAGCAATAAACCTAAGCAAACCAAAGTTAAGCAACATTCCTGATAGAGAATTGAAAGTAATGGTCATAAACATATTCAGTGGACTTGAAAAAAGAATGGAGGACATCAGTAAGACCCTTAACAGAGAGATTTAGAAATTAGAGATGAAGCAAACAATAAAGTAAAAAAAAAAAAAAAGACAACAACAACAAAACACTAGATGGAATACATAGCAAAGTAGGGAAAGCAAAGGAACAGCAACCTGGAAGACAGAATGGTTGGGAAAAATATGCAAAATGAAAATAGACTTATAGACCTCAGTGACTTCAGAAGGCACAACATTCACATTATAAGGCTCACAATAGAAGGAAAGAGAGGAGGCAGAAATAAAAATAAATAAATAAATAAATAACTGGGGTGCCTGGGTGCTCAGTCAGTTGGAGGTCTAACTCTTGGTTTCAGCTCAGGTAATGATCACAGGGTCCTGAGATCAAGCCCCACATTAGGTTCTGTGCTCAGTGGAGTGTTTGTTTCAAGAATCTCTCTCTCTATCCCTCCCTCACTTGTGTTCTCTCTCTCTCTCTCTCAAATAAATAAATCTAAAAAAAATTAACTGAAAATTTTCCTAAAAGTGGGGAAGGAAACAGAAATTAAGACCTAGGAGACACAGAGCCCACCCTCCCCCCCAAAAAAAAATCAAGTCAAGGAACTCCACACTGAGACACATAGTAATTAAAATGGAAAAATGTGGTGATAAAGAGATAATTTTAAAAGCAGCAAAAGGGGGGGTGCCTCGATGGCACCATTGGTTAAACATCTGACTCTCGGTTTTGGCTCAGGTCATGATCTCAGGATCTTGAGATGGAGCCCTATGTCAGGCTCAATATTCACCAGGGACACTGCTTGAGACTTTCTCCCCCTCCCTCTGTCCCCCACCATGCACACTCTCATTCTCTCTCTAAAATAAATAAATAAAATATTTTTTAATGAAAAGAAAAAAAAACCTAAAAGCAGCAAAAGGAAACAGTTAAAAACAAAGGGAACACTACAAAGATATGAGCAGATTCTTCAGCAGACATTCCAAAGGGGATGGCATAATATATTTAATGAAGGATAGTTGAAAGAAAAGCAGGCAGGAACAAGGGGCCCCCACCCTAAGAAGAAGATACCCTTAATAGGATTTTACACTACCCTGGAAGGGCCCTCCACCCTTTCCTGTGTGAACTATCTGATAGGTAGAATGAGGTCATGGACAAAAACCTGATTGGGTGACAGGCACCTTGAGTGTTAATCAGATTAAATCAGTCTGTAACATTCTCATAGACCCTCCTAGACTTAGAAACTCTGGTGGAAGCTCCCTGTTCAGCAGGGTGTCTTCTTCTCCCTCTCATTCTCCCTCTGCCCTTCTCCCTCTGCCCTTTCCCTTGCTAATGCTCACTCGCCCTTTCTTTCTCAAGTAAATAAATAAATAAAATCTTTTTAACAATAAATAAAATGCCTATACTACTCAAAGCAATCTATACATTCACAGCAATCCCTATCAAAATACAACCAGCTTTTTTCAGAACTAGAACAAACAATCCTAAAACTCGTATGGAAACCCAAAATAACCTGAGTAGCCAAAGCAATCTTGAAAAAGAAAAGCTAAGCTGGAGGCATCACAATTCTGGACTTCAAGTTATATTACAAAATAGTAGTTATCAATACAGTATGGTACTGGCACAGAAAGAGATACATAGATCATTGAAACAGAATAGAAGACCCAATAATAATCCCACAACTATTTCACCAACATAGCTTTGACAAAGGAGGAAACGATATCTTATGGGAAAAGGAGAGTGTCTTCAATGAGTGTTGTTGGGAAAACTGGACAGCAACATGCAAAAGAAAGAAACTGGACTACTTCTTATACCATCCACAGAAATAAATTTTAAATCAATGAAAGACCTAAATATAAGACAGGAAACCATCAAAATTCTAGAGCAGAACATAGGCAGTAACCACTTTGACATTGGCTGTAGCAATTTATTTCTAGTTATGTTTGCTAGGGCAAGGGAAACAAAACCAAAAATAAACATTTGGGACTTAATAAAGATAAAAAGCTTCTGCACAGCCAAGGAGCAAATCAACAAAATTAAAGAGTAGCCTTCAGAATCAGAGCAGATATTTGCAAGTAGACATATCTAACAAAGGTTTAGTATCCAAAATACATACAGAACTTATAAAACTCAGGAACCCAAAAATGAATAATCCTGGTAAAAAGTGGGCAGAAGATATGAATGGACATTTCTTCAAAGAAGGCATACAAGTGGCTAAGAGGCACATGAAAACTTTGTCAACATGACTCATAATCAGAGAAATACAAATGAAAACTACAATGAGAGATCACTTCACACCAGTCAGAATGGCTTAAATTAACACAGGAAACAACAGGTGTGGATATGAATGCAGAAAAGGGGGAACTCTCTTACACTGTTGATGCGAATGCAAATTGTGCAGTTTTGGAAACTGTGCAGTCTAGAAAACAGTATGGAGATTCCCCAAAAAGTTTATATGAGAATTACCCTATGACCCAGCAATTGCACTACTAGGAATTTACCCAAAGGATACCAAAATACTGATTTAAAGTAATAGATGCACCCCGATGTTGATAGCAACATTTTCAACTATAGTCAAATTATGGAAGCAGCCCAAGTGTCCATCAATATGGAAGATGTGGTGTGTGTGTGTGTATGTGTATATATATGCATATAAATATACCCATACATGATGAAATATTACTCTGCCATAAAAAGAATGAAATATTGCTATTTGCAAAGATATGGATGAAGCTAGAGTGTATTATGTTAAGTGAAATAAGTCAGAGAAAGATAAATACCACATGGTTTCACTCACATGTGGAATTTAAGAAATGAAACAGAACATAGTGGGGGAAAGAAAGGCAAACCAGAAAACTGACTCTTAACTACAGAGAACAAACTGAGGGTTACTGGAAGGGATGTGGGCAGGGATATGGGTTAAATGGGTGATAGGTATTAAGGAGGGCACTTGTTTTGAGCAATGGGTTTGTATATAAGTGATGAATCACTAATTTTATACCTGAAAGTAATATTACATTGTATGCTAACTAACTGGAGTTTAAACAAAAACTTGAAAAAGACAGTATATTAAAAAAAAAAAAACTTTTTTACAATGAAGGAAAGAATCAACAAAACTAAAAGACCACCTATGGAATGGGAGAATATATTTACAAATAACATATATGATAAAGGGTTAGTATCCAAAATAAATAAGGAACTGATTGAACTCTACACCCCCCAAAACAAATAATCCAATCTAAAAATGGGCAGAAGACATGAACAGACATTTTTTTTAAGGAAAAGACACATGAAAAGATGCTCAACATCACTCATCATCAGGGAAATGCAAATCAGAACTACAATGCAGTATCACCTTATGTGTGTTAGAAAGATTAAAATCAAAATCCCATGAAACATCAAGTATTGGTAAGGGAGAGGATAAAAAAGAACCCCTTGCACTCTTGGTGGGAATGTAAATATGTATAGCCATTGTGGATAACAACATGGACATTTTTAAATAATTAAAAAATAGAAATACTGTTATGATCCAGTGATTATAATCACTTCTTAAATTAGTATTAATACATTCTCTTTCTTACAGATCCAAGAAGAAGATGGCAGAAGAATAGGGAAACTGTCTCATCAGATCATTTGAATTCAGCAAGATATCTATCTAATCATTCTGAACACCTGTGAATTCAACCTGAGACCTAGGAAAATAATTGCTGCAATTCTACAGATAGAAAACAAACACTTTTTGCAAGGTAGGAAGTGCAAAAATGTGAATCTGAGGAGATATATCTGAAAATAAGCTGCCAGGGGGAGAGAACCTCTGTAAACCAGCTGTTGAAAATTGATACAGCAGCAAAGTGCAAAATCCACCTTTTAAAATCTGCTCCTGTAAGGCACATCCCTGTCTGAAAACTGCTCAAGTGGTGAAGCAGGGCAGACTCCTACGTGGGACATTGTTGTCTCAAGTTCCACAAGGTCACAGAAAGAATGGGGGTGCCTGAGTGCAGCAGAGTTCCCAAGCATTCGAACAGGTAAGTCTGCTACAATTAGCAAGCCAAGGAGTGGCGTCTCAGCTAGACATTGCCATAAAGCACAAACTATGGCAAGATCAGGCTACTGTTCTCCAAGCTGGGGCCCAGCAAGTAACAACCACTGAGACACCCTGCTCCTTCCCCCGGGGGGAGCAGCACAGGTGCATGCAGAATTGGGCAACTGCTCCTGGAGCAGGGCCCAGCAAGTGGGAGGGCTGAATTGGTGTGGGTGTGCACAGCAGGAATCTGCAAAGCTTGGGACACACAAAAGGGATTGACTACTTTTCCCTGAGGGTATATTGAAGAGTGGGGACAGTGATCATTCAGCTTCAAGGCTGGAGGTCAGGGCACTGCAATTTTTGTTTATTTATTTTTAATCCTCTAAATTTCCACAAAAAATTTTCAGGGAATAGAAGCCACACAGAGTAACCCGAAGCAGTCTACACTGAGTCTGGCCCCCTGACAAGGGGTTGTGCAACTCCACTGAGGCAAATATACCTGAGAATTGGTGCAACAATCTTCTCCTCTAGAAGATAAGCAGGAATACAGGACAAATATCAAGTTTATGAATCACACAGAAGCGAAAAATTCCTGCACTAGTAGAAAATAGTGTATAGAATTAGAAGTTTTCGGGGCGCCTGGGTGACTCCGTGGGTTAAAGCCTCTGCTTTCAGCTCCGGTCATGATCCCATAGTCCTGGGATCGAGCCCCACGTCAGGCTCTCTGCTCGGCGGGGAGCCTGCTTCCCCCTCTCTCTCTGCCTGCTTCTCTGCCTACTTGTGATCTCTGTCAAATAAATAAATAAAATCTTAAAAAAAAAGAATTAGAAGTTTTCTTTCATGAGTCTTTAGTCTTTCAGTTTAAAGTTTTCTTTTTCTTTTGTTTCCTTCTCAACTAGTTTCTTATTTTATCAACTCTTTTTTAAGTTTATGCTTGAATTTTTTAGTTTTAATTAAATTTAATTAAAATAGATTGCTCTAGGCAGTATAGATATTTTAAAAATGTTTATTCTTCTGATCGAAGAGCATGGAATGGTCTTCCATCTTTTTGTATCTTCTTCAATTTCTTTTATGAGTGTTCTGTAGTTCCTCGAGTACAGATCCTTCACCTCTTTGGTTAGGTTTATTCCGAAGTATCTTATGGCTCTTGGTGCTATAGTAAATGGAATCAATTCTCTAATTTGCCTTTCTGTATTTTCATTGTTAGTGTATAAGAAAGCCACTGATTTCTGTACACTGACTTTGTATCCTGCCACGTTACTGAATTGCTGTATGAGTTCTAGAAGTTTGGGGGTGGAGTCTTTTGGGTTTTCCATATAAAGAATCATGTCATCTGCGAAGAGAGAGAGTTTGACTTCTTCCTTGCCAATTTGGATATCTTTTATTTCTCTTCGTTGTCTGATTGCTGTTGCTAGGACTTCTAATACTATGTTGAAAAAGAGTGGGGAGAGTGGGCATCCTTGTCCTGTTCCTGATCTCAACGGGAAGGCTGCAAGCTTTTTCCCATTGAGGATATTTGCTGTGGGTCTTTCATAGATAGATTTGATGAAGTTCAGGAATGTTCCCTCTATCCCTATACTTTGAAGCGTTTTAATCAGGAATGGATGCTGGATTTTGTCAAAATTTAATTTGCATTTTATAGACATAATCTTCATTTATTAGCTTCCTTTTACTGTATTCAATTTAGTTATAAGAAAAAGGAAGAAAAACATATACATATACATAGTAAAGAAAGAAAAATATAAATGTATATGTTATGTATATGTACATGTGTGTGTATGTATATGTTTTTCTTTCTTCACAGATCTCTTTCTTTACGATGTGCAGATTTAGTGTCTTCTAACAAACAGACCTAAATACACCCAAGACCAAGTGGATCACCTTGTTTTGTCCACATCTGAGATTATATTCTCTTTTTTTCTCCTGTGTTGTTGTTGTTGTTGTTGTTGTTGTTTTGGTTTCTGGCCTCTCTGGATTTCTCTAGTGTTCATTTCACTGCAGTCTTGGTTGATATTTTAGATTTTTTTCTCCCAGTTGTCTATTCTTCTCTGTCAAAATGACTAGAAAGAGAAACTCACAATAAAAGGAATAACCAGAGATAATAATCTCTGCCATAGATCTAATTGATATGGATATGTTAACTGTTGCCTCTAGAATTTAGAATCTATTATAAAGTTAATAGCTGGACCTAAAAAAAAAAAAACCATAAAAGGCAGTAAAGAATGCCCTAGTGCAGAAATAAAATGTAATCAGGGTGAAATTAAAAATGCCTTAACTGAGATGCAGTCTAAAATTGTATGGAGCACTGGGTGTGGTGCATAAACAATGAATTCTGGAACACTGAAAAGAAATTAAAAAAATAAATAAAAATTTTAAAAAGTCTGATAGAAAACCAATAAAATTAGAATAAAATAAAGTGTATGTTCTAACAGCTAGTGTGAATGAGGGGAAAGAGTCAGTGACATAGAAGACAAAATGATGGAATGGAAGGAAGTTGAGGAAAATCACACTAAACACATCCATATTGAAATCAATAGTGGTGAACAAATTATGCTAATGAACATCAAAAGAAAGCTGGTGTAGCAATCCTTATATCAGATAAACTAGATTTTAAACTAAAGACAATAGTAAGGGATGAAGAAGGACGCTGTATCATACTTACAGGGTCTATCTATGAAGAAGATCTAACAATTATAAATATTTATGATCCTATCTTAGGAATAGCCAGTTATAGAAATCTATTAATAACAAAAGTAAAGAAACACATTGATAATGATACAATTATAATAAAGGACTTTAGCACCCCACTCACATACAGGTCACATATCAGGTCTCAAATGGTATCAAAAGATTGGGATCATTCTCTGCACATTTTCAGACCAATATGTTTTGAAACTTGAACTCAATCTAAAGGAGAAATTTGGAAGGAAATCAAATAGGGGGAGATTAAGGGCCATCTAAAGAATGAATTGGCCAACGTGGAAATTAAAGAAGAATTTTTTTTTAAAAAATCATGGAAACATTTTGAGTTTATCTTTGTGTATGGTGTAAGGGAATGGTCGAGTTTCATTCTTCTACATATAGCTGTCCAGTTTTCCCAGCACCATTTATTGAAGAGACTGTCTTTTTTCCACTGGATATTTTTTTCCTGTTTTGCCGAAGATTATTTGGCCATAGAGTTGAGGGTCCATATCTGGCCTCTCTACTCTGTTCCACTGGTCTGTGTGTCTGTTTTTATGCTAGTACCATGCTGTCTTGGTGATCACATCTTTGTAGTAAAGCTTGAAATCAGGTAACATATTTTTTGTTTGTTTGTTTGTTTTTCAACATTTCCTTAGCGATTTGGGGTCTCTTCTGATTCCATACAAATTTTAGGATTATTTGCTACAGCTCTTTGAAAAATACCAGTGGAATTTTGATCGGAATGGTATTAAAAGTATAGATTGCTCTAGGCAGTATAGACATTTTAACAATGTTTATTCTTCTGATCCAAGAGCATGGAATGGTCTTCCATCTTTTTGTATCTTCTTCAATTTCTTTTATGAGTGTTCTGTAGTTCCTCGAGTACAGATCCTTCACCTCTTTGGTTAGGTTTATTCCGAGGTATCTTATGGTTCTTGGTGCTATAGTAAATGGAATCGATTCTCTAATTTGCCTTTCTGTATTTTCATTGTTAGTGTATAAGAAAGCCACTGATTTCTGTACATTGACTTTGTATCCTGCCACGTTACTGAATTGCTGTATGAGTTCTAGAAGTTTGGGGGTGGAATCTTTTGGGTTTTCCATATAAAGAATCATGCCATCTGTGAAGAGAGAGAGTTTGACTTCTTCCTTGTCAATTTGGATACTAAAAGACCTCAATGTGAGACAGGAATCCATCAGAATCCTAGAGGAGAACATAGGCAGTAACATCTTTGATATCAGCCACAGCAAATTCTTTCAAGATATGTCTCCAAAGGTGATGGAAACGAAAGTGAAAATGAACTTTTGGGACTTCATCAAGATCAAAAGTTTCTGCACAATGAAGGAAACAGTCAATAAATCAAAGAGGCAACCCACGGAATGGGAGAAGATATTTGCAAAGGACAGTACAGACAAAAGGTTGATGTCCAGGATCTATAAAGAACTCCTCAAACTCAACATACACAAAACAGACAATCATATTTAAAAATGGGTAGAAGATATGAACAGACACTTCTCCAAGGAAGACATACAAATGGCAAACAGACACATGAAAAAAATGTTCATCATCACTAGCCATCAGGGAGATTCAAATTAAAATCACATTGAGTTACCACCTTACACCAGTTAGAATGGCCAAAATTAGCAAGACAGGAAACAACGTGTGTTAGAGAGGATATGGAGAAAGGCAACCCTCTTACACTGCTAGTGGGAATGCAAGTTGGTGCAGCCACTTTGGAAAACAGTGTGGAGATTCCTCGAGAAATTAAAAATAGAGCTACCCTATGACCCTGCAATTACACCACTGGGTATTTACCCCAAAGATACAGATGTAGTGAAAAGAAGGATCATATGTACCCCAATGTTTATAGCAGCAATGGTCATGGTTGCCAAACTGTGGAAAGAACCAAGATGCCCTTCAACGGATGAATGGATAAGGAAGATGTGGTCCATATACACTATGGAGTATTATGCCTCCATCAGAAAGGACGAATACCCAACTTTTGTAGCAACATGGACAGGACTGGAAGAGATTATGCTGAGTGAAATAAGTCAAGCAGAGAGAGTCACATATCATATGGTTTCACTTATTTGTGGAGCATAACAAATAATATGAAGGACAAGGGTAGATGGAGAGGAGAAGGGAGTTGAGGGAAATTGGAAGGGGAGGTGAACCATGAGAGACTATGGACTTTGAAAAACAACCTGAGGGTTTTGAAGGGGCAGGGGGTGGGAGGTTGGGGGAATCAGGTGGTGGGTATTAGGAAGGGCATGAATTGCATGGAGCACTGGGTGTGGTGAAAAAACAATAAATACTGTTACACTGAAAAGAAATAAAAAAACATGAAAACAAATGGAAATTAAAACAAACAAACAAACAAAAAACAGTTCAGAACTTTGGGATGTAGTGAAGGGAGTCCTTAGAGGGAATTACATAGTACAAACTTTTCCCAAGAAATTAGAAAAGCCTCAAATAGAGAAGATAAACTTACACCTAAAGGAGCTGAAGAAAGATGAGCAAATAAAGGCTAAACCAAGCAGGAGCAGAGGAATAATAAAGATTAGAGCAGAAATCAATGAAATAGAGATCAAAAGAAGAGTAGACATATCAACAAAACTAGCAACTGGTTCTTTGAAATAATTAATAAGATTGATAAGCCACTAGCCAGATTTATCAAAAAGAAAAGAGAAAGGAACCTACTTAATGAAGTGATGAATGAAAGGGGAGATAGCAAGACCAACACTGAAGAAATACAAAAAATTATAACAACATATTATGAGGAACTATAGGCCAACAAATAAGGCAATCTGGGAGAAATGGATGCATTCCTAGAAACTTATAAAGTACCAAAATTGAAACAGGAAGAAAGAGAAAACCTGAATAAACCCATAATCAGCAAGGAAATTGAAGCAGTAATCAAAAATCTCGCAACAGAGAGCGTAGGAGTCAAGATGGCAGAGGAGTAGCAGGCTGAGATGACACAAGGTAGCAAAATATCAGCTAGACAGTTTACGAAACCATTCGGAACACCTACAAGTCCAACAGGAGATCAAAGAGAAGAAGAGCAGCAATTCTAGAAACAGAAAGTCAACCACTTTCAAAAGGTAGGACCTGTTGAAAAGTGAATCCAAAGTGATGGGAAGATAGACTGCAGGGGGAGGGGCCAGCTTCCGGCAAGTGGTGGAGCAAAGGAGCACAAAGTCAGAACTTTTAAAAGTCTGTTCCACTGAAGGATATTGCTCCAGAGGCTAAACGGGGGTGAAGCCCATGTGGCGACAGTATGGTCTCAGGTCAAGCGGGGTCACAGAAGGATCAGGGGTGTCTGAGTGTCAAAGAGCTTGAAGGTATTAGAGTGGGGAAGCCAGCTACAGAGACAGAGCTGAGGAGTGAGCTCTCAACTCAGGGTTACCTTAAACTGTGATCTGTGGCAGAGTCAGACCACTGCTCTTTGAACAGGGACCCCACAAGTTCCAGGGAGACTCCCCTGGAAGAGTGCAGGGATCTGTTGGGTTTGAGACTCCAGGCAGGTCATGTGCCAGAGACAGAGAAGCTTGGTCACAGGCTGGGTGAACTCAGAGTGCGGCCAGAGGCCAGGGAGATGGGAGTGATTGAGTGCTTTTCTCCGAGGGCACACTGAGGAGTGGGCCCGAGCTCTCAACTCCTCCAGGCTGGAGATTGGGAGGCTACCATTTTCATTCCCATCCTCCAGAACTCTATGGAAAGCATTCAGGAAACAAAAGCTCCTGAAAGCGAACCCAAGCAGATTACTTAGTCCAGCCCCGGTAAGGGTGGTGTAATTCCACCTTGGGAAAAGACACTTGAGAATCACTACAACAGGCCCCTCCCCCAGAAGATCAGCAAGAAATCCAACCAAGAACAAGTTCACCTACCAAGGAGAACAGTGGAATTCCAGAGGAGGAGAAAGCAAAGTATGGAATTCATGGCTTTCTCTTCATGATTCTTTAGTCTTGCAAAGTTAATGCATTTTAAAATTTTTTTCTTATGCTTTTTTTTTTAACTTTTACTCTTTCCTCTTTTAACGTTGTTTAACTAGTTTATCTTAACAATACCTTTCATTAAAAAAATCTTTCTGAACCTTCATTATTATTTTTTGTATACACATAGGGTTTTTTCTTCTAAAAAAATTTGGGATACAACTTCTTGTAATAGATCAAAATATACTCTAAATCTAGCACAGGGCTTTGTTCTAGTCTCCAGGCTGAGCAAATTCTCTCCACTTTCTTTTTCTATATTCTCCAAACCAACTTATCAACTCATTTTTTAGAAATTAAAAAAAATCATCTTTATAGTCATATTCCACCCCTTCATCATGTTTACCCTTATACCTAATACCTTACCTTATACCTAATACCTAATATCTATATCTATATAAATATAGATATAGATATATAAATATACACATATATTTCATTCTTTAAAATTTTTGGGTGTAGTTTCTTCTAAGAGACCAAAATACTCCCAAAATTAAGTGGGTAACTCTGTTCTATTCACCAATCTAACATATATATTTTCTTTTTTATATTTTTTTCTTTCTTTTTTTTCTAAACTTCTTTTTACCCCCTCTCTGCCCCCATGATTTGGGGTCTCTTCTGAATTGGTTAAGACACATTTTCTTAGGGTCTTTGCCACCCTTTTACTATTTTATTCTCTCTTTCATATATTCTTATCTGGATAAAATGACAAGGTGGAAAAACTCACCATAAAAAAAAAAAAGACAAGAGGCGGTACTGAAGGCTAGGGACCTAATCAATACAGACATTGGTAATATGTCAGATCTAGAGTTCAGAATGACAATTCTCAAGGTGCTAGCTGGGTTGAAAAAGACATGGAAGATATTAGAGAAACACTGTCTGGAGAAATAAAAGCCATTTCTGGAGAAACAAAGGAACTAAAGTCTAAAGAAGCTGAAATCAAAAAAGCTATTAATGAGGTGCAATAAAAAAAAGGAGGCTCTTACTGCTAGGATAAATGAGGCAGAAGAGAGAATTAGTGATATAGAAGACGAAATGACAGAGAATAAAGAAGCTGAGCAAAAGAGAGACAACTACTGGATGACGAGGGGAGAATTTGAGAGATAAGTGATATTATAAGATGAAACAACATTAGAATAATTGGGATTCCAGAAGAAGAAGAAAGAGAGAGAGGGGCAGAAGGTATATTAGAGAACATTATTGTAGAGAATTTCCCTAATATGGCAAAGAGAACAAGCATCAAAATCCCGGAGGTGCAGAGAACCCCCCTCAAAATCAATAAAAATGGGTCCACACCCCCTCATCTAGTAATAAAATTTACAAGTCTTAGTGACAAAAAGAAAATTCTGAAAGCAGCCTGGGACAAGAAGTCTGTAACGTAACATACAATGGTAAAAATATTAGATTGGCAGCAGGCTTATTCACAGAGACCTGGCAGACCAGAAAGAATCGGCATGATATATTCAGAGCACTAAATGAGAAAAACATGCAGCCAAGAATACTATATCCAGCTAGGCTATCATTGAAAATAGAAGGAGAGATAAAAACCTTCCCAGACAAACAAAAATTAAAAGAATTTGTAAACACCAAACCAGCTCTACAGGAAATATTGAAAGGGGTCCTCTAAACAAAGAGAGAGCCTAAAAGTAGTAGATCAGAAAGGAACAGAGATGATATACAGTAATAGTCACCTTACAGGCAATACAATGGCACTAAATTCATATCTCTCAATAGTTACCCTGAATGTAAATGGCCTAAATGCCTCAATCAAAAGACGCAGGGTATCAGAATGGATAAAAAAAAAAAAAAACCCATCAATATGCTGTATACAAGAAACTCATTTGAGACCCAAAAACACCTCCAGATTTAAAGTGAAGAGGTGGAAAACAATTTACCATGATAATGGACATCAAAACAAACAAACAAACAAACAAACAGGAGTGGCAATCCTTAGATCAATTAGATTTTAAGTCAAATGCTATAGTAAGAGATGAGGAAGGACACTATATCATACTCAAAGGGTCTGTCCAACAAGAATATCTAATAATTTTAAATATCTATGCTGCTAACATGGGAGCAGCCAACTATATAAACCAATTAATTAAAAAAATCAAAGAAACACATCAACAATAATACAATAATAGTAGGGGATGTTAACACCCCCCTCGCTGAAATGGACAGATCATGCAAGCAAAAGATCAACAAGGAAATAAAGGCCTTAAATGACACACTGGACCAGATGGACATCACAGATATATTCAGAACATTCCATCCCAAAGCAACAGAATACACATTCTTCTCTAGTGCACATGGAACATCCTCCAGAATAGATCACATACTGGGTCATAAATCAGGTCTCAACCAGTATCAAAAGGTTGGTATCATTCCCTGCATATTTTCAGACCACAATGTTCTGAAGCTAGAACTCAATCACAAGAGGAAATTTGGAAAGAACGCAAATACATGGAGACTAAAGAGCATCCTTCTAAAGAATGAATGGGTCAGCCAGAAAATTAAAGAAGAACTGAAAAAATTCACAGAAACAAATGATAATGAAAACACAATGGTTCAAAATCTGTGGGACACAGCAAAGGCAGTCCTGAGAGGAAAATATATAGCAATACAAGTCTTTCTCAAGAAACAAGAAAGGTCTCAAATACACAACCTAGCCCTACACCTAAAGGAGTTGGAGAAAGAACAACAAAGAAAGCCTTAACCCAGCAGGAGAAGAAAAATAATAAAGATCAAAGCAGAAATCAATGAAATAGACACCAAAAATACAATAGAACAAATCAATGAAACTAGGAGCTGATTCTTTGAAAGAATTAATAAGATTGATAAGTCCCTGGCCAGACTTATCAAAAAGAAAAGAGAAAGGACCCAAATACATAAAATCATGAACAAAAGAGGAGAGATCACAACTCACACCAAAGAAATATAAACAATTATAAGAACATGTTAAGAGTAACTATAAGCCAGCAAATTTGACAATCTGGAAGAAATGATACATTCTTAGAGACCTATAAACTACCAAAACTGAACCAGGAAGAAATAGTAAACCTGAACATACCCATAACCAGTAAGTAGATTGAAGCAGTCATCAAAAATATCCCAACAAATAAGAGCCCAGGGCCAGACAGCTTCCCAGGGGAATTCTACCAAACATTTAAAGAAGAATTAATACATATTCTTCTGAAACTGATCAAAAAATTGAAATGGAAGGAAAACTTCCAAATTCATTTTATGAGTCCAGCATTACCCTGATCCTAAAACCAGACAAAGATCCAATCAAAAAAGAGAATTACAGACCAATATCCTTGATGAACACAGATGTGAATATTCTCAACAAAATACTAGCCAACAGGATCCAACAGTACATTAAAAGGATTCTTCACCACGTCCAAGTGGGATTTATCCAAGGACTACAAGGTTGTTTCAACATCTGCAAATTAGTCAATGTAATACAATACATTAATAAAAGAAAGAACAAGAACCATATGATACTCTTGCTAGATGCTGAAAAAGCTTTTGACAAAGTACAGCATCCTTTCCTGATCAACACTCTTCAAAGTGTAGGGATAGAAGGCACATACCTCAATATCATCAAAGCCATCTATGAAAAACCCACTGAAAATATCATTCTCAATGGAGAAAAACTGAGAGCTTTTCCACTAAGGTCAGGAACTCGGCAGGGATGTCCATTATCACCACTGCTATTCAATATAGTACTAGAAGTCCTAGCCTCAGCAATTAGACAAAAAAGGAAATTAAAGGCATCAGAATCACCAAAGAAGAAGTGAAACTATCACTCTTTGCAGATGATATGACATTATATGTGGAAAACCCAAAAGACTGCACTCTAAATCTGCTAGAACTTGTATAGGAATTCAGTAAAGTGTCAGGATATAAAATCAATGCACAGATTATCGGTTGCATTTCTTTACACCAACAATAGGATAGAAGAAAGAGAAATTAAGGAGTCAATCCCATTTACAATTGCACCCAAAACCATAAGATACCTAGGAATAAACCTAACCAAACAGGCAAAGAATCTATACTCATAAAACTATAAAGCACTCATGAAAGAAATTGAGGGAGACACAAAGAAATGGAAAAAAATGTTCTATGTTCATGGATTGGAAGAACACATATTGTGAAAATATCTATGCTACTTAAAGTAATCTACACATTTAATGCAATCCCTATCAAAGTCCCATCCATTTTTTCCCTAAAATTTATACAGAATCAGAAAAGACCTCAAATAGTCAGAGGAATATTGAAAAAGAAAGCCAAAGTTGGTGGCATCAGAATTCCAGACTTCAAGCTCTATTACAAAGCTGTCATCATCAAGTCAGTTGGTACTGGCATAAAAACAGACACATAGATCAATGGAACAGAATAAAGAACCCAGAAATAGACCCTCAACTCTATGGTCAATTAATCTTCGACAAAGCAGGAAAGAATGTCCAATGGAAAAAAGACAGCCTGTTCAACAAATGGTTTTGGGAAAATTGGACAGCCACATGCAGAAAAGTGAAACTGGACCATTTCCTTACACCACACACGAAAATAGACTCAAAATGGATGAAGGACCTCAATGTGAGAAAGTAATCCATCAAAAGGCTTGAGGAGAACACAGGCAGCAAACTCTTCGACCTCAGCCGCAGCAAATTCTTCCTAGGAACATCACCAAAGGCAAGAGAAACAAGGGCAAAAATGAACTAGTGGATTTCATCAAGATCAAAAGATTTTGCACAGCAAAGGAAACAGTTAACAAAACCAGAAGACAACTAACAGAATGGGAGAAGATATTTGCAAACAACATATCAGATAAAGGACTAGTATCCAAAATCTATAAAGAACTTATCAAACTCAACACCCAAAGAACAAATAATCCAATCAAGAAATGGGCAGAAGATATGAACAGACGTTTCTGCAAAGAAGACGTCCAGATGGCCAACAGACACATGAAAAAGTGCTCCACATCACTCGGCATCAGGGAAATACAAATCAAAACCACAATGAGATAACACCTCACACCAGTCAGAATGACTAAAATTGACAAGTGAGGAAATGACAGATGTTGGCAGGGATGTGGAGAAAGTGAACCCTCCTACACTGTTGGTGGGAATGCAAGCTGGTGCAACCACTCTGGAAAACAGCATGGAAGTTCCTCAAAAAGTTGAAAATAGAGCTACCCTATGGCCTGGCAATTGCACTACTGGGTATTTACCCTAACAATACACATGCAGTGATCCGAAGGGGCACGTGCACCTGAATGTTTATAGCAGCAATGTCCACAGTAGCCAAACTTTGGAAAGAACCTAGATCTCCATCAACAGATGAATGGATAAAGAGGAAGTGATTATATATATATATATATATACATATATATATGTATATATATGTGTATACATATACATATATATACACATATATATACATATATATATGTGTATATATATATATACTATGCAGCCATCAAAAGAAATGAAATCTTGACATTTCCAGTGACGTGGATGGAACTAGAGGGTATTATGCTTAGCGAAATAAGTCAAGCAGAGAAAGACAATTATCATATGATCTCCCTGATATGAGGAAGTTGAGAGGCAACGTGAGGAGTTTGGAGGTAGGAAAAGGATAAATGAAACAAGATGGGATCAGGAGGGAGACAAACCTAAGAGACTCTTAATATCACAAAACAAACTGAGTGTTGTCGGGGGAAGTTGATAGGAAGACGGTGGTGGGGTTATAAACACTGGTGAAGGTATGTGCTATGGTGAGTGCTGTGAAGTGTGTAAACCTGGAGATTCACAGACTTGTACCCCTGAGGCTAATAATACATTATATATTAATAAAAAATTAAAAAAAAAACTATTAAAAATATCTCCCAACAGACAAGATTCTAGGGCCAGATGACCTCCCAGAGGAATTCTACCAAATATTTATTTATTTACTTACTTACTTACTCACTTTTAAGGAATTTATTTATTTATTTGACAGAGAGAGAGAGAGATCACAAGTAAGCAGAGAGGCAGGCGGCGGGGGGGAAGCAGGCTCCCCACTGAGCAGAAAGCCTGAGGGGCTCTCTTTTGGTTGAGGGGCTCAGTCCCAGGACCCTGAGACCATGACCTGAGCCAAAAGCAGGGGCTTAACCCACTGAGCCACCCAGACACCCCTCTACAAAACATTTAAAGAAGAATTTATACTTATTCTTCTGAAGAGGTTTCAAAAAAATACTAATGGAACAAATGCTTCTAAACTCACTCTATGAGTCCAATATCACCTTGATCCACAAACCAGAAAAAGACCCCATCGAAAAGGAGATTTACAAAGCACTATCCCTTATGAACACAGATGACAAAATTCTCACCAGGATCCTAAACAATAGGATCCAACACTATACTAAAAGGATTATTCTCCACGACCAAGGGGGATTTGTTTCTGTGCTGCAAGGTTATTCAACACTCACAAATCAATCAGTGTGATACATTAATAAAAGAAAGGTCAAGAAGCATATGATTGTCTCAATTGATACAGAAAAATCAATTGACAAAATACAGTATTCTTTCTTGATTAAAACATTCTGCAGTGTAGAGTTAAGAGGGAGCGTACCTCAATATCATAAAAGCTATCTATGAAAAGCCCACAGCTAATATAATTTTCAATGTGAAAAAACTGACAACTTTTTTTCTTAGGTCAGGAATATGATGGGGATGCCTACTCTCACTACTGTTGGCCAACCTAGCATTAGAAGTCCTAGCCTCAGCATTCAGACAACAAACGAAATAAAAGGCATTCAAAATGGAAAAGAAGAAATTAAACTCTATTTTTAAATGATATATGTGTAAAACCCAAAAGACTCCACACCAAAATTGCTAGAACACATATAGGAATTTAGCTATGTGGCAGGATATAAAATCAAGGCAGAGTTCACTGCATTTTTATACACTAACAATGAGACAGATGAAAGATAAATTAAGTAATTGATCCCATTTACAACTGCACCCACCAAAAACCCTAAGATACATAGAAATACACCTAACAAAAAAGGTAAATAATCTGTACTCTAAAAACTACAGAAAACTTATGAAAGAAACTGAGGAAGACACAAAGAAATGAACAAAAAAAAAACAGTCCATGCTCATGGATTTGAAGAACACATGTTATTAAAATGTCTGTGCTATCCAGAGCAATCTACACATTTAATGCAATCCCTATGAATATACCCTTGACATTTTTCATAGAGCTGGAACAAGCAATCCTAAAATTTATATGCAACCAAAAAAGACCCCAAATAGCCAGAGGGATGTTGAAAAAGAAAACCAAAGCTGGTGGTATTACAGTGCTGATCTACAAGCTATATTACAGAGCTGTAATCATCAAGGCAGTATGGTACTGGCAAAAAAACGGACACAGAGATCAAGGGAACCCAGAGAGGGATCCTCAATTCTATGGTCAACTAATCCTCCCTAAGCAGTAAAGGACATCCAATGGAAAAAAAAAAATTTCTTCAAGAAATGGGGCTGGAAAAATTGGACAGCCACGTGTAGAAAATGAAACTGAACCTTTTTCTTGCACCATACCCAAAGATAAACTCAAAATGCACGAAAGACCTAAATGTGAGATAGAAATCGATCAAAATCCTAGAGGAGAACAAAGGAAGCAAACTCTTTGACTTTGGCCACATCAACTTCTTACTAGTCTTGTCTCGAAAGGAAGGTAAACAAATGCAAAAATGAACTATTGGGGCTTCATCAAGATAAAAAGTTTCTGCACAGCAAAAGAAATAGTTAACAAAACTAAAAGTCAACATGTGAGAGAAGATATTTGCAAATGATTTATCAGATAAAGAGCTTATATCCAAGATCTATAATGGACTTAGCAAACTCAACACCAAAAAAAAAAAAAAAAATCCAGTCAAGAAATGGACAGAAGACATGAGGAGACATTTCTCCAAAGAATTCCAAATGGCCAAGAAACCCATGAAAAATTGCTCCACTTCACTTGGCATGAGGGAAATGCAAATCAAAACCACAGTTATATACCACCTCACACCAGTCAGAATGGCTAAAATTAACAAAGCAGAATATAACAAATGTTGGCGAGGATGTGGAGAAAAGGGAGACCTCATACACTGTTGTTGGGAATGCAAGTTGGTACATACACTCTGGATAATGGTATGGAGATTCTGCAAGAAGCTAAAAATAGAGCTACCTTGACCCAGCAATTTTACTGCTATGTATTTACCCCAAACTTACAAATGTAGTGATCTGTTGGGGTACCTACACCCCAATATTAATAGCAGCAATGTCCACAATATCCAAATTTGGAAAGAGTCAAGATGTCCATTGACTGATGGATATATATATCTATATATCTATATATATGATGCCCATTGACTGATGGACATCTGTATATATATATAATTTACACACACACACACACACATATACACATATATATGTGTGTGTGTGTTTGTGTGTGTATACACACACACAATAGAATATTACTCAGATATGAAAAAGGATGAATACTTATCCTTACATCGATGTGGATGAAACTGGGGGGGTACTTTTACTTTAAGGTTTTATTTATGTATTTGACAGAGAGAGAGACAGTGAGAGATGGAACACAAGCTGGGGGAGTGGGAGAGGAAGAAGCAGGCTTCCTGCTGAGCAGAGAGCTTGATTCAGGGCTTGATCCCAGGACACTGGGATCATGACCTGAGCCGGAGGCAGATGCTTAATGACTGAGACACCCAGGCGCCCCGGGAACTGGAGAGTATTATGCTGAGTAAAATAAGTCAATCGAAGAAAGACAATTATCATAAAGTTTCACTCATGCAGATTGTAAGAGACAGTGCAGAGGATTCTTGGAGAAGGGAGGGAAAACTGAATAGGAAGTCATCAGAGAGAGAGAACAGTCTCGAGACACTCTTAAATATAGGAAACAAACTGAGGGTTGTTGGAGTGGATTAATTGGGGGGAGTGGATTAATTGGGTGATGGGCATTAAGGAAGGCACATGCTGTGATAAGCACTCGGAGTTATATGCAACTGATGAATTACTGAACTCTACATCTGAAACTAAGTATGCACCATAATGATGTTTTGAATTTATTTTTATTTTTATCATGTTATGCTAGTCAGCGTACAGTACATCATTAGTTTTTGATGAAGTGTACCATTTATTGAACTTAAATTAAAAAAAATAAATAGAGAAAAAATTTAATCCACCTGTGTACCTTCACACCAAATAGAAGTGTTGAATATGGATAAGGTGGTAATCATCACCCTTTCCTCTTGAATCTCCTGATTACGGCAAGTATCTCTGCAGTCCCTAATGTAATGTTTGGTATTTCTTTTGATTTACTGTCTTCCTGTTACCAGTAATTCTTTTTTTATTTCATTTTATTTTATTTTATTTCATTTCTTTTCTGTGTTCCAGCATTCATTGTTTACACACCACACCCAGTGCTCCATGCATTACATGCCCTCCATAATACCCACCACTAGGCTCACCCAACCCTCCACTCACTCCCCTCCAAAATGTTGTTTGTTTCTCAGGGTCCACAATCTCTCATGGTTTGTATCCCCCTCCAATTTCTCCCAATTCACTTCTCTGCCCCATCTTCCAATGTCCTGCATGTTATTCCTTATGCTCCACAAGTGAGTGAAACCATATGATACTTGATTCTCTCTGCTTGACTTATATCACTCAGAATAATTTATTCCAGTCCCATCTATGTTGATACAAAAGTCGGGTATTCATCCTTTATCTCCTTTATCCATTCATCTGTTGAAGGGCATCTTGGTTCTTTCCACAGTTTGGTGACTGTAGCCATTGCTGTAATGAGCATTGGGATACAGATGGCCCTTCTTTTCACTACATCTGTATCTTTGGGGTAAATACCCAGTGGTGTAATTGCAGGGTCATAGGGTAGCTCTATTTTTAATTTCTTAAGTTATCTCCACTCAGTTTTACAAAGTGGCTGCACCAACTTGCATTCCCACCAACAGTGTAAGAGGGTTCTCCTTTCTCCACATCCTCTCCAACACATGTTGTTTACTGTCTTGTTAATTTTGGCCATTCTAACTGGTGGAAGGTGGTATCTCAATATGCTTTTTATTTGAATCTCCCCGGTGGCTAGTGGTGATGAACATTTTTTGCATGTGTCTGTTAGCCATTTGGATGTCTTCTTTGGAGAACTGTTTGTTCATGTCTTCTGCCCATTTTTTGACCAATTATCTGTTTTGTGTGTGTTGAGTTTGAGGAGTTCTTTAGAGATCTTGGATATCAGCCCTTTGTCTGCACTGTCAGTTGTGAATATCTTCTCCCATTCTGTGGGTTGCCTCCTTGTTTTGTTGAATGTTTCCTTTGCTGTGCAGAAACTTTTGATCTTGATGAAGTCCCAAAAATTCATTTTTCCTTTTCTTTCCTTTGTCTTTGGAGAAGTTTCTTGAAAGAAGTTGCTGTGGCTGATATTGAAGAGGTTACTGCCTACATTCTTCTGTAGGATTCTGATGGATTCCTGCCTCACATTGAGGTCTTTTATCCATTTCGAATTTATCTTTGTGTATGGTGTAAGAGAATGGTTGAGTTTCATTCTTCTACACATAGCTGTCCAATTTCCCCAGCACCATTTATTGAAGAGACTGTCTTTTTTCCACTATATATTTTTTCCTGCTTTGTCGAAGATTATTTGACCATAGTGTTGAGAGTCCATATCTGGGCTCTCTACTCTGTTCCACTGGTCTATGTGTTTGTTTTTATGCCAGTACCTCGCTGTCTTGGTGATCACAGCTTTGTAGTAAAGATTGAAGACAGGCAACTTGATACCCCCAGTTTTGTTTTTCTTTTCCAACATTTCCTTAGAAATGCGGGGTCTCTTCTGGTTCCATACAAATTTTAGGATTGTTTGTTCCAGTTCCTTGAAGAATGCTGGTGGAATTTTGATTGCAAAAGCATTGAAAGTATAGACTGCTCTGGGCAGTACAGACATTTTAACAATGTTTATTCTTCTGATCCATTAGCATGGACTTGTCTTCCATCTTTTTGTGTCTTCTTCAATTTCTTTCATAATTGTTCTGTAGTTCCTCGAGTACAAATCCTTTACCTCTTTGGTTAGGTTAATTCCTAGGTATCTTATGGTTTATGGTGCTATAGTAAATGGAATTGATTCTCTAATTTCCCTTTCTGTATTTTCATTGTTAGTGTATAAGAAAGCCACTGATTTCTGTACATTGATTTTGTATCCTGCCACATTACTGAATTGCTGTATGAATTCTAGTAGTTTTGGGTTGGAGTCTTTTGGGGTTTCCCATATAAAGCATCATGTCACCTGCAAAGAGAGAGAGTTTGACTTCTTCATTGCCAATTTGAATACATTTTATTTTTTTTGTTGTCTGTTTTCTGTTGCTAGGACTTCTAGCACTATGTTGAACAAGAGTGGCGAGAGTGGGCATCCTTGTTGTGTTCCTGATCTCAAAGGGAAGGCTGTCAGTTTTTCCCCATTGAGGATGATATTCGCTGTGGGATTTTCATAGATAGATTTTATGAAGTTGAGGAATGTTCCCTCTATCCCTATCCTTTGAATCGTTTTATTCAGGAACGGATGCTGTATCTTGTCAAATGCTTTTTCTGCATCAATTGAGAGGACCATGTGGTTCTTCTCTCTTCTTTTATTGATTTGTTTTATCACATTGATTGATTTGTGAATGTTGAACCAACCATGCACCCCAGGGATAAATCCCACCCGGTCATGGTAGATAATCTTTTTAATGTATTCTTGGATCCTATTATCTAGGATCTTGTTGAGAATCTTAGCATCCATATTCATCAGGGATACTGCTCTGAAATTCTCCTTTTTTTAGTGGGGTCTTTGCCTGGTTTGGGGATCAGGGTAATGCTGGCTTCATAAAAATACTCTGAAGGTTTTCCTTCTGTTTCTATTTCTTGAAACAGCTTCAGGATAATAGGTATTATTTCTTCTTTGCATGTTGGGTAGAATTCTCCAGGGAATCCATCAGGTCCTCGGTTCTTGTTTTGTTGTTGTTGTTGGGAGGTTTTTGATCACTGTTTCAATCTTGTTACTAGATATTGGTCTATTCAGGTTGTCAATTTCTTCCTGATTCAGTTTTAGAAGTTTATAAGTTTCCAGGAATGCATCCATTTCGTCTAGATTGCTTGACTTATTGGCATATAACTGTTGATAATAAATTCTGATGATTGTTTCTAGTTTCTTGTTGTTAGTCATGATTTCTCCCTTTTCATTCATAATTTTATTATTTTGGGTCCTCCCTCTTTTCTTTTGGATTAGTTTGGGCAATGGTTTATTGACCTTACTGATTCTTTAAAAAAAAAATGCTTCTTTCATTGATGTTTTCTACTGTATCTCTAGATTCTATCTCATTGATCTCTGCTTTAATTTTGATTATTTACCCTTTTGTGTGTGTGGTTGGCTTAATTTGTTGTTGATTTTCCAGTTCTTCAAGTATAAAGTTAGCTGGTGTACTCATGATTTTTCCATTTTTTTAGGGAGGTTTGGATGGCTATGTATTTCCCTCTTGGTACTGCCTTTGCTGTATCCCATAGGTTTTGGACTGAAGTCACTTTATTCTCATTGATTTCCATGAATTGTTTGAGTTCTTTTTTGGTTCACTGGTTGATCCAAACATTCTTAAGCTGGGTGGTCTTTCGTTTCCATGTGTTTGAATTCCTTCCAAACTTTTTCTTGTGGTTGAGTTCCAGTTTCAAGGCATTATGGTCTGAGAAAATGCAGGAAATAATATCAATCTTTTGGTATCGGTTGAACCCCGATTTTTGACCCAGTTTGTGGTCTATTCTGGAGAAGGTTCCATGTGCACTAGAGAAGAATGTGTGTTCTGTTGTTTTAGGGTGGAATGTTCTGTATATATATATCTATGAGGCCCATCTGGTCTAATGTGTCATTCAATGCTCTTGTTTTTTTATTGATTTTCTGCTTGGATGTTCATCTATTACTGAGAGTGGCATGTTAAGATCCACTACTATTAATGTATTCATATCAATATGACTCTTTATCTTGATTAACAATTATCTTATGTAGTTGGCTGTCCCCATTTGGGGGGCATAAATATTTATAATTGTTAGATCTTCTTGGTGGATAGACCCTTTAAGAATGATGTAGTGTCCTTCTGTATCTCTGACTACAGTCTTCAGTTTACAATCTAATTTATATTATGTGAGAATTGCTACACCCACTTTTATTTTTAGTCCCATTGGCATGAAAGATGATCCTCCATCCCTTCACTTTCAGTCTGGAATAATACTTAGGTTCCAAACCTAAGTATGGGTTGTAGACAACCATATGGACAGGTCCTGTTTTATCCAATTTGCAACCCTGTGCCATTTTATGGGAGCATTTAGGCTGTTCACATTGAGAATAATTTTTGAAAAATCCTTTGTATTGACATCATGCTGCCTGTGAAGTCCTTGTTTTTATAGATGGTCTCTGTAAATTTCTGTTCATTGACACTCTTGGGTTCTTTCTTCTTCTATAGAACCCTCCTTAATATTTCCTGTAGTGCCAGCTTGGTGGTCACATACTCTTTTAAATCTTGCCAGACTTGGAAACTGTTTATCTCTCTATCCACTTTGAATGTCAGCCTTGCTGGATAAAGTATCCTTGGCTGCATGTTCTTCTCATTTAGTGCCCTGAATATGTCTTGCCAGTCCTTCTAGCTTGCCAGGTTTCTGTGGACAGGTCTGACTTTATTCTGACAGACCTTCCACTGTATGTAAGGAATATCTTCCCCCTAGCTGCTCTCAAGAGCCCCTGTCTAAAATTATTATTCATCAATTTCACAATGAGGTGTCTCAAGGTCTTTCTAGATTCTATGGTCTTGGGGGGAGATCTTTCTGTCTCTAGGACATGAATGTTGGTCCCATTCCCCAGACTGGAAAAATTTTCATGGAGAATTTATTCAGCTATATCCTCTAGTTTTCTTCCTTTCTATTCCCCCTCAGAGATCCCAATAATTCTGATGTTGGAACATTTCATGGTGTCATTTATTTCCCTAATTCTGTTTTCATGTCTCCTAAGCTGTCTGTTCCAGGCCTCCTCCTGATCCTTTTTCTCTATCATTTTATCCTATGGATAACTAATTCTATCTTCTGCCTCAGTTACCCTAGCTGTTAGAGAATTTAAATTAGATTGGATCTCATTGATAGCATTTTTAACTTCTTCCCAGGTGGCTTTCACTTCTGCCCTAATCGATTCCATGTTTTCATTTATGGTTTTCTCCAGCCTAGCCACTGCCTGGATAATTGTTACCCTGAATTCCCTTTCTGACATACTGTTTTTGTCCATATACAATGGCTCTGATGGTGAGGGCACAGTCTCTGAATTTTTCCTCTGTTGGGCATTCCTCCTTCTAGTAATTTTGGGGAGAGGTGGTTGAGGGAATGAGTAGCTGAATATATCAACTGTGATCCAGACAAGTTGCACCCTGGAATGCTTCTGAGCTATCAGAAGTTTCCACCAAAAAGAAAGAAAAAAGAAAAAAAAAAGGAGAGAGAGAGAAAGAGAGAGAGAGAAAAGAGAGAGAGAAGACCCAGCCAGAATGGGCCCCAAAGGTAAGGTTTATAAGGTATATAAACAAAAATAGACAAACGAAAAGACCAAAAAAAAAGTAAATGACAAGGAAAAAAAAAAAGAATCCAACCCAAATGAATCCCAAGTATAAGATTTATATAATACCATAACAGAAAGAAATACAGAGAAACACTGACAAAAGAAAAAGATCAGAGGGTGGTTATAAATCCTCAGTGTTGGGGAAGAAGGTTATTTTGATTCTTCCTGGGTGCATCTTGATATCTTTGTTAAAGGACTCAATTTTCCAGAGATAAAGGAAGATTAAAACTGGCTTATATAAAGGGGCATTATTGTTTAGGGAAAGAGGATAATTTGAAGTTTATATCTATATGTATATTAAAAAATAGAAAAGCAGGGGCATCTGGGTGGCTCAGTGGGTTAAAGTCTCTGCCTTCAGCTCAGGTCATGATCTCAGGGTCCTGGGATCGAGCCCCACATCAGGCTCTCCGCTCAGCGGGGAGCCTGCTTCCCTTCCTCTCTCTCTGCCTACCTCTCTACCTACTTGTGATCTCTGTCTGTCAAATGAATAAATAAAATCTTTAAAAAATAGAAAAGCAAAGGAAAAATGCAGGTATATGTATGAAAAAAAAGTTCAATTTAAAAGGTTAATATGGAATTTGTTGTATCGAACCTCTCGTGGTAATGGTATATGGATTAAAAACATTAAAAAGAATGAGAATATTGAGAACCAATTTAAAAATTCAAGTTGTATCTACAATATATACAGATTTTAGGGCAATACAGGGAGCTTAATATCTTCTTTTCCCCTGCTATTGGGACTTTACAGTTTTATGGGGACCCTGTGGTGGTTGTCCTCTAGTTTTTTTTTGGCTGGCTTTCTAGGGGAGGGTCCTGATGAGTTGTTTTTCAGTCAGTCTTGCTTAGGTTGAATCTTCCTGTTCCCTATCAAGGGGCTGGACTCTGTTGAAACCGGTTTTTCAGGGGTTTGTTCTCTGAAGTTTTTTGCTCTTTGGTGGCTTTTTGTGGCTTTTTGGAGGTTTAGTAGAAAGAAAACTGTGCCCAGACCTCCGTCTCAGAAAGAAGCCTCAGTCTGTTCCCCTCTGGGTGGTCCCGAACACACAGACTCCCTCTCTGCAAAATCTGCTGAGCCATCAACCTCACACAGGCAGTATATGCCCCCAGCCACCCTCTCAGGGGTGGTGCAAATTGCTCCTGCTTGTCTCTGCACCCTCGTGCTACTAAAATTGTGAGCAATATTGGTCCAGGGAGCCTGCTTCCAGTGGCTGCCTTTGCCAGGACTACATTCTCAAGCCCAGGCTGGGAGTGTTCAGACTCTTGGCCAGTCCTAGCATCCACAGGCTAGCGCCCGCACAGACCACTCTCAGGCGTGTGTGGGGAGCAGGCAAATTCAGCCCCCAGTCACGCAGTGTGTGTGCAGAGTGCAAAAGGCTTTGGTTCTAGAGAATGCCAGCTGGCACACACATCAGTCTCCCTCACATTTGGAGGGTGCCTAGCCCTGCGCTGGTGCAAGCCACAAAATGCCAGCAGCTCAGGGATCAGGGTATGGAGGCTTTGCTGCACTCTCTCTGGCACTGGTGGTCTCTGGCAGTGGCCATCCTGGGTCCCTGGGCTTAGGCTCGTGCCCATGACTGCTTGATTCCACCAGTTGGCCCTTAAGACCTTTTGCCCTTTTTGAGTGCTTTTAACCAGACTCGAAGTTAATGTTGGTCCCCAATCACAGGGCACTCTCACATTGGGGTAGTACTCTCCAAAGGATCACTTCCAGTGCCCCCCCTTCTGTTTATTCTCTGATATCAGTCCGATTCCCACTCGCTTTACCTCTTGACTGACATCTTCTGCCCCCTATAGAGATCCATAGGATCCTGAGATCCTATATCTCTGGCTGATTTCATGGATGTTCAGAGTGTTCTGGTAGATAATTAGCTCACTTTACGGGATTGGTTGAAGCAGGGTCTCTTACTTCTCCGCCATCTCCCCCCCTCTCCCTAGTTAGCAGTAATTCTAATGGATATCCTGTGGCTTTTCCCTGAAAATAACCATAGGTCAGGAAACAAACACGTTAATTCTTCCAGCTGCTAAGTATTCTACTCCAATTATGCATCCTTGAACTGGATTCAGGATAGGTTTAGTGACCTACTAGATTTACTCTGAGATATATCTGTGCTAAAACAACATAAAATCCTATAAACTTCATGCTCAGTGAATTACCACAGTGACATTTTGGCTTTCTTGGAAACAATGTCAGTTCAGAGCCAGTGCCTATCATTGAAAGACCTGATACATATCCTTCTGTCAATGCACAGTTACCTAGTAAAAAGCAGTAGGTCAATTTGGGGAAGTCTGTAAGAAACTATGAGTAACGGTATAAATTTTTGTTTTTGGATCCTTCCTCAAGGAGACTCGGTTTCCTGTTTACTCAAGTTTTGGGTCTGAAAACTTTTTAAGTTCAGGATTGATGGAAGAACTGAGACTCATTTTTATAATTCAATCAGGCTTTTCTCTCTTGACTTAGAGCTTACATGCTTAATCAAATCAAGGAAGAATTTAGTAAGCTTCCAGTCTTTTTCACTTCAATGAGCATTGTAATTACCCAACTCTAGTGGTATGTATGTGTCCAAACATTTGGATTTCTATAATAATTCTGATGTACACTAAAATAACTACACCCACCTTGACTTTCAAATAAGTGGAATCTAATTATTACCAGTGCATTTATATTTTCAAAATGAGTGGCTGTGGTTCCCATGGTGAGTTCTGGTCTACAGAGAAGATGAAACATGGAGCTCTGTAAGGATGCTGGAGTTCCATTCCCAAGTTAATATTTTCAAGTATGGTGAAAAATGTGTCTTTACCTGCTGCCCCAGCCCCAGAGTGGATGTGTAGGTCTAATATAATGTATCCACTTTAACATTCCAATCTCCCTAATCTTTTTAATATTTTTCTCTATTTTAAACCATGAGAGGTTAGGCATTTCCATTTTACTTAAGATGGATCAACTTTTGAGCCATGTTTCATCAATCACCTGACAAACTTGAAGGGCACATTCTAACTACCTGTGATGAAGGGTAGTTGGAAGAAAGGCAGGCCAGGACAAGGGCCCCTACCCTTAAGAGTAAACCACCCTTGGGGCACCTGGGTGGCTCAGTGGATTAAAGCCTCTGCCTTCAGCTCAGGTCATGGTCTCAGGGTCCTGGGATCGAGCCCTGCATGAGGCTCTCTGCTCAGCGGGGAGCCAGCTTCCTCCTCTCCCTGCCTGCCTCTCTGACTACTTGTAATCACTGTCTATCAAATAAATAAATGAAATCTTAAAAAAAAGAGTAAACCACCCTTAAAGTGATTTTACACCACCCAGAAAGGAGCCCTCTACCCTTTCCCATGTGATACATAGATGACAGAAACCTGATTGCATGGCAGGTGCAGGGAGGGTTAATCAGATTAACCATCAAGCCCACAAAAACCCCTAGACTTAGAAACTCCAGAGGCAACCCTCTTGGATCCCCTCCTTCTTCAGAAGCTTTGTACTATGACTCAATAAACTTTATTATTGCTCAATAAACTTTGCTTTGCTGCCCACCACTCTTCATCAGGTCTATCTCTTCATTATTAAAAGTGGCATGACCAAGAACTTCAGGCACAAAAGGAAAAGAAATCCTACAATAATAAGAAATATGGAGGAAATACCCATGACAATTACTGTTATCATCTCTGTAACTGGTCACCCAGTCATCTCTGGATTTGTAAGTACTTTTCTCTACTATGAGTTTTGTATTTCCTTTGACTCAGCAGCATCTCAGCTAATTCTGGTCCTTTACCTGACCCAAATTTTTAATTCCTAAAGCTTCTGGACCATTACTAGTCCTGTTTGTATTATTTGATTTGTTTTACATTGATCTTATTCTTAACTCATTCAAATATTAAGATAATGTCTAAATGATAGTCTGTATCCTAGACATATTCTTCCTCACCTCCATCATACAGCAGTAGTTGAATTTTATTTACTTCAGTAATAACACAGATTCTTTGATTCACCACACACTGGGCTCCTAAACTTTGCCCTAGACACAACTATCCATTGTAAAATCCTTAGCTAAGTCAGTTTAGCAAAAGTCTTTCTTTCTTCACATCTGATTACTGTCAATGTCTAATCACGTTTCTTATCCTTGACCTCGACCAGGTGGTGTCTGATCAGCCTGGCCTATCTTCTGTAAGAATCCTGTGAGTAGATTAGTCAAAAATTACATTAGCCTCGATGTTTCTTCTTAGTAATTTTTCATTCTCTGACATCTACCAGTCTTCATTGCTAAAAACTTCCACTTGCTCCTGACATACTTGGAATTGAACCCAATTCTATAACTAGGTCTCTTTTCCTCTATTGCAATAGTGTTGACTAGTATGTTTAATAAATGTCCACTCCCTCAGGACCATAACTGTGTACTTTTGAAACCTTTGCCTTCACTCCTATTTGATCAAGGATCCAATTGTGACTCTGACTTGAAAAACTGTTCCAAAAATGTCCCTTAAAGCTGATAGGGAAAATTTTGTTTCTAAAAATTTAGATTACAATGAGAAGATATTTTAGAGTCCCAAAGAGAGACTATTAGAGTGCTAAGTTTCTCTGGAAGATTCTAGGTGAGAGTCCACAGCAAGCACCTGTTTAAGAAGAAGGTTAGAGTGCCAAGCTAAAAGAAACTAAGTCAAAAGTCCCAAATGTCTCTTTTCTTACTCAAAGGTATCAATGATTAGGGACATGGGAGCTACTCAGTGTACTTAGAACCCTCTTCTTGAACCTTTGCTGAAAATATGTTTCACTAACTCTGCTTCCATGCTTGTTACCATGATTTTATGATTTTAAGGAAAATTTGGAACTTTAATGGCTTTTGAGGGAAATTTAATATCTATCCAAACTGGCTTCTCTAAAACTTCTTCCTTCTCATCACAGCTCTTCCTGTTTTCTCCCTTTACTGCTTTGGATATTACCTCCAGTTTCCTTGAATTGTTTGATACTGTCCCCTTTGGGCCCCCACCTCCACCATACCTCTGTTTAGTTTGCCACACTTTTCCCTGCCCACTTCAGCCCCTCAGCTCCTTAAATCAATTTGAGCTTTAGGTCTCCTACCTTTCCTTGAGGGATTTCAAAGGGCTAAGGCCCCCCAAAAGCAATAGCCTGTGGCTGAAAAGTGATCAAAAGGCTACTTTGAACAGAACTGGATGTTTTGTCCAATGTGATAGGTTTTGGAGACACCCAGAGAGCAGCTAAAAATCCTGTCAGCCACCAACGTTAAGTTGAGTCCAGAGACTTCATCAGATTATATATCAGAGCAAAAGAACATCTTAAAGGTCTCCTCTATAAATATTAATAAACAGGTAGCCATTCTTTGTGTCATGTCAGAACAATTTAGATGAAAAAGTCAAGTGGAGATTAACCAGTTTGATGATATCACTATATTTTACTGACACAAAGTTTTAGAATTAAAGCTGTAAGATCTCTGCATGCTTATATACATTTGTGTATGTGTATGTGTAATATGTACAGGTGATATATTTCTACTTATGGATGATATCACCAAATTACTTTATAAAATCCCATAAAGGAGTTCTGCTCACATAAGCTTAGAAATAAAATAGTCGGGGCACCTGGGTGGCTCAGTGGGTTAAGCCTCTGACTTCAGCTCGGGTCATGATCTCAGGGTCCTGGGATCGAGTCCCGCATCGGGCTCTCTGCTGGGCAGGGAGTCTGCTTCCTCCTCTCTCTCTCTCTGCCTGCCTCTCTGCCTACTTTTGTTCTCTCTCTGTCAAATAAATAAATATATATATATATATATATATATATATATATATATAAAAAGAAATAAAACAGTCCTTCTTTAAGTATTCCTAAATGTATATGAAATTTTATTTTATTTTTTGAAGAATAGTTTCTTTTTTTAAAATTATGTTCACTTAGTATAGTATGTACATATAGCACATCTTTAGTTTTTGACGTAGTGTTCAACGATTCATTAGTTGTCTATAACATCCAGTGCTCATCACAGCATGTGCCCTCCTTGATACCCATCAACCAGCACCCCCTCCCTTCTGTAACTCTCAGTTCGTTTCCCAGAATCCAGAATTTCTCATGGTTTGCCTCCCACTCTTATCTGAGGACCATAGGGGAAAGGAGGGAAAACTGAATGGGGAGAAATATATGAATTTTTTTTTAAATTTTATCCATTTATTTGACAGAGAGAAAGATCACAAGTAGGCAGAGAGGCAGGCAGAGAGAGAGGAGGGGAAGCAGGCTCCCTGCTGAGCAGAGAGCCTGATGCGGGGCTCGATCCCAGGACCCTGAGATCATGACCTGAGCTGAAGGCAGAGGTTTAACCCACTGAGCCACCCAGGTGTCCCAAGAAATATATGAAGTTTTAAAATGAATTTCTTTTTTAAAGTTCCTATTACCTGGAATAATCCTTGATAGATAAAACTAGATTTTAAAATCATTGGTGAAATAAAGAAGACATCACTTCAGAGTTGTCAGCATCAAATATAATGCAGCCACACAATTTCTTTCTATGTAGTTTTACTAGTCAAACTTAAGTCTAAATTATCCACACTAGATGTTTAGGATTATCACACTATAAATCCATCTTAAAAACAAATGTACAATACGGGCGCCCGGGTGGCTCAGTGGGTTAAGCCTCTGCCTTTGGCTCAGGTCATGATCTCAGGGTCCTGGGATAGAGCCCCGCATCGGGCTCTCTGCTCAGCAGGGAACCTGGTTCTCCCCTCTCTCTCTGCCTGCCCCTCTGCCTACTTGTGATCTCTCTCTCTGTCAAATAAATAAATAAAATCTTAAAAAGACACAAAAAAACCAAAAAAAACACAAATGTACAATAAAATGAGTTGCTTGATAATATAAAAAATAGAAGATATAGAGGGGGAGAAGCTGGGAAGATGGAAGAGTGAGAGGATTCTAAGCTCATTTTGAACGACAGATACAACTAAATAACATTCACATTAGTGTAAATAGCCCAGAAAAATGACCCAATGACTTACAGAAGAAACTCCATAACTAAATGTAGAGAAGAAGCCACATTGAAAAGCATAGGAAGGGTCCTAAATGGACCCAAAGGACTGTCCAAAATAGGGAAAGGAGGGATCTACAAGTGTGGAGAGAGAGGTCACAATCAGACTCTAACATCTGGGAGCCCACACAGGGAAGACAAATTCCCATAACATTTGGCCTTGAAAACCACAGGGGCTGAATTTTTTTTATTTTTTACAATCAGGAGAACTTAAAATCTGGAATTTTCAAAATCAGAAGTTTATGCTCTGGAACCCCATGAGTGTGAGAGGAAACTGACTCCCCACCCTTAAAGGAATACACTAAAAAACAGCCTACAGAAATACAGCATTAAAGCAGCAGAATCTTGAAAAACACCCTGGGCATATAGGAGGAAAAGTTGTTTACTAATCTCAGAATGTGTCCTGGAGGGACAGATTCTTTGGGACACACCTCTAGGAACAAAGGAAATGACAGGAAACATTTTCCACCCTTGCCCCCCAGTATTTTTTAAATTTAATTTATTTTTTTCAGTGTTTCAAGATTCATTGTTTATGCACCACACCATGCAACACGTGCCCTCCTTAATACCCACCACCAGGATCACCCATCCCCCCAACACCCTCCCCTCCAAAAATGTCAGTTGGTTTCATAGAGTCCACAGTCTCTCATGCTTTGTCTCCTCCTCCAATTTACCCAATCCACTTTTCCTTTCCTTCTCCTAATGTCCTCCATGTTATTCCTTATGTTCCACAATTAAGTGAAACCATATGATAATTGACTTTCTCTGCTTGACTTATTTCACTCAGCATAATCTCTTCCAGTCCCATGTTGATACAAAAGTTGGGTATTCATCCTTCCTGATGGCTGTGTAATATTCTGTTGTATACCAGGACCATATCTTCTTTATCCATTCATCTGTTGAAAGGTATCTTGGCTCTTTCCACAGTTTGGCGATCACAGCCATTGCTGCTATGAACATTGGTGGGCATATGGCTCTTCTTTTCAATACATCTGTATCTTTGGGGTGAATGTCAAGTAGTGCAATTGCTGGGCCATAGGGTAGCTCTATTTTTAATCTTTTGAGGAACCTCCACACTGTTTTCCAAAATGGCTGTACCAACTTGCATTCCCACCAACAGTGTAAGAAGCCAGAAGAATTTAACTGATACATTCAGAATATTCCATCTTAAAACAACAGAATACACATTCTTTTCACATGCACATGGGATGTTTTCCAGAATAGATCACAAAGTAGTCCACAAAACAAGTCTCAATGGATTAAAAAAATTTAAATCTTGCCACACATCTTCTCTGACCACAACAGTATGAAACAAAAAATCAAGCACAAGACAAAATCTGGGAAGACCACAAGTATATAGAGGTTACATAATGCTACTAAACAATAAATAGGTCAACCAAGAAATCAAAACAAAAAATTAAAAAAAAATTATGTAGTGACAAATGAAAAGTGAAAACACAATGATCCAAAATCATTGTGATGTAGCCAAAGTGCTTCTAAGCAATTTTTTTTAGCAACACAGACCTACCTAAAGAGCAAGAAAAACCTGAAATACGCAACCTAACCTTACATCTAAATAAAAGAACTAGAAAAGGAAGAACAGAAACAATCTCAAACTAGCAGAAGGAGGGAAATAATGAAGATTAGAGCATAAATAAATGAAATAGAACCTTAAAATACAATGGAACAGATTAATGAAACCAGGAGATGATTCTTTGAAAATACTAACAAAACTGATAAACCTTTAACCAGACTCATGAAAAAAAAAAGACTCAAATAAAATAAGAAATAAAAGAGGAGAAATAACAATAAACACCAATGAAATACAAACAATTATAAGAGAATATTATAAAAAATAATATGCCTACAGATTGGACAACCTGGAAGAAATAAATACATTTCTAGAAAAATATAGCTCCCCCAAACTGACACAGAAAGAAATAGTAAATTTGAACAGATCAATTATCTGCAATAAAAGTGGGTCAGTAATCAAAAAACTCCCAACAAACAAAGCCCATGATCAGACAGTTCACAGTTAAATTTTACTTAGCATTTAGAGTTAATACCTATTTTTCACAAACTATCCCCCCCCCAAAAAAAAATGGGATTCCTTCCAACTTCATTCTATGAGGCCAGGATTGCCCAGGATGCAATCAACGAAAATCTATACCTAGAATCAGTCTCTACTCCAATAAGGATAAAATTCTACCCCTTTCACAATAGAAACATTACAATGTAATTAACATGCTAGCAAGGTGTCTGAAAACACTCTGAAATGTGCTATATGAGGGACTCAGTGTTGCTATCCACTTATGGCTGATAAGACACCCAATATTGTTGAGTAGAAGTGCATGTCAATAAGCACATTCATAGCCTCCATTCCTGCCACCATGGTCTCACTGTTGATGAACCCACTGGGGAATAACAGCTGTGGTACAGAAAGAGGCTTACCAGTATCCACAGAATGTTTCCTTATATATACTTGATTATTGAAATCTTTCACTGCTGAAGTCAACACTTGGTAAGCATTCACATGTACACAAATATCTTAAATTTTCTCCTATTGAGATGTTTATCCACATACCTCTTCTCCAAATTTAATTGTCACCAATTTTCCAATCATATTCCTTTTAAGTCCCTGACCATCAAACCAAACGATTGATTACAGCCTAGAACTACTATGTAATCACACTTTAGGTCATTTCTCTTTCAAATAATATGAGCAACACAGTTGCTGTCTAAACTTCTGAACATTGGGATGATTTCCTTACTCCACTGTCTTTCAACAATGTCCTAGAGAGGGTATGTAGGACTGCAGTTCTCCACTTTCAGGTGATGTCTCCATGTGGTGCAGAACCATTTGTAAAATGGACCCACATCATTTTTACTCTGTCCACTAACTGTAGGAAACTCCACATTTTGGGATAGGTGTTGACTGTAGAGAGAAGAAAGTATAGCAGGAATATGAACAATGAGTCTTTGGGCCAATTCCTTATGTATCTTCTGCCTTCATGGCCTGTTCAGACTTAATTACGTATATGCCATTTCCACTCAATGTAGTATTTCTGTGGATGCCCAACTCTAAGAAATATTAGATAACCCTCAGTTCATGACAGGCAGCTCCAGTCATATGGTGATTTAGTGGCCTATGGAAAAGCACTCAGTAACTGATATAGCCCAGTAGCAAGATAAGAGTTGTTTTTCAAAAGGATTTTATCTTAGGCTAATAGTAGCACCTTGCTCTAAAATTATTAATCCCTGTGCTGTGATTCACCTATAGAGACTGCCAAAATCCTCAAAAATCATCTCTGTGAATGAGTGGAACTCAAGAAATATTAAATATGCTGGGTTATTGGCAGAACAGCTTACACAGCACATTGGAACTGTTGCAAAGTTTTCTTTCATTCTGGGCCAGATGAAAATAGTAGCTTCCTATTCCCTGGGTATATGGAATGAGCTAACACAGCCAAATGAGGTATATGTTTCTTCTAAAATCCAAAGATGTCCACTAAACACTGTGCCTCCTTCTTGGTTTTAGGAGGGACCAGATACAATTTACCCTTCATTTAAAAAAAGAATGTATCTGTGTAAACACCACATTTTTGGATCCCTAGAAATTTTCACAGAGGTAGAAGGCTCCTGAAGTTTAGTTGTATTTTTCCCTGCTCTCTGATATACACAAGCCTTACCACCGAGCTGAGAGTAGCTACTATTTCCTCTCACTAAGTCCTGTAGGGATAATGTCATCAATGAAATGAACCAGTACAATATTTTGTGGTAGAGAAAGGTGATCAACAACCTGCAAACAGAGAGTTGATATATCTTTAAGGTAGAACAGGGAAGATACATGGCTTGCTTTGTCAACTATAAGGAAACTGTTTCTGGTAGGGATTGTGATGGTGCATGCAGAAAAAGACATTTGTAAAAGTTGGGTATTCATCCTTTCTAATGGAGGCATATTACTCCCTTGTAGATATGGACCATATCTTCTTTATCCATTCATCTGTTGAAGGGTATCTTGGCTCTTTCCACAGTTTGGTGACTGTGGCCATTGCTGCTATGAACTTTCATATCTACATGGATGGGATTGGGGGAGATTATGCTGAGTGAAATAAGTCAAGCTGAGAGAGTCAATTATCATATGGTTTCACTTGCTTGTGGAGCATAAGGAATAACACGGAGAACATTGGGAGAAGGAGAGAAGTGAGTTGGGAGAAACTGGAGGGGGAGATGAACCGTGAGAGACTGTGGACTCTGAGAAACAAACTGAGGATTTTGGAGGGGAATGTGGTGGTGGAGTTGGGTAAGTCTGGTGGTGGGTATTAAGGAGGGCATGTATTGCATGGAGCACTGGGTGTGGTGCATAAAAAATGGATCTTGGAACACTGAAAAAGAATAAAATAAGATTATGATATTAAAAAAAAGAAAGTGAACACATAGTGGGAAACAAAAACAAACAAAAACAAAAGAAAGAAAAGAAGAAGAAGAAAAAAAAAAACTTTGCCAGATTAACAGCTACATACCTGGTACTAGGTTAAGTGTGAATTTGCTATATAAATAAAATACTCCTGGTACAGCCGCTGCAGTTAGAGTCATTCTTATGTTCATCTTTCAATAATCAATTGTCATTTATTTTCAATATATCTGTCTTCTGCCCAAGTCAAATAGAAGATTTGAAAGGGGGGACTTTTAGACATTGGCCTCTAAAGTCTGTTTTAGTTGTAAAGCTCTTAGAACATATCTAATTTGATGTACATCGTTCACAAATACAAATCCCAGCCAAAGCTTTAGTAATATAAACAATGTTTCCAACTATCACCTATTACAATAAGAATTATTTTATTGATGAAAATAACTATTTTTCCATAAATATGAGAATAATCACTGAGTTTTATATTCTGGAGGGACCAACTAGAAGGCCTGAAATTTTCCTTTTCAGTGGAGTCTTTGCCTGGTTTTGGGATCAGGGTAATGCTGGCTTCATAGAAAGAGTCTGGAAGTTTTCCTTCTTTTTCTATTTTTTTGTTTCTATATCCTTGGTGTTAGTCGTGATCTCTCACGTTCCATTCATAATTTTATTAATTTGGGCCTTATCTCTTTTCTTTTGTATTAGTTTGGCCAGTGGTTTTTCGATCTTATTGATTCTTTCAAAAAACCAGCTTCTATTTTTTTAATGTGTTCTATTTTATTTCTAGTTTCTATCTCATTGATCTCTGCTCTAATCTTATTTTCCTTCTTGTGTGAGGGTTTGGCTTAATTTATTGATTTTCCAATTCTTTAAGGTGAAAAGAGAGCTGGTGTATTCTGGATTTTTCAAATTTTTTTTGAGGGAGGCTTGGATGGCTATGTATTTCCCCCTTA
Organism: Martes martes; assembly: GCF_963455335.1. NCBI lineage: Eukaryota > Metazoa > Chordata > Mammalia > Carnivora > Mustelidae > Martes > Martes martes. The sequence goes on along the minus strand of NC_137894.1, from coordinate 22,169,446 downwards.
GGAGTGTCTTTGCTGTATCCCAGGGGTTTTAGACCGAAGTGTCTTCATTCTCATTGTTTTTCATGAATTGTTTAAGTTCTTCTTTGATTTCCTGGTTGATTCCAACATTCTCACGCAGGGTTGTCTTCAGTTTCCAAGTGTTTGAGTTCCTTCCAAACTTTTTCTTGTGGTTGAGTTCCAGTTTCAAATTGTGGTCTGAGAATATGCAGGAAATAATCTTAATCTTTTGGTATCAATTGAGCCCTGATTTGTGACTCAGTATGTGGTCTCTTCTGGAGAATTCCATGTGAACTCAAGAAGAATGAGTATTCTGTTGTTTTAGGGTGGAATGTTCTATATACATCTAGGAGGTCAATATAGTGGAGGTCCAATGTGTCATTCAATGCTCTTGTTTCTTTCTTGATTTTCTGTTTGGATGATCTGTCTATTACTGAGAGTGGCATGTTAAGATCCCCTACTATTAATGTATTCACATCAATATGACTCTTTGTCTTGATTAACAATAGTCTTATGTAGTTGATTGCTCCATTATTGGGGGCATCAATATTTACAATTGTTAGATCTTCATGGTGGGTAGACCCTTTAAGAATGATGTAGTGTCCTTCTTAAGCTCTGACTGCAGTCTTTAGTTTAAAATCTAATTTATCTGATATGAGAATCATTACCCCAACTTCCTTTTGAGGTCCATTGGCATGAAAGATGATTCCCCATCCCTTCAGTTTCAGTCTGGATCTATCTTTAGTTTCCAAATGGGTCTCTTGTAGACAGCATATGGACGGGTCCTGTCATTTTATCCAATCTGCAATCCTGTGCTGTTTTATGGGAGTACTTAGACCATTCAGATTGAAAGTGATTATTGAAAGATACGTTTTTATTGTAATCATGTTGCCTCTGAAGTCCTTGTTTCTATAGATTGTCTCTAAATTTCTGTTGTATGTCACTCTTGGATCATACACTTCTGGATCTCTAAGGGGACAGAAGACATCAGTGGAGAGGTAAAGTGGATTGGGCACGCTCGGACTGATATTGGAGGGTAAACATAAGGGGTAGGGACCCACTGGAAAGTAATACACCAATATGAAAGTGTCCTGTGATTGGGGACCAACATTAACTTGGGGTCTGGTTAAAAGCACTCAAAAAGAGCAAAAGATCTTAAGGGGCAACCAGTGGAATCAGGCTGTCAAGGGCAGGGGCGTAAGGCCATGGACCCAGGACAGCCACCACCGGTGACCACCCATGCCAGAGAGAGTGTGGCAGATCCTCAATTCCTGGTTCCAGAACCCCCAGGGTTGTGTGGCTTGCACCACCGCTGGCTGGGCTCACTCCCAACCCCACATGAGGGAGTCTGATGTGGGTGCCAATCTACACTCTCTAGAGCTACAGCCTTTTGCACTCTGTGTGCAGCACATGACCTGGGTTTGACCAACTCTCCCCTGCTCCTGAGAAAGCTCCATGGGGATGCTAGCTGGCAGTCTCTAGGACCAGCAGAGGGTCTGAACGCTACCAGCCCAGGCCTGAAGAAACTCAGCACAATCTCTGGTTGGGACCCCTTGGTGGCAACATGTGCAACCATGAGGTCTGGACCCCAGAAAGCAGTCCCAGCAGAGGCAGCCACTGAAAGTGGGCTCCCTGGAACAATATCGCTTATGGTCTTAGTGGCATAGTGAGGCGACAAGCGGGTACTTCAGCGACCCCTGAGACAGTGGCTAGGGATGTGCACTGCATGCTGCATGGAGGTTGCAAGGTTTAGCTGAGTTTGGAGAGGGGGATTCTGTGTGTTCTGGACCACCCAGAGGGGAACAGACTGAGGCTGCTGTCTGAGGTGGAGGTCTGGGTACAGTTTGCTTTCCACTAAACCTCCAAAAAAATTGCAAAAAGCCACCAAAGAACAAAAAAGCTCCAGAGAACAAAAGCCTGAAAAACAGGTTTCCACAGAACCCAGCCCCTTGATGGGGCAGGAGGACTCAACCTAAGCAAACAAGACTGACTGAAAAATAATGCAGCTGGCCCCTCCCCAAGAAGGCAAGGCAAAAGAACGAGAGGACAACCATCACAGGGTTCCCATAAAACTGTAAAACCCCAGTATCAGAGGAAAACAATATATTAAGCTCCCTGTATTCCCCTAAAACCTGTATATTTCATAGATACAACTTTTATTTTTAGTTTGTCTCACTGTTCTTGTTCTTTTTAATGTTTTTAACCTACTTACCATTACAACTAGAGGTTTAATGCAATATATTCCATATATTGGAATATATTCCATATATTCCATAATAGCCTTTTAACTTGAACTTGAACTTTTTTCATACATATACCTGTGTTATTCTTTTTCTTTTATATATATATAAAAGTGTTTTGTAAATAGGGGTAGTATTGATTAGGGAAAGAGGATTACCTTGAAGAATATATATATATATATATATAAGCATATATATATATATATAAGCATATATATATAAGCATATATAAGCATATATGCATATATATAAGCATATATAAGCATATATATATACACACATACACATATATAAATATACACATATATATATAATATTCAAGGATTACCTTGAAGTTTGCATATATATATATATAATATATTCAATATATATATTATATTATATATATAATTATTATATATATTATATATATATTTTTATATAGAATATAATATTATATATTCAATATATATATAATATAATATAATATAATATATTTTATATATTATATAATATATATATTTTATATATTATATTATATTATATATAATATATATTGAATATAATATATATATATGTAAGCTTCAAGGTAATCCTTGAATATTTTATATATATATATATATATATATATATATATGCAAGCTTCAAGGTAATCCTTGAATATTTTTTTATATATACACATATATATTATATATATATTATATAACATATATAATTATTATATATATTATATATATTTTATATATAATATAATATTATATATTCAGTATATATATTATATTATATATAATATATATTGAATATAATATATATATATATGCAAGCTTCAAGGTAATCCTTGAATATTTTTTATATATATATATATGCAAGCTTCAAGGTAATCCTTGAATATTATATATATGTGTATATTTATATATGTGTATGTGTGTGTGTATATATATATATATATATATATATATATATATGTAAGCTTCAAGGTAATCCTCTTTCCCTAATCAATACTACCCCTATTTACAAACCACTTTTAATCTCCCTTTATCTCTGGAATGTTGAGTCCTTTATTTTTTTTTTTTTTATAATTAATTTTTTTTAATTTATTTTTATTTTGACAGAGAGATCACAAGTAGGCAGAGAGGAAGGCAGAGAGAGGGGGGGAAAGCAGGCTCCCCGCAGAGCAGAGAGCCCGATGCGGGGCTCGATCCCAGGACCCTGGGATCATGACCTGAGCTGAAGGCAGAGGCTTTAACCCACTGAGCCACCCAGGTGCCCCTGTTGAGTCCTTTAAAAAAGATATTGAGATACACCCAGAATCAAAATAACCTTCCTTGCCCACAATGAAGATTTATAACCATCCTCCCATCTTTTTCTTCTGTCAGTATTTCTGTGTATTTGTTTTGTTCTGGTATTATATAAATCTTATCCTTGGGATTCATTTTGGCTGGGTTCTTTTTGTCTCTTGTCATTTACTTTTGTTGGTCTTTTTGTTTGTCTGTTTTTGTTTGTACACCTTATAAATCCCACCTTTGGGGCCCATTCTGGCTGGGTCTTCTCTCTCTCTCTCTCTCTCTCTCTCTCTCCTCTCTCTCTCTCTCTGTCTCTTTCTATTTCTTTTTTCTTTGTTTTTGGTGGTGACTTCCGATTGCTCAGAAGTGTTCCAGGATGTACCTTGCCTGGATCATGGTTGATATATTCAGCTATACATCCCCTCAAATGCTTCTCACCAAAATGACTAGAAGGATGAACACCCAACAGAGGAATAATTCAGAGATGGTACCCTCTCCATTAGAATTATTGGGTATGGACATAAACTGTATGTCAGAAAGGGAATTCAGTTTAACAATTATCCTGGCAATGGCTAGTTGGAGAAAACTCTTACTGACAACATAGAATCTCTAAGGGCAGAAGTGAAACTCACCCAGGAAGGAGTTAAAAATGCTATTAGTGAGATCCAATCTAATCTAAATACTGTAACAGCTAGTGTAACCAAGGCAGAAGATAGAATTAGTGATCTAGAGGACAAACTGACAGAGAAAAAGGACAAGGAGGAGGCATGGAAGAAACAGCTTAGAAGCCACGAAAACAGAATTAAGGAAATAAATGATGACATGAAATGTTCCAACGTCAGAAGTATTGGGATCTCTGAGGGGGTGGAGAAAGAGAAAAGGCTAGGAGATATAATTGAACAAATTTCAATGAAAATTTCCCAATCTGGGAAATGGAACCAGCGTTCATGCCTAGAGGCAGAAAAAACATCCCCCAACATCAACGAAACTAGAACGACCTCGCGACCCTTGAATGTGAGACTGACAAATCATAATTTTAGACAAGAGCTCCTGAGGGCAGCTAGGGGGAAGAGTTACCTTTCGGACAGAGGAAGTTGCTTCAGAATAACATCAGAACCATCCACAGAAACCTGGCAAGCCAGAAATGGTTGTCAAGACATATTCAAGACACTAAATGAGAAGAACATGCAGCCAAGAATACTTTATCCAGCAAGGCTGACATTCAAAATGGATGGAGAGATAAAGAGCTTCTAAGACCGGCAAAGTTTAAAAGAATATATGAACACCAAGCTGGCTCTACAAGAAATATTAAGGGGGGTTCCATAAAAGAAGAAAGAGACCAAGTAGAAGGAAAAGGTATTTGTTTCATATTTGTTTACAAAACTATACTTTACCAAATCATTGTGTGTTACACATAGCTTAACTTAAGTTTTCATAGAAAGGTAACATGGGGGATAAGGAAGGAACCTTCATTTTATCTGGTCTCTGGAAATCAGTTAGTTATGAAATAATTCCAAACACATGCAAAATCAACTGGAGATCTGAGAAAAGACTTAATACAATTTCATAAATAGAAAAGTCACTGGTTTTTGCAAAGTAGGAGGTGCAGAAACATAAACCCAAGGCAATATATTGAAGATAAATCACGTTGGAGAGGCAACCTCCATAAGCCAGGTACCATAAAATGTGATAAGCATCAGGGCACAAAATTGGTACTTTAAGACGCTTGCCTGAGAGGTGCTTGGGAGGTGAAGCAGGACAGAATCCCAGGTGGGACAAAATCGTCTCAGGATCCCCAGGGGCATAAAAAGAACCAGGAGATCCCTGAGTGCAGCAGCAATGGAGCAGGGAAGCTGGTTGCAAAAAGAGACCAAGCACTGGTTTTCTTCTTGATGTTGCCAAGAAATGCTACACAATCAGTCTACTGCTGTCTGAGCAGGGGGCCAATAAAAGGCAGAACTGCAGCAAGGCCCCCTCCCTCTGCTGGCAGAAGTGGCATGGGTGTATACCCCAAGAGTCTGTAAAGTTTGGAAATTTGAAATAAGATTATGTTCCTGAGATAAAAATGTTCTGTCACAGGTTGGGTGAACACAGAGTCTGGACAGAGACAGGGAGACAAGAGTGATTGAATGCTTTTCTGACAGGACTCATTGAAGAATGGGGGCCATGAACTTTTAGTTCTAGGGCTAGAGATTGAGGCACTAGCATCTTCAACCTTCAAACTGGCTTCAGAGAAGCTTACACTTAGCCTGGCACCATAGCAAGGGGGCTGAAATTCCACACAGGCCATGACACCTGAAAATCAACACAACAGTTCCCTCTCCCAGAAGACTAGCGGAAAGTTCTGCCTAAACTAAGGTTACTGATCGTACAGAAATATAAAACTCCAGCCCTTGGGGGAAGAAGTATATAATACCCTTGCCATGTTCCTGTTCTCAAAGGGAAGGCTGTCAGCTTTTCCCCATTGAGGATGATATTTGCTGTGTTTTTTTCATAGATAGAAGCAAGATGCCCTTCAACGCATGAATGGATAAAGAAGATATGGTCCATACATACTGTGGAGTATTATGCCTCCATCAGAAAGGATGAATACCCAACTTTTGTATCAACATGGACAGGACTGGAAGAGATTATGCTAAGTGATATAAGTCAAGCATAGAGAGTCAATTATCATATGGTTTCACTTATTTGTGGAGAGTAAGGACTAACACGGAGGACATGGGGAGATGGAGAGAAGTGAGTTGGGTGAAATTGGAGGGGGAGATGAACCATGAGAGACTGTGGACTCTGAGAAACAAACTGAGGGTTTTGGAGGGGAGGGGGTGGGGGTTGGGTAAGCCTGGTGGTGGGTATTAAGGAAGGCACGTATTGCATGGAGCACTGGGTGTGGTGCATAAACAATGTATGTGGAGCACTGAAAAGAAAATAAAAATAAAAAAAGAAGTATACAGCATGAGTGTTTTTTTTTCTTATTATTCTTTAGTCATACAGTTTTATGTTTTATTTTCCTTTCTCAGCTATTTTCTCATTGTATCAATTATTTAACTCTTTTCAAATTTTCATATATATATCTTTGGCTTTCACTTATTGTATTCAACTTCTTTTTGTATATATGTAAGTTTTTTGTATTTTTTTTACCTGTTTTGTGATCTAGTTTCCTCTAATAAACAGAACACTATACATCCAGTAGTTTAGTGTTCTGTTCAACTTCTTGTTTGATTTTATTCTTATTTTTTTTATTTTCTTTCTTTTTTCTTTTTTTTTTATTTTGGTTTTTGTTCTTTTCTGATTTATGTAGTGTGTATTTTTTTCTGGTGTCACATTGTTATTTTTGTATTTTCTCTCTTTTTCTCCTACTCTCTTCTGGACATAATGACAAGATAGAATAACTCACCCTCCAAAACAGAACAAGAGGCAGTACTCACTAACAGGGATTTAATCAATATGGATATAAGTAAGATGTCAGAACTACAATTCAAAACAATGATTATAAAGATACTAGCTGGGCTTGAAAAAGTGTAGAAGACAAGAGAATCCCTTATGGGATAAATAAAAGAACAAAAATCTAATCAGGTAAAACAAAGGCTATTAGTGGGATGTGATAAAAAAACGGAGGCTATAACTGCTAGCATAAATAAGGCATAAGTTAAAGTCAATGATACAGAAGACAAAATGATGGAAAATAAGGAAGCTGAGAAAAAGAGAGATAAACAACTACTGGATCGTGAGGGGGGGATTTAGAGATCAGCCATACCAAAAAGCAAAACAATATTAGAATAACTGGGGACCCAAAGGAAGAAGAAAGAGGGAAATGGGCAGAATGTATATTTGAGCATTGGGTATTATATGCAACTGATGAATCATTGAACACTACATCTGAAACTAATGATGTACTATATGTTGGCTAATTGAATTGAAATTTTAAAAAAGAACATATATTTGACAAATTATAGCTGAGAACCTAATCTGGGGAAGAAAAGAGGCATTCAAATCCAGGAGGCACAGAGAATGCCCCTCAAAATCAGAAAAGGACAACATCTCGACATATAACAGTGAAGCTTGCAACTTCAGAGAGAAAGAAAATGCTGAAAGCAGCTTGGGACAGGTCCTTAACCTACAAGGGCAGAAACAAGACTTGAAGAAGACCTGCCCACAGAGACCTGGCAAGCCAGAAAAGACTGGTATGATATACTCAAGGTGCTAAATGACAAAAATATGAAGCCAAGAATACTTTACCTGGCAAGGCTGCCATTCAGAATAGAAGGAGAGATAAAGAGCTTCCAGGACAAACAGAAAGTAAAAGAATTTGTGATCACTAACCTAGTCCTTCAAGAAATAGTAAAGGGGATACTTTAAGTGAGGAGAAGGTGGTCCTAAGAGGTTAAGTATATACTAACACAAGCCTTTCTCAGTAAACAAGAAACGTCTCAAATATACAACCTAACCTTACACCTAAAGGGTCTGGAGAAAAAACAGCAAATAAAATCTAACTCCAGCAGAAGAAAAATAACAAAAAATTAGATCAGAAATCAATGAAATAGAAACCAAAATAATAGGAGACCATATCAACAAAACTATGAACTTGTTTGTTGAAAGAATTAATTAGATATATAAACCCCTAGCCAGATTTATTAAGAGAGAGAGAGAGAGAGAGAGAAGACACAAATAAATTATAAATGAAAAAGGAGAGATCAAAACTAACATTGAAAAAAAAATGAACAATTATAAGAATATATTATGAGCAAGCATATGCCAAAAAATAAGGCAATGTGGGAAAAACGGATACATTCCTAGAAATTTATAAGCTACCAAAACTGAATCAGGAAGAAAGGTAAAACCTGAACAGACCCATAACCAAGAGGGACTTTGAAGTAGTAATCAAAAATCTCCCAACAAACAGGATTCCAGGGCCAGATGACCTCCCAGGAGAATTCTGCCAAACACTTAAAGAAAAACTAATACTTACTCTTCTGAAGCTGTTTCAAAAAAATAGAAATGGGACAAATACTTCTAAACTCATTATACGAAGCCAACAACACCTTGATCCCAAAATCAGACAAAAACCCCACCAAAAAGAAGAATTACAGAACACTATCCCTGATGAACATAGATGCCAAAATTCTCACCAGGATACTAACCAACAGGATCCAGCAGTATACTAAAAGGATTGTTCACTATGACCAAGTTGGATTTATTTCTGGATTGCAAGGGTGATTCAACATTCACCAATCAATCAACATGATACATTAATAAAAGAAAGGAAAAATACCATATGATCCTCTCAATTGATGCGGAAAAAGCATTTGACAAAATACAACAACATTTCCTGATTAAAACTCTCTGCAGTATAAAGATAGAGGTAACAAATCTCAATATCATAAAAGCCATCTATGAAAAGCTCACCGTGAATATCATTCTCAAGAGGGAAAAACTGAAAGCTTTCCCCCTAAGGTCAGGAATATGACAGGGATGTACCCTCTCACCACTGTTGTTCAACATAGTATTAGAAGTCCTAAACTCAGCAATCAGACAACAGAAAGAAATAAAAGACATCCAAACTGGCAAAGAAGTCAAACTCTCACTCTATACAAATGACATGATTCTCTACATGGAAAACCCAAAAAACTTAAACCAAAATTTCTTGATCTCATAGAGGAATCTAGCAAAGTGGAAGGATATAAAATATATGCACAGGAACCAGCTGTATCTCACTAACAATGAGACAGAAGAAAGAAATTAAGGAGTCAATCCAATTTATAATTGCACCAAAAATCACAAGACCTAGGAATAAACCTAACCAAAAAAGGAAAGGATCTATACTCTGAAAGACACATCTTCAGAGGCAAACAAAAGTAAGAATGAACTAATGAGACTTCAAGATAAAACGCTTATGCATAGCAAAGGAAACCATTGTCAAAACTAAAAAAAAAAAATAATAATCTATGTAATGGGACAATATATTTGCACATGTTTTGTCAGATTAAGAGCTAGTATCCAAAATCTATAAAGAACTTGTCAAACTCAACACTCAAAAGACAATCCAGTAAAGAAATGGGCAGAAGACATGAATAGACATTTCTCCAGGGAAGGCAAACAAATGGTCAACTGACACATGAAATACTGCTCAACATCACTAGGCACCGGGGAAATGCAAATCAAATCCACAATAAGATACCATCTCATACCAGTCAGAATGGCTAAAGTTAACAACTCACAAACAATGGATATTGGGGAAGATGTGGAGAAATGGGACCCTCTTAAGCATGGTGGGAATGCAAACTGGTACAGCCACCATCGAAAACAGTATGGACATTCCTCAAGAAGTTAAAAAAGAGTTACCCTATGACCCAGGAATTGAACTCTTCGGTATTTATCCAAAGGATAAATGGTGATTTGAAGGGACACATTCACCCCAATGTTTCTAATAGCAATGTCCACAAAAGCCAAAATATAGAACGAGCCCAGGTGTCTATGAACAGATGAAATACAAAAAAAAAGTATGGTATATGTATACAATGGAATATTACTCAGCCATAAAGAAAAAAAATCAAGTCTTGTCATTTGCAACGATGTGGATGGAACTACAGGGTATTATGCTAAGGAAAATCAGTCAGTCAGGGAAAAAAAATACCGTATGATTTCACTTACATGTGGATCTTAAGAAACAAAACAGATGGCATAGGAGTTAGGGAGGAAAAATAAGATGAAATCAGAGAGATCTTAACACTAGGAAACAAACTGAGGATTGCTGGAGGGGAGTAAGGTGGAGGGTCGGGTAACTGGATCATGGGCACTAAGGAGGAGATGTAACCTAAAGAGCACTGGTTGCTATATGCCACTGTAGAAAAACATGTTAAGCAAACATTTTGTCTTATTTGGAAATAATCTAGATGTTAATGAATATCTATTATTCATGTTAACTTAGTGTAACAGTATATCTCTAAGGTTTCAGGTTACCAATAAAATTAGAGGAGGAAGTGTAAGATGGTGGAATTAGGGCCACCTGGGTGGCTCAGTGGGTTAAGCCTCTGACTTCAGCTCAGGTCATGGTCTCAGGGTCCTGGGATTGAGCTCCACATCAGGCTCTCTGCTCAGTGGGGAGCCTGCTTCGCCCCCTCTCTCTGCCTGCCTCTCTGCCTACTTGTGATCTCTCTGTCAAATAAATAAATAAATAAAATCTTTTTTAAAAAGATGGTGGAATTACAGGGGTGTCTTGAGCTTGCCTTTTCCCTCAAACACAGCTAGATTAACATCAAATCATTCTGAACGAGTAGGAAACTGATCTGGGGATAAGAAAACACTCTGCCGAATTGGGAGAGGACTATAGGGCTGATATGAAGTTCAGAGCTGTCAGTTGAGGGGGAGAAAAGCCATGTTGCCCCAAGGGGATGGGGCCCTTTTCACAGGACAATGTCAGGGAAAGAGGGAGAGATCAGGAAAGCGTGGTGTGTAGGTCTGACACAATAAGACATGGTCGGGGGAATCCCCTGGGTCACACTGGGAGAGATAGCTCCCCTTCCTGGAGTACATTTGGAAGAGGTTACTTTGCCTTTTCAAGGACAATGACCAGAAGGCACTGAGCAGCTGTTCAGCAGCAGGTGACAGAGGAGTGCTGAGGGCAGATAATGTGTTTGAAGCTTTTCCCTATGCATCACAATACTCTAGCCACTGTGTGCTTGTTGTGTGAATTTTGGGGAGGTAGAACAGTGCTAGGTGTACTGTGAGGCTTTCCTCCCAAGGAGGCGAATGGGTCTACACCTTGCCTGGCCTTCTAAGATTTATAATTTTGAGTCCTAGCTACTGGCCAGAGATAAAACACAGGAGAACTGTGACCCTGGGTATGTCAACAGCCAGGCACAGACTGGTTGAGGGAAGTAATCTGACAGCAGCCTAGGACACAGGAGAGGAGACTGTTTACCTTTCTGTGAGAGCCTCCTGAACAGTGGTGGCTGTGAGCTCCCCTCCCTGGGGAATGAGAGGGCACAGTGACGCCATCTTCCACCCACCCCACCCCCCAGGACAATAGTACTTCAGAGAGAAACACAGTGCTTCCAGTGGAGGGTAGAGTCACACCAAACCCTGCCTCCCTCCAAGGGGAGTAACCCCTATCCCCAACCCTCAACCTAGCAGGGGCATCTTTGCAAGAGCAGATCTGGATGTGAGCAAGAACAGTGGGCCTCTCCCTCAGAAGACCAACATGAGGCCCCCAGCATGTACCAAGTGTACTGATCATAGACAGCTCCAAAACATCAGCTTCAGTTGTGGTGGAAATAGGATGAAGCTTCCTTCCCATCACCTTTTTCCTTTTTCCTTGGTAACAGACTTATATATATTTTTTATTGGTTGGTTGCTTTGTTTCCCTTGTTTTTTGTTTTTGTTTTTAATCAGGCTTCCTTTTTTCCCCCTCCTTTCTATCTTATTCTTTGGAAACAGGCATATAGTTTTTTGGTATATCTGTTTGTTTGCTTTTTTGTTCCTTTTCCTTTCTATTTTCTTGGATCAGACTTTTTTTTTTTTAAATCAGGCTTATCTTAAACAAATCAAAGCACACCCAGTTAAAGTTCCAAACTCTCTTCACTGGAAGTGAGGATGAACTTTGCAGAGGACTAAACTGTGAGAAAGAGCAGTCAAAAATAACAGCAGGGGCACCTGGGTGGTTCAGTGGGTTATGCCTCTGCCTTCGGCTCAGGTCATGATCTCAGGGTTCTGGGATCAAGCCCCACATTGGGCTCTCTGCTCAGCAGTGAGCCTGCTTCCCCCACTCTCTCTGCCTGCCTCTCTGCCTACTTGTGATCTCTCCCTCTCTTCCTCTGTCAAATAAATACATACAATCTAAAAAAAAAAAAAACCAAGAAACAAAAATACAAAACATTAACAGCAGAGTGCACACAGCAAACACCAGAAATACCACCTGAAGTGCCAGTCCCTGATCAGTGTATGAACCCTTCTTAATATAGCATTACTCTCAAGAGCAGGAAACCTAACAAGTTTTTGTATGAAAATACGGAGGAATTCTCCCTAAAAGAAAGATCAAGAAGAAATCACAGCCAGAGATTTGCTCAAAACAGATATAAGCAATACATCTGAACAAGGATTTAGAGAAACAGTCATGAGAATACTAGCTGGTGGGGTGCCTGGGTGGCTCAGTGGGTTAAAGCCTCTGCCTTTGGCTCAGGTCATGATCCCAGGGTCCTGGGATCAAGCCCCACATCGGGCTCTCTGCTCAGCAGGGAGTCTGCTTCCCTTCCTCTCTCTGCCTGCCTCTCTGCCTACTTGTGATCTCTGTCTGTCAAATAAATAAATAAATAATCTTAAAAAAATAAAAAAAAAGAATACTAGCTGGGCTTGAAAGAAGTGTAGAAGACAACAGAGAAACCCTGGCTGCAGAGATAAAAAGCCTAAAAACCAGTCAGGTCAAAATAAATACTGCTAGAACTGAGATGCAAAACTGGCTGGATGTAATCAAAATGAGGATGGAAGGAACAGAGAATCAAACAGGTGATATACAAGTCACCAAAAAAGTTTGACAAACTATTATTAAGTAGATATTTTATGAATCATAATTATTGGTGAAAAATTCACTTATAAATTTTATCACACCTCTGTTTAATTCACTTGTACTTACCAATCATGTACAAATTGATCACAAAACTTTTTGAAGTAAATAAATCTAGTCACCACCCTAAGTTATTTTTCTTGTTGACAAATTAGGCATATGTAAAAATTACAAAAAAATAAACATTTAAACATATGGTTCTGATATCTTTATTTTTTTAAAAATTACCACTGTTTTTCACATGCATTATAAAATTCATTTTTATTGTACATTTCATTCTTAGTTTGGATTTATAGATTTATAATCTTAAACATATAGTAGAAATAATGAAAGGGTTTTTGACTACTAAACTTAGAAAAAAATATGTCTGCATTATATGCAATGCTGACAACTCTGAAAACAAGTTTCTGTTTTATCAAGTATTTTAAAAACTAGTTTTAACAGAGACTATCTCAGATCATGTAAACTTAAAAACATTACATTAGTTTATATATTGCTGAGAATTTTAAGAACACTTAATATAGGGGTGCCTGGGTGGCTCAGTGGGTTAAGCCTCTGCCTTCAGCTCAGATCATGATCTCAGGGTCCTAGGATCAAGCCCCACATCAGGCTCTGTGCTCAGCAGGGAGCCTGCTTCCTCCTCCTCTCATTCTCTCTCTGTCTGCCTCTCTGCCTACTTGTGATCCCTGTCTGTCAAATAAGTAAATAAAATCTTAAAAAAATAATAAAAAAGAAAACAATATATAGTAGAGCTCATTTATTTCTAACCAATTTGAATAGACTCTTTTAAGAGATGTTATAAATTAACCTGGAAATACTTTTTGGAGGTAGAAAAATGCCATGTATTCATAAAATACTTGAATAAATACCTAAATGTATATAAACAGACAGATATAAACAGATATTTTATACACTTCTATTTTTTTTAGTTAAGTTCAATTTAATTACCATATACATTATTATTAGTTTCAGAGTTAGAATTTACTGATTTGTCAGTTGCATACAACAGCCAGTGCTCATTACTTCAAATGCCCTCCTTAATGCCCATCACCCAATTACCCCACCCACCCTCTCCCCTCCCACCCTCTCCCCTCCAGCAACCCTCAGTTTGTTTCCTATAGGTAAATAGTCTCTTATGGTTTGCTTCCCTCTCTGTCTTCTTCTTGTTTTATTTTTCCTTTCCCTATGTTCAGCTGTTTTGTTTCTTAAATTGCACATATGAGCAAGATCATATGGTATTTGTCTTTCTCTGACTAACTTATTTTGCTTACCATAATACCCTCTAGTTTCATCTTATTCTAAAATTTTATCCATGACTCACTACAGCATAGTAACACTAACTTGTTTCATCTCTACTTTATATATTTATCTGAACTGCATTTCTGGCAAATGGAACAAGTAAAGATTACCTATTCACCAATATTTATGGAGGAGACATTTAAGATTTATTTTTCCCTGACATGTAACCTGAAGGAGGCTGTGGACCAAATTTTAAGCTAGTGATGTGGGAGACTTCTATTACCTCTCTGGAGATCTTCAAAACCAAACTGAGTGGACAAAACGTTCAGTTCTGTTCCAAATAGTTTTTGTTGTGTCTTCAGCCTCACTTGGTTGTTTCTGGAGGTCTTTAGTCCCTTGAGAGTCCTTGATAAAGAGGAGAGAACCTAAAATTCAAGTGATGTTAGGGAGATGAGGTGGTGAAGTGTGAGGGAAAAAGTCTGGCAAGCTGAACAGTGGGATAGTGGAGGTAGGGATTTGAAGGGGGACATATCAAAGGATTTAAGGGAACTGGAGGTAAGACACAAAGCAGTAAAAGGAGGAAACAGGAACAGAGGTGATGGGAACAGAAAGAAACCAGTTTGGGAAGACATTAAATTTCCCCCCAAAATAACTGAATTTCTGAATTGCCTTTAGTAAAACCAAGCCAACCAGAAATGAATTAAACAACACTGGCAAAGCACTATCTCACCAGGTGTTCAAGAAAAGGTTTCAGTCTGCTGAGAAACTCCTAAGTTCTTAGCTAATGGAAACTTTATACTTATGAACATAGAGTTTGGGGCTCCAATACAGCTTATGCTTCCCTATCTTCTATAAACAGAGAAACCTAACATTCTACCACAGCCTGTCATTCACTGGGACTCTAACCTACCTTCTAGAGTATACTCAATTCTTAAAAGTCAACATCTGTCCCTACCTGTTAAAGGGGACATTTGTCTGAGCCAGTGGTTTAGGTGTGAAACTCACAAGTGGATCCCTGATCAGTCAGTCAGGAGTGAAGACAAAGGCTTCAAAGGTGCATACTGAGGGTACTGGGGGAGTAGTCTGGGCTCTAATGATGAAACCAATCCTATCCAAGTCACAGCATGGTAACACTCAAAGAAAAAAAATAGATGACAACTACAGCAGGGGCAAGTAGGAATCTATAGCAAGGAACTTTTTGGAAGTCAATGAATGGAAAATTCTAAGGGGAAAATTAATGGAAAAGGAGTTTCTGGCTAAATTGACCTAATGGTATTCTTGCTGAAGATAAGGCAGTCTTATTAGATATCACCTGGTAGATGGTGGAAGATGAGAAACCTGATGGATACTGAGAGATCAGATATGGACGATGAAAGACCCTTGTGAAACTGATGAATTAGGGTTCTTGCTAAGATTTTTATAAGCAAGTATCCATATGGGCCTAGGAAAAACTTCAGGAGCCTGACTATAGTTTAACCAAGCAAATAATCTTAGTTGATATCAAAAAGGGAGTTTAACAGTTATTCCACAGTGGACATAAGTAAGAGTATGTCTGGAATACAGAACAGATCTTTTTTTTTTTAAGATTTTTATTTATTTATTTGACAGACAGAGATCACAAGTAGGCAGAGAGGCAGGCAGAGAGAGAGGAGGAAGTGGGCTCCCTGAGGAGCAGAGATCCCGATGTGGGGCTTGATCCCAGGACCCTGGGATAATGACCTGAGCCAGAGGCAGAGGCTTTAATCCACTGAGCCACCCAGGTGCCCCTGGAATACAGAACAGATCTTAAGAGTTTTCATGGATACCATGCCTTGTGATTAACGTCAATGGAAAACTACAATAACCTTATCCAAGCAACACTTGCAATGTATCAGCTTCTTCAGGAATAAAAGATGGGTCCACCTTATTTGTTAATGAACCATAATCAGCTGAGGAGCTTGCTGAAGCAAAGAAAATATAGAATTTTTAGGGGGAAAGGCAGTTATAAATACCAGCTTTAATTAAGTAACCAGTTACAGAAACAAGGGCTACAACTGTCATGAGTATTTCCTCCTTATGTTTATTTGAATATTTTTGCATATATATATATATATATGGTAAATATAATGTTATATATATATAGTATCAAGTAAATGTGTGTATATATATATATTTATATACATATATAAAGTAAATATCTTTGTTTTCTATGCTTTCTTATTTCCTTATCATGTAACATGAAATGTACTGGATTTATTTATTTTTTTTAAGATTTTATTTATTTATTAGACACACAGAGAGAGATCACAAGTAGGCAGAGAGGCAGGCAGAGAGAGAGGAGGAAGCAGGCTCCCCGCCGAATAGAGAGCCCGATGTGGGGCTCAATCCCAGGACCCTGAGATCATGACCTGAGCCGAAGGCAGAGGCTTAACCCACTGAGCTACCCAGGCTCCCGAAATGTACTGGATTTATATCATAGTAAGTATTGTTAATTTTGCACCACACTACTTGTTCCTAGATATCAAAGAGTGATCTTTACACTAGGACTTTACCTCTTCTTTTGGGGAGGAGTTAGTGTGTTTTTGTGTTTCTGTTTGTATGACGGATGGTTTTACAATGCTAGGCAGAATTATAACCTTGTTATTTCCTTTATATGGAGATTTATTATTATTATTATTATTATTATTATGGAGATTTATTATAGTTTAAGGCAATGCTTCTAGGCATCAAGTTGGCAAGGGGAGGGCTGTGAAGATTAATGTTATGTGTCAACCTTACTGGGTTATCCAGATACCTCATACATTATTCCTCTGTGTGTCTGTGAAAGTGTTTCTTCAAGGGATTAGCATTTGAATCAGGAGACTGAAATAGACCAAAAAGGCTGAGGAAGGGCAAATTCCCTCTCTTCTTGAGTTGGATGTATGCCTTTTCTTGCCCCAGGACATCAGAGTCCTTGGGTTTTTTTGGACACTGAGCTTTCACCAATGCCCCTTGGGTTCTCTGTTCTTTCATATTGGAATAAATTACACTAGTTATCCTGGTTCTCCAGCTCCTGATGGCAGATTGTGGGATGTCCTGATCTCCATAATTGCATAGATATTTACCTTTTTTTTCCATTTTCTTTTCTTTTCTTTTCAGTGTTCCAGTATTCATTGTTTATGCACCACACCCAGTGCTCCACGCAATACATGTCCTCCATAATACCCATAACCAGGCTCACCCAACCCCCCAACTGCCTCCCCTCCAACACCCTTTTATTTATATGTTGATATCTATATAACCTATATCTGTACCTTTTATTAGTCCTGTTTCTCTTGAAAACTGAATATTATATTTCACTGTAAAATGAAATGTTATATATTTCACAAGAGTAACAATAAAATATTCCAAATGTAAATCTCAACCTGAAATAAAAAAAAAAAACCTCTTCCAACAGTGAGAAGGCTCTTTTCTCTTAAGTAATCGAGGGTATGATAAAAGAAACATGCAGCCTGGGATATTATCTTGAATAAGTCACAGACATAATCTTTGTTTTATAAGTAGTTTACTCAAAGGTAAAAAAAAAAAATCTCCTATGAAGTTCAGACCAGTAATCTCAGAAACTTAATCATTTTAACAGAGAGAAAATAAAACTTTCAGTTTGTATCAATACATTATTGGACTCGTTTTAAAATGGATTTTATAGAGGGGGCAGCTAAAGTGGTGGTATAGTAAGAGGACCCTAGACTTGTCTCATCCTTTGAACATGCTCATTAAGTATCATATTATTCGGAATAATAAAGAAATAACCTGAGGACTGATGTAACAAACTGCACAACTAGAAGGAGAGAAGAAGTCACACTGAGGAAAGTAAGAAGCACAGAGATGTAGTTGCTGGGAGAAACATATCACAGGTGCTGCAGAGTGGAGGGAGCCCTGGTCATGGAGAAAGGTGAGAGGGAGTGGAACACACAGGGATAAGCACAAGGAGAACACTTCTCCAAGGCCATTGGTTGGGAAAATGAGAGGGGCTGATTTTTGTGAGTTTTTGCAACCAGCAGGGCTCAAAGATTGACATTTTAGAGGTCAGCAGGCTTGGCTGGAATAGAGACCTGAGGGCACTGCCCTACTCCTGGAGAGAGGGCACACAAGCAACCCTGGGACAGAGGGCACAATTTGAGGATAGCCTAAAGTATATGAGGGAGACACTGCTCTTCTTAGAGTGCATCTATGAGAAGTGGCATTGCCTTTCCAGGGACAAAAGAGTAATCAGGTGGCATTTCCCTCCTGTGTCTCTCAGCATAGGCACAGATACTTAGGTTAGCAAACTCAGGTCAGCTTAGGTCTGCAAAATCAGACACTGACTGTTTAGTCTGCTTTGCTCCAAAATCCATACCCATGGGCAACTGTAACTGGTGTACAGAAGTTACTGGTGTAACTGCCCTTCTTGGTAAAACTTGCATCAGTTTCAACATAGTGAGACCCTCTGACAGAAGGCAGCACAGGTCCCCCTACGCCAGGTCCTTGGGTTTGAAGTTTTAAAAGTCAGTAAGATTATCTGTGATAGAGTCCAAAGTGAACTGCACTGCTGCAGGCAGGCGAACAACCTGGAAAGAGATAGCATGAAAACAGTGATCTGAAAAATGCCTGGGATTCATGAGAGGAAATAATTTACTCTTCTGGGAGTGTTTCCCTGAGACCTGCAAGCATGGAAACCCCTCTCCATGAATAAAGAAGTGGGGTGGTACAATTTCCTTCCCCTGCACCTCTGCATAAACCAACTTTAGTAAGCAGCACAGTGCCAACACTGGCTGCATAATCTGCTTACATCCAGTCCTGCCCTCTGGTGCTCTGTTGGTACTGCTTTTAATGGGCTAATGTTCATAAGGCCCAGCACATAAGGGCCTCTCTCCAGACAGCCAGCAGAAACCTCTGCATGCACCACATCTCCCAACAATAGACTTCTGCAAGACTTCAGTTCTAATGGAAGTAGCATCAGGTCTCATTTAACAAGCCGACCAGACCATGCCTGGTTAAAACTCACCTCACTCTGCCTAAGGTCCAAACACTTCCCAGTGCAGGCAAGGACAGCCTCTGCAGACAATTGACCTGAAGCATAAAGCAGCCAAAACACAGTAGCAGAGTGTATGCAACACACACCAGAGACACTCTCTGAAGTGCCAGGCCCAGGACACTATATGACTTCTTCTTCATAAAACCATTATGCTTAGGAACAGGAAACACAACAGGCTTTTCTAACACAGAAAAGAAGACAGAGACCCACATAAAATGAAAAGGCAAAGAAATTCACCCCAAAATAAAGAACAAGAGAAGGTCACAGTCAGAGATCAAGTCAAAACAGATGTAAGTAATATGTCTGATGGAGAATTTAAAGCAACAAACATAAGGATACTAGCTGGGTTTAAGAAAAGCATGGAAGACATCAGGCAGACCCTTAACACAGAGGTAAAAGAGTTAAAAATCAGAAATGAAAAAAAAATGCAATAACTGAGATTTGAAACCATTGCATATAATGATCGCATGGATAGAAGAAGCAGTGAAACAAATAAGTGATATAGAAGATAGAATAATGGGAAGAAATCAGAAAGGGAGACAAACCATGAGAGACTCTGGACTCTGGGAAATAAACTGAGGGTTACAGAAGGGAGGGGTGGAGGAATGGGGTAACCAGGTGATGGGTACTAAGGAGGTCACGTGTTGTGATGAGCACTCGATGTTATAAGCAAGTAATGAATTAAACACACACACACACACACACACACACACACACACAGAGAGAATAACAGAAAATAATGAAGCTAAAGAAAAGAAAGAAAGAAGGATGGATCACAAGAGTAGACTTAGGGAACTCAGTGACTCTGTAAAGCATAACACTTGTATCATAGGAAGGGAGAGAAGAGAGAGAGGAAGAATAGAGAGAGAAAAGAGGAAAGAAGGTTTATGTGAATAAATAATAGATGGCAACTTCCCTAATATGGGAAAGGAAACAGAAATTAAATCCAGGAGGTACAGAGAACTCCCACCAAAATCCACAAAAGCAGATCCATACCAACTTATATTGTAATTAAATTTGGAAAATATGGGATAAAGAAAAAAAATCCTAAAAGCAGCAAGACAAAAAAGAAGTCCCTAACTTACAAAGGAAGACCCATAGGGCTACCTATACATCTCTTCACAGAAACATGGCAGTCCAGAATGGAATGGCAAGGCATATTTAACATGCTGAATACTGAAGACAAGAGTACTTTCTCCAGCAGAACTACCATTCAGAATAGAAGGAGAGATGAAGAGTTTCCAGACAAACAAAACCTAAAGGAGTTTGTGACCACTAAACCAGCCCTGCAAGAAATATTAATGGAGACTCTTGGAGTGGAAAGGAGATACAAAAAGTGACAAAGACTAGAAAAGAATACAGAAAATCTCCAAAAACATCAACAAAACAAAAAACAAAATGACACTAATTACATAGATATATATATATATATATATATCTATCAATAATTACTCTGAATGTTAGTGGACTAAATACTCCAATCAAAAGACATAAACCAAATGAATAAAAAATAAGAGTCATTTATGTTTCCTACAAAAGTCTCAATTTAAACCTAAAGACACCTGCAGACTGAAAGTGAAGATGGAGAAATATGTATATGCAAATGTCTTTCAAAAGAAAGCCAAAGTAGCTAAATGTAGACAAACTATGTTTTTCTCTCTTTTTTTCCCCCCAGGTTTTTAATTTAAATTCTAGTTAGTTAACCTATATGGCAAAATTGTTTCAGGTATAGAATTTGGTGATGTATCACTTACATATAACTTCCAGTGTTCATCACAAGTGCACTCCTTAATGGCCATCGCCCATTTAGCCCATCCTCTCAACCACCAGACTCCAGAAACCCTTAGTGTGTTCTCTGTAGTTAAGAATCTCTTTTGGTTTTGCTCCTTCTCTCTTTTTTTCTTCTTTCCCAAATGCTTATCTGTTTTGTTTCTTTGATTCCATATATGAGTGAAATCATATGGTATTTGTCTTTTTCTAACTGACTTATTCCACTTAGCGTAATACACTCTAGCTCCATCCATGCCATTGCAAATGGTAATATTTCATTCTTTTTCATAACTGAGTATTATTCCACTACCCCCCAACTTCTTTATCCACTCATCAGTTGAAGAATGTTTGCATTCTTTCAATAGTTTGGCTATTTTTGATACCACTGCTATAAACATTTGGGTGCATGTACCCCTTTGAATGTATTATTTTTTTTTTTTTTGTATCCTTAGTAGTACAATTGCTGGGTCATAGGGTAGTTCTATTTTTAACTTTTTTAAAAAGATGATTTATTTCACAGAGAAAGTGGGAGAGAGAGAACACACACACAGAGGGGAGGGGCAGAGGGAGAAAGAGTCTTAAGCAGACTCTGCACTGAACAAGGAGCCAGATGCAAGTCTTGATCTCATGATCCTGAGATCACAAAATGAGCTGAAACCAAGAGTCATTTACTCAACTGACTGTGCCACCCTGGATCAGACTGTCTTAACACTTATCAGAACATTTAATCCTGAAGCAACAAAATACACATTCCTTTCAAGTTCACCTGGGACAGTCTACAGAACTGATCACATACTAGGTCACTAATATGGCCTAAACAAGTACAAAAAAGATTGAAATAAGACTATGCATATTTTCTTGCCACAATACTATGAAACTTGAAGTCAATCATGAGAAAAAAATTGGAAATACCACAAATAGAGGGACGTTAAACAACATGCTACTAAACAATAAATGGGTCGACAGAAACTTAAAGAAGGATTTTTTTTTAATTGAAAAATCAATTGCAAGTATCTTCTCCCATTCCGTGGGTTGCCTCTTTGTTTTGTTGACAGTTTCCTTCGCTGTGCAGAAGCTTTTGATCTTGATGAAGTTCCAAAGTTCATTTTTGCTTTTGTTTCCATCGCCTTTGGAGACTTATCTTGAAATAAGTTGCTGTGGCTGATATCAAAGAGATTACTGCCTATGTTCTCCTCTAGGATTCTGATGAATTCCTGTCTTACATTGAGGTCTTTTATCCATTTCGAGTTTATCTTTGTGTACAGTGTAAGAGAATGGTCGAGTTTCATTCTTCCACATATAGCTGTCCAGTTTTCCCAGCACCATTTATTGAAGAGACTATCTTTTTTCCACTGGATATTTTTTCCTGTTTTGTCAAAGATTATTTGACCATAGAGTTGAGGGTCCATATCTGGGCTCTCTACTCTGTTCCACTGGTCTATGTGTCTGTTTTTATGCCAGTACCTCACTCTCTTGGTGATCACAGCTTTGTAGTAAAGCTTGAAATCAGGTAACGTGATGCCGCCCGTTATATTTTTGTTTTTCAACATTGCCTTAGCAATTTGGGGTCTCTTCTGATTCCATACAAATTTTAGGATTATTTGCTCCAGCTCTTTGAAAAATACCGGTGGAATTTTGATCAGAATGGCATTAAAAGTATAGATTGCTCTAGGCAGTATAGACATTTTAACAATGTTTATTCTTCCGATCCAAGAGCATGGAATGGTCTCCCATCTTTTTGTGTCTTTTTCAATTTCTTTTATGAGTGTTCTGTAGTTCCTCGAGTACAGATCCTTAACCTCTTTGGTTAGGTTTATTCTGAGGTATCTTACGGTTCTTGGTGCTATAGTAAATGGATATTTGAAAATGACAGTACAGACAAAAGGTTGATATCCAGGATCTATAAAGAACTCCTCAAACTCAACACATACAAAAACAGACAATCATATTAAAAAATGGGCAGAAGATATGAACAGACACTTCTCCAATGAAGACATACAAATGACTATGAGACACATGAAAAATGTTCATCATCACTAGCCATCAGGGAGATTCAAATCAAAACCACATTGAGATACCACCTTACACCAGTTAGAATGGCCAAAATTAGCAAGACAGGAAACAACGTGTGTTGGAGAGGATGTGGAGAAGGGAACCCTCTTACACTGTTGGTGGGTATGCAAGTTGGTGCAGCCACTTTGGAGAACAGTGTGGAGATTCCTCAAGAAATTAAAAATAGAGCTTCCCTATGACCCTACAATTGCACTACTGGGTATTTTCCCCAAAGATACAGATGTAGTGAAAAGAAGGGTCATCTGTACCCCAATGTTTATAGCAGCAAAGGCGATGGTCGCCAAGCCGTGGAAAGAACGAAGATGCCCTTCAACGGATGAATGGATAAGGAAGATGTGGTCCATATACACTATGGAGTATTATGCCTCCATCAGAAACGACAAATATCCAACTTTGGTATCAACATGGATGGGACTGGAAGAGATTATGCTGAGTGAAATAAGTCAAGCAGAGAGAGTCAATTATCATATGGTTTCACTTATTTGTGGAGCATAACAAATAATATAGAGGACAAGGGTAGATGGAGAGGAGAAGGGAGTTGAGGGAAATTGGAAGGGGAGGTGAACCATGAGAGACTATGGACTCTGAAAAACAACCTGAGGGTTTTGAAGGGGCAGGGGGGTGGGAGGTTGGGGGAACCAGGTGGTGGGTATTAGGGAGGGCACAGATTGCATGGAGCACTGGGTGTGGTGAAAAAAACAATGAATACTGTTATGCTGAAAAGAAATAAAAAATTAAAAAAAAAACAATAAATAAAAAAATAAAAAAAATTGAAAAATCAAAATGAAAACACAATAGTCCAAAACATCTGGGATTTAGCAAATGTATTCTTAGGAGGGAAGTGTATATAAATATAGTATACCTGAAAAATCAAGAAAAATCTGAGAGGGAGCAGTCAAGATGGCGGAGAAGTAGCAGGCTGAGACAACATTGGGTAGCAGGAGATCAGCTAGATAGCTTATCTAACCATTGTGAACACCTACAAAACCAACGGGAAATCAAAGAGAAGAAGAGCAACAATTTTAGAAACAGAAAATCGATCACTTTCTGAAAGGTAGGACCTGCGGAGAAGTGAATCCAAAGCGACGGGAAGATAGACCCCGGGGGGAGGGCCCGGCTCCCAGCAAGCTGCAGAGCAACGGAGCACAAAATCGGGACTTTTAAAAGTCTTCTCCACTGGGAGACATCGCTCCAGAGGCTAAACCGGGGGGAAACCCAGGTGGGGTCAGCATAACCCCAGGTCCCGCGGGGTCACAGAAGGACCGGGGGTGTCTGAGTGCCACAGAGTTTGCAGGTATTAGAGCAGGGAGGCCGGCTACAGTGACAAAGCCGAGGAGTGAGCTCTCAGCCTGGGGTTACCTTGTGCCAGTCGCAGGCTGGGTGGTCTCGGAGCGTGGCCAGAGGCCATGGAGACAGAAGCGACTGGGCACTTTTCTCCAGGTTCCAGCAATTGACTGCTTTCCTCAAGGCGTGACCGCAGGCCAGAGAGGCGGGGCGGTTGGGCGCTTTTCTCTGAGGGCACACTGAGGAGCGGAACCCCAAGCTCTCGGCTCTTCCTGGTGGAGAGATTGGGAGGCCGCCATCTTCATTCCCATCCTCCAGAACTCTACGGACAGCGCTCAGGGAACAAAAGCTCCCGAAAGCGAACCCGAGCAGATTACTTAGCCCGGCCCCTGGCAAGGGTGGTGCAATTCCGCCTGCGGCAAAGACACTTGAGAATCACTACAACAGGCCCCTCCCCCAGAAAATCAACAAGAAACCCATCCAAAACCAACTTCACTCACCAAGAACAGCGGAATTCCACAGCAGGAGAAATCAAATCTTATCTGGACAAAATGACAAGGCAGAAAAACTCACCTCAAAAAAAAGAACAAGAGGCTGTACCAAAGGCTGGAGACCTAATCAATACAGACATTGGTAACACGACAGATCTAGAGTTCAGAATGACAATTCTCAAGGTTCTAGCTGGGCTCGAAAAAGGCATAGAAGATATTAGAGAAACCCTCTCTGGAGAGATAAAAGCCCTTTCTGGAGAAATAAAAGAGCTAAAATCTAACCAAGTTGAAATAAAAAAAGCTATTAATGAGGTGCAATCAAAAATGGAAGCTCTCACTGCTAGGATAAATGAGGCAGAAGAAAGAATTAGTGACATAGAATACCAAATGACAGAGAATAAAGAAGTTGAGCAAAAGAGAGACAAACAAATACTGGACCACGAGGAGAGAATTCGAGAGATAAGCGACACCACAAGACGACACAACATTAGAATAATTGGGATTCCAGAAGAAGAAGAAAGAGAGAGGGGAGCAGAAGGTATATTGGAGGCAATTATTGGAGAGAATTTCCCTAATATGGCAAAGGGAACAAACATCAAAATCCAGGAGATGCTAAGAACGCCCCTCAAAATCAATAAAAATAGGTCCACACCTCGTCACCTGATAGTAAAATTTACAAGTCTTAGTGACAAAGAGAAAATCCTAAAAGCAGCCTGGGAAAAGAAGTCTGTAACATACAAGGGTAAAAACATTAGATTGGCAGCAGACCTATCCACAGAGACCTGGCAGGCCAGAAAGAACTAGCATGATATATTCAGAGCACTAAATGAGAAAAACATGCAGCCAAGAATACTATATCCGGCTAGGCTATCATTGAAAATAGAAGGAGAGATAAAAAGCTTCCAGGACAAACAAAAGCTGAAAGAATTTGCAAACACCAAACCAGCTCTACAGGAAATATGGAAAGGGGTCCTCTAAGCAAAGAGAGACCCTAAAAGTAGTAGATCAGAAAGAAACAGAGACAATATACAGTAACAGTCACCTTACAGGCAATACAATGGCACTAAATTCATATCTCTCCATAGTTACGCTGAATGTTAATGGGCTAAATGCCCCAATCAAAAGACACAGGGTATCAGAATGGATAAAAAACCAAAACCCATCAATATGCTGCCTACAAGAAACTCATTTTAGACCCGAAGACACCTCCAGATTTAAAGTGAGGGGCTGGAAAACAATGTACCATGCTAATGGACATCAGAAGAAAGCTGGGGTGGTAATCCTTATATCAGATCAATTAGATTTTAAGCCAAAGACTATAATAAGAGTTGAGGAAGGACACTATATCATACTCAAAGGGTCTGTCCAACAAGAAGACCTAACAATCTTAAATATCTATGCCCCTAACATGGGAGCAGCCAACTATATAAACCAATTAATAACACAATCAAAGAAATACATCAGCAGTAATACAATAATAGCAGGGGAGTTTAACACTCCCCTCACTGAAATGGACAGATCATCTAAGCAAAAGATCAACAAGGAAATAAAGGCCTTAAATGACACACTGGACCAGATGGACATCACAGATATATTCAGAACATTCCATCCCAAAGCAACAGAATATACATTGTTCTCTAGTGCACATGGAACATTCTCCAGAATAGACCACATCCTCGGTCATAAATCAGGTCTCAATCTGTACCAAAAGATTGAGATCATTCCCTGCATATTTTCAGACCACAATGCTCTGAAGCTAGAACTCAATCACAAGAGGAAATTTGGAAAGAACGCAAATACATGGGGACTAAACAGCATCCTTCTAAAAAATGAATGGGTCAACCAGGAAATTAAAGAAGAATTGAAAAAATTCACAGAAACAAATGATAATGAAAACACAACGGTTCAAAATCTGTGGGACACAGCAAAGGCAGTCCTGAGAGGAAAATATATAGCAATACAAGCCTTTCTCAAGAAACAAGAAAGGTCTCAAATACACAACCTAGCCCTACACCTTAAGGAGTTGGAGAAAGAACAACAAAGAAAGCCTTAACCCAACAGGAGAAGAGAAATCATAAAGATCAGAGCAGAAATCAATGAAATAGAAACTAAAAAAAAAAACAATAGAACAAATCAACAAAACTAGGAGCTGGTTCTTTGAAAGAATTAATAAAATTGACAAACCCCTGGCCAGACTTATCAAAAAGAAAAGAGAAAGGACCCAAATAAATAAAATCATGAATGAAAGAGGAGAGATCACAACCAACACCAAAGAAATACAAACAATTATAAGAACATACTACGAGCAACTCCACGCCAACAAATTTGACAATCTGGAAGAAATGGATACATTTCTAGAGACATATAAACTACCACAACTGAACCAGGAAGAAATAGATAACCTGAACAGACCCATAACCAGTAAGGAGATTGAAACAGTCATCAAAAATCTCCAAACAAACAAAAGTCCAGGACCAGACGGCTTCCCAGGGGAATTCTACCAAACATTTAAAGAAGAATTAATTCCTATTCTCCTGAAACTGTTCCAAAAAATAGAAATGGAAGGAAAACTTCCAAACTCATTCTATGAGGCCAGCATCACCTTGATCCCAAAACCAGACAAGGATCCCACCAAAAAAGAGAATTACAGACCAATATCCTTGATGAACACAGATGCGAAAATTCTCACCAAAATACTGGCCAATAGGATCCAACAGTACATTAAAAGGATTATTCACCAGGACCAAGTGGGATTTATTCCAGGGCTGTAAGTTTGGTTCAACATCCGCAAATCCATCAATGTGATACAATACATTAATAAAAGAAAGAGTAAGAACCATATGGTACTCTCAATAGATGCTGAAAAAGCATTTGACAAAGTGCAGCATCCCTTCCTGATTAAAACTCTTCAAAGTGTAGGGATAGAAGGCACATACCTCAATATTATCAAAGCCATCTATGAAAAACCCACCGCAAATATCATTCTCAATGGAGAAAAACTGAAAGCTTTTCTGCTAAGGTCAGGAACACGACAGGGATGTCCGTTATCAGCACTGCTATTCGACATAGTACTAGAAATCCTAGCCTCAGCAATCAGACAACAAACAGAAATTAAAGGCATCCAAATTGGCAAAGAAGAAGTCAAACTATCACTCTTTGCAGATGATATGATACTATATGTGGAAAACCCAAAAGCCTCCACTCCAAAACTGCTAGAACTTATACAGGAATTCAGTAAAGTGTCAGGATATAAAGTCAATCCACAGAAAACAGTCGCATTTCTTTACACTAACAACAAGACAGAAGAAAGAGAAATTGAGGAGTCAGTCCCATTTACAATCGCACCCAAAACCATAAGATACCTAGGAATAAATCTAACCAAAGAGGCAAAGAATCTATACTCAGAAAACTATAAAGCACTCATGAAAGAAATTGTGGAAGACACAAAGAAATGGAAAAATGTCCCATGCTCATGGATTGGAAGAACAAATATTGTGAAAATGTCTATTCTACCTAAAGCAACCTACACATTTAATGCAATCCCTATCAAAATCCCATCCATTTTTTAAAGAAATAGAACAAATAATCCTAAAATTTATATGGAACCAGAGAAGATCTCGAATAGGCAAAGGAATATTGAAAAAGAAAGCCAAAGTTGGTGGCATCACAATTCCAGAGTTCAAGCTCTATTAAATAGCTGTCATCATCAAGACAGTATGGTACTGGCACAAAAACAGACATATAGATCAATGGAACAGAATAGAGAGTCCAGAAATAGACCCTCAACTCTATGGTCAACTAATCTTTGACAAAGCAGGAAAGAATATCCAATGGAAAAAAGACAGCCTCTTCAACAAATGGTGCTGGGAAAATTTGACAGCCACATGCAGAAAAATGAAATTGGACTATTTCCTTACACCACACATGAAAATAGACTCAAAATGGATGAAGGACCTCAATGTGAGAAAGGAATCTATCCAAATCCTTGAGGAGAATGCAGGCAGCAACCTCTTTGACCTCAACCACAGCAACTTCTTCCTAGGAACATTGCCAAAGGCAACTGAAGCAAGGGCAAAAATGAACTATTGGGATTTCATCAAGATCAAAAGCTTTTGCAAAGCAAAGGAAACAGTTAACAAAACCAAAAGACAACTGACAGAATGGGAGAAGATATTTGCAAACGACATATCAGATAAAGGGCTAGTATCCAAAATCTATAAAGAGCTTATCAAACTCAATACCCAAAGAACAAATAATCCAGTCAAGAAATGGGAAGAGGACATGAACAGACATTTCTGCAAAGAAGACATCCAGATGGCTGACAGACACATGAAAAAATGCTCCACATCACTCGGCATCAGGGAAATACAAATCAAAACCACAATGAGATACCACCCCATGCCAGTCAGAACGGCTAAAAATAACAAGTCAGGAAATGACAGATGCTGGCGAGGATGCGGAGAGAGGGGAACCCTCCTACACTGCTGGTGGGAATGCAAGCTGGTGCAACCACTCTGGAAAACAGTGTGGAGGTTCCTCAAAAAACTGAAAATAGAGCTACCCTATGACCCAGCAATTGCACTACTGGGTATTTATCCTAAAGATACAAACGTGGTGCTCCAAAGGGGCATGTGCACCCGAATGTTTATAGCAGCAATGTCCACAATAGCCAAACTGTGGAAAGAACCTAGATGTCCATCAACAGATGAATGGATAAAGAAGAGGTGGTATATATACACAATGGAATACTATGCAGCCATCAAAAGACATGAAATCTTGCCATTTGTGACGACGTGGATGGAACTAGAGGGTATCATGCTTAGCGAAATAAGTCAATCGGAGAAAGACAACTATCATATGATCTCTTTGATATGAGGATGTGGAGATGCAATGCGGGAGGGTTGGGGGGAGGTAGGAAAATAAAAAATGAAAAGATGGTATTGGGAGGGAGACAAACCATAAAAGACTCGATCTCAAGAAACAGACTGAGGGTTGCTGGGGGGAGGGGGGACGGGAGAGGGTGGTGGGGAAATGGACATCGGGGAGGGTATGTGCTATGATGAGTGCTGTGAAATGTGTAAACCTGGCGATTCACACACCTGTACTCCTGGGGATAAAAATACATTATATGTTTATTTAAAAAAAAAAAGAAAAAGAAAAATCTGAAATGAACAACCTAATCTTATACCTAATGGAGTTAGAAGAACAACAAACAAAACCTAAAGCCAGCAGAAGAAAGGGGAACCTGGGTGACTCAGTCATTAAGCATCTGACTTCGGCTCAGGTCATGATCCCAGAGTCCTGGGATCGAGTCCTGCATTGGGCTCTCTGCTCAGCAGGAAGCCTGATTCTCCCTCTCGCACTACCCCTGTTTGTGTTCCCTCTCTCACTGTCTCTCTTTCTGTCAAATAATAAATAAAATCTTAAAAAAAGAAGAAAGAAAATAATAAAGATCAAAGCTGAAATAAAAGATAAAGTAACTAAGAAAACAGTGGAACAGATCAATGAAACCAGGAACTGGTTTGTTGAAAAAAATAATAAAATTGATAACCCCCTATCCAGACATAAAAAAAGAAAAGGAAATGGACCCAAATAAATAAAATAACAAATGATAGAGGAGAAATAATAACCAACAGCACAGAAAACAAAAAAAAATTATCCATTTGTCTGTTGAAGGGCACCTTGGCTCTTTCCACAATTTGGCGACCATGGCCATTTCTGCTATGAACATTGGGGTACATATAGCCCTTCTTTTCACTATATCTGTAAATCTGGGGTAAATACAAATGTCCAGGAGACACATGAAAAAATGTTCATCATCATTAGCCATCAGGGAAATTCAAATTAAAAAAAACACATTGAGGGCACCTGGGTGGCTCAGTGGTTAGGCCATTGCCTTCGGCTCAGGTCATGATCTCAGGGTCCTGGGATTGAGTCCCACATCAGGCTCTCTGCTCGGTGGGGAGCCTGCTCCCCCCCCACCACCTACTTGTGATCTCTCTGTGTCAAATAAATAAAATCTTAAAACAAAACAAAACAAAACATTGAGATACCACCTTACACCACTTGGAATGGCAAAAATTACCAAGGAAAAAAACAACAAATGTTGGATAGGCTGTGGAGAAAGGAGAACCCTCTTACACTGTTGGTGGGAATGCAGGTTGGTGCGGCCACTTTGGAAAACAGTGTGGAGGTTCCTTAAGAAATTAAAAATAAAGCTATCCTATGACCCAGCAATTACACTACTGGATATTTACCCCAAAGATACAGATGTAGTGAAAAGAACTGCCATATGCACCCCAACGTTCATAGCAGCAATGTCCACAGTAGCTAAACTGTGGAAAGAGCCACAATGCCCTTCAATGGATGAATGGATACAGAAGATGTGGTAGATATATAAAATGGAATATTACTCAGCCATCAGAAAGGATGAATACCCAACTTTTGCATCAACATGGATGGTACTGGAGATTATGCTGAGTGAAATAAGTCAAGAAGAGAAAGTCAATTATATGGTTTCATTTACCTGTGGAACTTAACGAATAACACGGAGGACATTAAGAGAAGGAATGGAAAAGTGAATTGGGGTAAATTGGAGGGGGAGATGAACCATGAGAGATTGTGGACTCCAAGAAACCAACAGGGTTTTAGAGAGTGGGGGAGCCTGGTGGTGCGCATTAAAGAGGGCATGTATTGCATGGAGCTCTGAGTGTTATACATAAACAATAAATCTTGGAACACTACATCAAAACCTAATGATGTGCTGCATGGTGCCTAACGTAACACAATAAAAATAATGAAAACAAAAAGGCAAATGGAATCCAACATTAAAATAAAATTAAAAGAATCATTCTCCACAGCCATGTGGAATATATTCCTGGACTGCAAATGTTGTCAATATTTGTAAATTAATCAACATTATATGCCATGTTAGTAAAAGGAAGGATAACATCTATGTGATCCTCTCAATAGATGCAGGAAAAACAAAACGAAACAAAACATTTGACAAGGTACAGCATCCATTCTTATAAAAACCCTCCACAAAGTAGGTTTACAGGAAACATACCTGAACATCATAAAGGACATATACAAAAGACCCATCATTCTCAATGGGGGGAAACTGAGAACTTCTCCCTTATGTGCAGGAACAAGAAAAGGATGTTCACTCTCATCATTGTTATTTAATTAGTAGTGGAAGTCTTAACCTCAGCATTCAGACAACAAGAAGAGATAAAGTGTAGCCAAATAAACAAGGAAGAATCCAAACTCCTTATTTGCAGATGACATGATACTGTATATACAAAACCAGAAAGACTCCATTAAAGAATTGCTATAAGTGATATACAAACTCAGTAAAGCCACATGATACAAAATCAATGTACATAATCTGTACACCAGTAATAAAGAAGCAGAACAAGAAATCAAGCAATCAGTCAATTTGCCATTGCACAAAAACCATAAAATACCTAGGAATAAACCTAATCTAAGAGGTAAAATATCTGTACTCTGCAAATTATAGAGCACATATTAAAAAATTGAAGATGACACCAAAAAATGGAAAAAAAATCCATGCCTATGGATTAGAAGAACAAACATAGTTAAAATGTCTATGCTACCCAAAGCAATCTACACATTTAATTTAATCCCTGTCAAAATGCCAACAATGTTTTCCACAGAGCTAATACAAACAATCCTAAAAGTTGTATGGAACCACAAAGGAATCCAAATACCCAAAGCAACCTTAAAAAATAAAAATAAAGCTGGAGGCACCACAGTTCTGGGCTTCAAGCTATATTCCAAGTCTGCAGTGATGAAGACAGTATAGTACTGGCATAAAAACAAACACATAGATCAATGGAACAGAATTAAAAAACCCAGAAATAAACCGAATATATATGGTCAACTAATCTTCAACAAAGCAGGAAAGAATAATGGAAAAAAGATAGTATCTTCAAGAAATGGTGTTGGGAAAACAGGAGAGTCACATGTAGAACAATGAAACTGGGCCACTTTATTACACCCTACACAAAAATAAATTCAAAATGTATGAAAGACCTAAATGCGAGATAGGACACCATCAAAATCCTAGAGGCAAACACAGGCAGCAATCTCTTTGATGTTGGCTGTAGCAAATACTTATTAGCCATGTCTGCTAGAGGCAAGAGAAATAAAAGCAAAAATGAACTATTAGGACTTCATCAAGTTAAAAAGCTTCTGCATGGTGAAGGAAACAATCAACAAAACTAAAATTCACCCTAAGGAATGAGAGTAGATATTTGCAAATGATATATCTAATAAAGGGTTAGTATCAAAAATCTATAAAACCTTATCAAACTCAAACCCCCAAAACCACAAATGATCTAGTTAAGAAATGGGCAGAAGACATGAATATATACTTTGCCAAAGAGGACATACAGATGGCTAATAGACATGAAAAGATGCTCAAAATTACTCATCATCAGGGAAAAACAAATCAAAACTACCATAAGATATCAACATACACCAGTGAGAATGACTAAAATTAGCAACACAGGAAATAACAGATGTTGGCAAAGATGCAGAGAAAGGGGAACACTCTTACACTGTTGGTGGGAATAAAAATTGGTGCAGCCACTCTGGAAAACAGTATGGAGGTTCCTCAAAAAGGTAAAAATGGAACTACCCTACTATTCAGCAATTGCACTATTAGGTATTTATCTAAAGTATACAAAAATTGTGATTTGAAGTGTTACATGCACCCTGATATTTATTGCAGCATTATAAACAATAGTCAAAAAATAATGGAAAGAGCTCAAATACCCATGCCAGGATGAATGGATAAAGAAGTGGTACATATTTACAATGGAATATTGCTCATACAGGAAAAAGAAAGGAATCTTGCCATTTTCAGCATTGTGGATGGAAAGTATTATGCTAAGAGAAATGAGTCAGTCAAGAAAGTCAAATACTGTATGATTTCACTCATTTGTGGAATTTAAGAAACAAAAAAGATGAGCACAGGGAAAAATAAAAAGTGAGGCAAACAGGAAACAGACTCTTGACTGTACAGAATTAACAAAGTTACTGGAGGGGTGGGGAATGGGTTAGGTTGCTGATAGGTATTAAGGAGGGCACTTGTTATGAGCACTGTGTGTTATATGTGTGTAATGAATCACTATATTCTACACCTGAAACTAACAATTACACTGTATGTTAAGCAACCAGAATTTAAATAAAAACGGGGAAAAAATAAATAAATAATTAGGAAGAATCTTATAAATGTATCCCTTTAATGTTAGCCAGATTTGACCTCACAGAACAAACTTATTTTCCCATAAACCTGCAACCTTCTATATCCATTCACGTTTTATACCATTCTTTTGTTTCTCTTTTCTCATTTAAAAAAAAATCTTATTTATTTATTTGAGAGAGAGAGCAGGTGAGCACTAAGCAGGGGACTGAGCAGAGGGAGAAGCAGACTCCTTGCTGACTAGGGAGCTCTACGTGGGGCTCGATCCTAGGTTACTGGGATTATGGCCCGAGCCAGAGACAGATGCTTAACC
Source organism: Martes martes (assembly GCF_963455335.1). NCBI lineage: Eukaryota > Metazoa > Chordata > Mammalia > Carnivora > Mustelidae > Martes > Martes martes. The sequence goes on along the minus strand of NC_137894.1, from coordinate 22,134,960 downwards.
AACTGTACCACCCAGGCACCTCTCTTTTCTCATTTTTCTTAAGGACAAAATTACTCCTATTTTTTTTCCTGAAAAACAAACAAACAAAAACCAGATATCTCACATTCCTTTAATTCTTTTCATATTAAACACATTAAATTTGCTTCTCATACTCTGTATAACAGTTTTTCCTTCACTCCACTTCTAATAGATATGTTTTAATATATTGATTATAATTGTTAACCAATATAATATTTTTGGGTACAGAGAATCCTAGGAGGTAAACCTAGGTTTATTTTAATATAAACTGTCATATTACAATCAATGTAAATTGGTACATTACAATCAATGTAAATTGTCATATTCAGAATCTGCAGTACTTTACCAAATTTTGTGAATGTACCATTTCATAATCTCTAGAGGTATCATAAAATTCTCCATGTTTATTAACAAAAACTAATACATTTAACCTCTTTGTACCATACAAAAATAGGAAGCTAAAAGTATGTAAACTTAAACTTATGCTTAATAATAAATGTTTCATGACTTTAGTTTATCTAGGAATTATTTAGCTATTCAATGGGTATCTATTACTTATTTTGCAGAACTTTAAGGTTGTAAGTTACCAAAATATTTTGGAAAATATTTTTAAGCAGACATATTACAAAACACAATTATTGTTAAAATGAAGTTTGTCAGAATGACTCAATTTTATTAAAATTAATCTTATTATCTGTATGATATTAAACATCTAGTATTTATAATATTAGTTTATTTGGTTAGTAAATGGAAGTAGAATAGAAATGTATGCTTGCATTATATTTAATGTTCTCTGAGGATATATCTCTATTATTAAATCAACAATATCAAAGTAATCTTATTTATGTATAGAATTATTGAATCACTATATTGTATGCCTGAAACTAGTATAACACTGTATGTCAACTAACTGTAATTAAAATAAAAAACTTGAAAGAAAAAGTAGTCTTCAGCTCAGACCACAGGGGGAGGGAGGGAAAAACAATCAGGAAGAAATCAGAGAGGGAGACAAAGCATGAGAGATTCTGGACTCCAGGAAACAAACTGAGAGTTATAGAAAGGAGGTAGGAGGGAGGATGGGGTAACTGGGTGGTGGGTATTTAGGAGGGCATGTATTGTGGTGAACACTGGGTGTTACATGCAACTAATGAACTGTTGAACACTATATCAACAACTAATGATGTATTAAATGCTGGCTAACTGAACATAATTTAAAAAAAAATGTAGTCCTAGTTACCAAAGATTTACATAAACCATGTAAATTTTAAAACATTTGAGTTGAAGGATGCCTGCATGGCTCAGTCAGTTAAGTGTCTGGTTCTTGATTTTGGCTCAGGTCATATTTCAGGGTTGTGAGATCAAACCCTGTGTTGAGCTCCACACTCAGCACAGAATCTGCTCAAGATTCTCTCCCTCTCACCGTCCTTCCCTGTGCTCATGCTCTCTCTCAATAAATAAATAAATAAATAAATAAATAAAATATTTAAAAAATAAAATATTTTCAGTTGGTTCCTGTATTTTGGGATATATAAATATTTAGCTTATATATGTGTCTATCTCTCTGAGCCAATTATGATAGAACTCCCTTAAGGAATATTATATATAAATTCGACAGTATCATCAGAAGATCAAAAATCACACACACACACTCACAAATGCAAGGAGAGATTTTATGGTTTTCATTTTTAAAATATTAGCCATGAGCCAGGTATAAACATAATACATAACTCACTAGCTTTTATAGGAGTTGGTTCCCTCTTTTTTTTTTTTTTTGGTCCCATTTTATATTTTTATTGCAAATGTATTTATGCCAAATGGGGAATGTTAAAGGTTGTCTGTTCAATGAGAGGTTAAAGCTTTTTTTAAAAATTTATTTGATTGTTTTTAATGCTCCAAGATTCATTGTTTATGCACCACACCCAGTGCCCCATGCAATATGTGCCCTCCTTAATACCCGCCACCAGGTTAAAGCTTTTTACCAATAATTATGGAGAAGACTTTTAAAAGATATCCCTTGCTCTGACAGGTAATCTTACAGGGCTGTGGAATACATCTTAGGAGAGAGATTGGGGTGACACAGAACAGCTCTCTGGCCATCTCTAAAGCCTCTCTAACTGGATAAAATATCCATTCTGTTTCCAATTAGTTTTTTATTTTTATTTTTATTTTTTTATTTTTATTTTTATTTTTTTATTTTCAGCCTCAGGTAGTTGCTTTTTGGAGTCTGAGTTTTTGAGAGCCCCTTATAGGGCCAAGGGTCTAAAATTTCGGTGATTATAGGGACTTGAGGAGCTGGGGTCAGAGAAGAAATTTCTGGCAAGAATGAAGAGAGGGTTGGAGAAAGCAAGGCTTGAAGGAAGACATATGAAAGGATGTAAAGAATCTGAAAAAAAATGAGCAAAGGTGGTAAAAGGAGGAGTTGAGGTACTGGAAAGAGAGAGTCCTTAGAGGAGCCAGTGTGGGAGATCTTAAATTTCCCAAAGAAGCCCTCAAAGTTCCAAATTATTTTTAGTCAGTTAATGATATCAAAAAGAAGAGGTAGAGAGATTTAATGATGTAGTAGTATATTGTCACTTGGAGTTTAAGACAGGGGGGGAATGCAAGCTGGAACAGGCCCTCTGGAAAACAGGATGGTGTAAGAGTGGGTTAACATAAGTACAGCCATCTTAGCTTGGGCAGCCATCTCAGGCCCAAGGGCTGAACTTTCCCCTCCCTGCTTTAGTTCCAGGGACCCCCTCCCTGTTTTAGTTCCAAGAAAGTATCCCACTCTGCAACACCCTGGCTGAAGTTAATTAGCTTAAACCACCAGGATGGCTAGGTCGATGCAGCATGGGGACCAGATGTTGAAGAGAGCTTATCTTGCTAAACCACCAGGGGGGCGAAGCCAAAAGTATTTATGGTCCCTGAAGTGATGGAAAGTTACTGTGAGTTGGATGTTTTAAAAAAAAATGCATATAAACCCTTGGCTTTGAGTGCTCGGGGTCCTTGTTGAAACCCGCTGCGCCAGGCAGATACTTGGACCCCAGCTAGCTGGAAATAAACCTCGCTGTGTGACTTGCATTATCGAGAGTGTTCTCTGTCTAATTGAGGGGTGGTCGACTCTGTACCCTAACATTTGGAGGTCCCACCGAGATCTTACGACCCTCCACAGAGCGACAGACGACCCCCGATACCGAGGTTTGACTAAAGGAACCGTGGAAGGAGGATTGGCCACCTCCGAGAGGGGAGGACTGAAACAGGTCCTCAACCAGAGAGACTGAAACAGGTCTCTGCCCAGGTCCAAGAGGGGAGGACTGAAACAGGTCCTCGACCAGAGAGACTGAAACAGGTCTCTGCCCGGTCCCAATTGAGAATTCTCATGGGAAGGAAGGAGCGGGTTGTGACCCTGGAGGCTCCATTCCTGGAAGTCGAGGGATACATCCCCAACGAAAGGGTGCCAGAACGACGTCCACAGTGGATGCCGTTTGGAAGGCCAGGTAAGGATCCTGAATGTTGTGTGAGTGAGACGGCGCCTGTGGATGTGGTGTGGCTGACCAGCCGGTGGGTGTTAGAACTTGGTTCTGTGCTGTTTGTTAAATGTATAGGAATTTTGTCTGTTGCGCAGTTTGCTAAGTGTATGGGGCTTTGTCTTAGTGTGGACTGAGGCTGTGTGAGTGTGTTCTTGTTAATTGTCATTGGTTGTCTTTGTCTCGTCTCTTTGTTGCCTGGTGTGTTGCTCATCCCTAGGGGACCAAGAAAATCCCCACTGACGAGTGTCTCTAGGGGGCCGAGAATGGTAATAAGACCCAGAAACTTGATGCCCTCTCTGTGTTCCTGTTCTTATATAAAGCTGTCTCTCTTGGGCTCAGGACAGCCACCTAAGTCACCAGGACGGCTGCCAATCTTAAGACTCCTGTGTGAGGTTTCCTCCTGACTGATCTAATGTGATCCCCTCCACATCCCTGGTCTAGCCACTTCTGGCCGCGGGACCTCCATTGGGAGCCGGCCAAAACCAGTACCCAATTGAATTAAAACACAACCAGGGATTGTTTCCTAGGGAAGTTGGCTGTAAGGACCACATGTGTTGGAATTTCGCATAGACCATGATGGATTTCAGTCTTTACTGTTTCTTTTCAGGGTCTTCTACTAACTACTTAAAGCTATACCTTCATTGCTCATACCTAGGCCTTCACCACTCTACACCAGGACCCCAATCTAAGGGCCTTTTGCAGAATAAGCCTACTAGTAAACCCAGGTTGCTGGGGCATCCCCAGCAAAGGGAACTCTGACTTTATCACTGTATGTTCAGAATAAGCCTTCTAGTAAACCCAGGTTGCTGGGTCATCCCTAGCAAAGGGAACTCTGACTTTATCTCTCTATGTTCCTCCTAATAGATATGGGGGTTTCACCCTCACTCATTTCCCTTGTTAATGGCTATAACTGGAGCCAACTGGGGTTGGTCTAACTCGAGAAAGAGACTTTAAGGAATATTCCCAAGCAGCTGCTGAAACTACCTTTGTTTCAGGGACATTCCTTGCCCTCTCTGGCCTGACGTGGACTGCCTACCCCCTCCCCCTTGCTGGTGGGAAAACATAGCGTCTGCTCCTCTGTTGGAGTTGATAAGCTCTAAAACTGGGAATCCTTTCTCTGCCTTCTGGCAGCACTTTCTTTCTTCTGTCTCCCGCTTCTCATGTTTTTGCACCAACGTGCGTGCAGCCTGCATGACTAGCCTCTAGACCATCCACCATGGCTACTTCTCTCTTCACCATCAAGGAGCAAAAAGAGCACCCCCTGGACCTAACACCTCCCCACTCCAGATCCTCCCACCTGTGTCTCAGGTAAACATTCAAAGTGGAGTGGGCCCAGGCGGAACGTAAATCAGTATTTGAACTAAGTTAAGTTTGTTGGTTTAATTAAGATATACATGTCTTTTAAGTTATCAGCAGTAAACAGGAAACTTCATAATTTACAAAAGGTCAAATAAGCTCATGTTGTTTGTTAAAATCTGTTAGCAAAGAGATGACTGAACTGATGGGTAATTGTCTGTCTCAGAGTTTTAATGGGTAATTGCTAAAGTAGCTTTCAAAGTCTTTGCTAACCTGAAACTTTAAACCAAATGGGATAAAATGCTAGAGCGCTAGTTGCTAAAACTAGGTTTGTGCTTTTGAAATCTGTTAGTAAACATATTTTGTGCTTAACTGATTGATAAATTTGCCATCTAAGATATTTCTAAGAGTACAAAATTCTGCTAAGTGTGATTAAGACTGATGGAAATAAGGGAAACAACTCTGTAGAAAAGTAGGACATATGTAAAAAGGAGAGAAAAATATCAGATGTCTGATCCTGTTTGAATAAGAAAGAAAAACAGGCCTGAGGCCACTGTCTGAGCTAGATCCATTCATAAAGAATGGAAGGGGAGACCCAATGGGAGGAAATGTCCAACCTGTTTGAATCTGAAGATTGCCTGACTGTGTGAATGTGTCTGTATGGCTCCACCGCTTCGACTATGGAGTCTGAGCAGGCTGCACCCTGAGTCTCGCGGGGCGTCATATGGCATATGGCATAATGGCCATCTACTCCACAGAGTAGCCTGGCCCAGGGTTTATACGGACAGACCTTAGCTAAGATGCTCCTAAGTTCCCTCGAGGGACGCGAGAAGGACAGCATCTGAAAGATCCCCCTCCCTTTGTCTGTGATATCATTCACGATGGGAGGGAATCCCAGAAAACTCATATCTTAAGACTGCATGCTTAGGAACAAAAAGGAAAGACACTGGTATAGAAAAACTGGTTTTCTCTCTGTTTAAAAGGGCAAAGTGTTCTTAGGTTAATTGATCTCTTAAAAGAAAAAAAAAATGTAAATGGTTTTCTCTTTGCCTGCCCAGAGTTGTAAATGAGATGTCTTTGGCTCATAAGTCTCCCTTGATATGCTAAGTTGCTCAGGAAGTACTGCTAAACTAATGATAAACCTTGGGTTAGATTTGGGTAACTGCTATAGCTACTCTAGAGGTTCTATACATTTACTAGAGTTTAATGTTTTGATAACGGTCATCACTTGATATTTAACCATATCTATTCTGAGTTTTTGTCATTTGTAATTGTTTTAGTTCTCTTGTAAGATGAATTCCACCTTAAAGGAAATTCATATGGGAAGAATTTCAGGACAAATACAGGTCTTTGACATGTTAAAATCCTGAGAACTGAAATGGGTAAAAATTTACAGAAGTAAGGACTACATTCGGACTAAACCAGAATTAGTAACATGGGACTAAATGAACTAAACGATTATAGTGTTATGTCTCTTAATGTTTCGTCTTATTTTAAACATGACTGGTTCTGTAATGTTTACTCCTCTAGACTAGGGAAACCTTTTCTTAAGTTATCTGTAACTTACAGAGATGTAAAAGTATTCATTTGTAAACTAATCAAGGCATTCAACTTTTCTCTCTATCTGAACCCTCTGAAGCTCCTAAGGTCTCAGTAAGTATTCCTTCTTTTATGGCAATCAGTCATTTACATAAGTTCAAAAAGAATCTGTTCTCCTTGTAGCAGGACACTATTGGAAACACTGGTTATTTTACCAAGGCTTTGACTGGAATGTCATATTTGAGAAAGACATACATAGACTCAGATATGACCAGACAGCTCAAAGGAACTAAGGTTGACTTTATAAAACCTGAAGCGGTAAAGCCCTTTGGAACTGTTGGCCTGATACCTTGTTTACAGAGTTCCCAGCAGCCTCACCAGGTGAGTAAAGAATGTCACTTTCTGGTATGGGGCAGGAATCTCAGGATACTTTGGGCACCTCAGGAAGAGGAGTTCGCCCAAATCGACAGGTATTGCAGGCATGTCTGAAGGCAAGTATGTGGCTTGGCTTCTGGCCCAGAGAGGCTACTGAAAGTTCAACCTAGAGATTCCTTATAAGAAGTTCCAGCAAAGCAGATTCTAAAAGATCTATATGATCACTCACTGTTCTTGCTGAGCATATGTAAATAATTAGGCCAAGTTTGTTAAAACTGGACTTGTTTTTCAAATGAATTGGTCCTGACTTGGCTATCTCTAGAAATGAGGGTTGTTTTAGAGAGAAAAATTATGTTTTAGTAAAACACCTTTATGGATGTTAAATTCTAGATTTGATTGTCTTTAAATGTTTGTTTGCCTAAGCTAAACAACTTGAGGTAAACTTCAGAGAAGTTGCACGATGGCTCATTTAGATGATATTGCTTTTGCCAGTCAGTCAGCCCCAGATATAAGGAGGAAACCTCAAAAAATTAAAAGATTTAAAGGGAAAATCTGACTGAGTTAGTAAAAATAGCAAAAAAAAAAAAGTTTAACAACAGGGAAAATATGAACACAGATATGTGTTAGTTTTTGTGGATACCTTTTCAAGCTGAGTAGAAGCTTTTTCAGCCAAACATGAGATGGCAAGAGTAGTAGCCAAAAACTACTAAAAATAAATAATAATAATAATAATAATAATAATTCCTAGGTTTGGGTCGCCTCTCATGATCAGGTCAGACAACAGCCCTGCATTTGTGAGTTCAGTCTCACAGACATTGGCCAAGGCCATGGGCACTAATTAAAAACTACACTGTGCCTACCGGCCCCAGAACTCCAGATAAGTAATAAGAATAAACTGGACTCTTAAAGAAACCTTGACAAAGTTAATTCTGGAGACTGGCAATAAAAGGATTAATCTCCTTCCCTTCACCCTCCTTAAGACACAATATTAAATTAAATAATGCATGTGAGACTCCCCTTACCTCTTTTTTTTTAATTTTTTATTTATTTTCAGCGTAACAGTATTCATTGTTTTTTCACCACACCCAGTGCTCCATGCAATCTGTGCCCTCCCTAATACCCACCACCTGGTTCCCCCACCCTCCCACCCCGCCCCTTCAAAACCCTCAGGTTGTTTTTCAAAGTCCATAGTCTCTCATGGTTCACCTCCCCTTCCAATTTCCCTCAACTCCCTTCTCCTCTCCATCTACACTTGTCCTTCATATTATTTGTTATGCTCCACCAATAAGTGAAACCATATGATACTTGACTTTCTCTGTTTGACTTATTTCACTCAGCATAATCTCTTCCAGTCCTGTCCATGTTGCTACAAAAGTTGGGTATTCGTCCTTTCTGATGGAGGCATAATACTCCATAGTGTATATGGACCACATCTTCCTTATCCATTCATCCGTTGAAGGACATCTTGGTTCTTTCCACAGTTTGGCGACCGTGGCCATTGCTGCTATAAACATTGGGGTACAGATGTCCCCTTACCTCTTGACAAGTTTTCTCTTACTTGCCAGTAATCCTCTGTCATCAGAATATTGTTACAGATGATCCTTACCATGCACAGAGACTTCTTCACTGTCAGCGCTGGATTCAGCTGTCTCTGTCTTTCGTAACTCTGCTACATTCCTCAACTGATCAATGTTGACCCGAGTAGGTAGGGACAACTCTATGCCCCTATTCAGCAGGAAGAAGTTACAGAAGATGAGACCTTCCACCTTCAACAACCTTAAAAATTTAAGGGTCAAAATTGTTCAGGGGAAAATGTGGAGGCCAAGAAAATTAAGGCCATCCCACCTCAAGTTTAGCTGATGTGGGAAACAGATGCAGAAGAAAATCATTAAAATTCCTTACCTACTGATAAGGTCTTGAAACAGACAGAGTGGATCTCCCCTGGGGACTTAACTGCCCTCACCTTGAGGTTTTGCTAAGGACAATCCTAGCCTGATCTTGACTTCAGGGAACCTTTCAGACTCATGCAGGAGAGGGAACACAATTATAACATCAGACAAAAGCGGGTTCTTATTGATACCGCTCAAGGACGAGCACAAGGATTCTGGGCCTGCCCTGGCAATTTAAGAAATAACTGGAAGACCTGTGGTGGCTTAGAGAGTGTTTACTGTAAGAGCTAGAGTTGTGTGACCTCTAATGATGGGCCCCGGAAGTGGGCTGTCAGGAATCAGGATTTAGTTAATTTCACTTTCAGAGACCCCAACAACAGGGTACCCCAAGTGAGTGTATAATTTAACCAGGAGAAGGCAGAAAGGGAAAAGTCCTGGATGTCCGGAATGACTTAGGGTTTTCAGCTTGATATAGGCTGACTCTCCTGGGCCGGCCCTTACCCAAATGGACTGCTAACCATTAAACTGGTTATCCGTGAGGCACAGAAAAAACATGGCTCCTGTGGGTCCAAATCACGTATTGGCTCCTCCTGCCCCTACCAAGAACCCAGGTAGCAGGGACACTTTGAAAGGGACCATGAAACCCCAGAAAGTAATGGATGGTGGGTATGTTCTAGGACTGGCCTCACCCCATGCCTCTCGACCTTGATCCTTAATGCCACTAAGGAGTTCTGTGTCCTAGTGACTATGATGCCCCACATTATCTACCACCCCGAGGAAAGCATGTATTCCCACTGAGATCAAGGCCTGAGCCTAAGGAGTAAGAGAGAACCTTTCACTGCACTCACCATTGCTACCCTGTTCAGTTTGGGAGTAGCTGGGGCTGGAACCGGCATATCCTCCCTGCTCACTCAACAAGCAGGGATGTCATCCCTGAGAGCAGCCATTGATGAAGATATAGCAAGAATAGAGACCTCTATAAGTCATTTAGAAAAATCTCTCACCTCCCTGTCTGAGGTGGTACTCCAAAATAGAAGAGGGCTTGATTTGTTGTCCCTCCAACAAGGGGGACTATGTGCCGCATTAGGAGAAGAATGCTGCTTTTATGCCGACCATACTAGGGTAGTAAAAGAATCCATGGCTCAGGTGAGAGAAGGATAAGCCAAGAGGAAGAAGGAAAGGGAAGCACAGGAGAACTGGTTTGAGGCTTGGTTTAATAGGACCCCCTGGTTCACCACCCTAGTTTCTACCTTAGTTGGCCCATTTGTTTTGCTTGTGCTCATTCTCACTTTTGGCCCTTGCATTCTAAATAAGCTTATTAATTTTGTAAAAGATCATGTTAATACCGTCCAGCTCATGGTCTTAAGACAACAATATGAAAAGTTGCCCACTCCTGAGGGCCCCCACAACTGCCCTACAAATGAGCAAGATTCCTCATTATGAACAACTGAAAGGGGGGAATGTAAGAGTGGGTTAGCATAAGTACAGCCATTTTAGCTTGGGCAGCCATCTTTCCCCATTTCAGGGGAAAGCTGAACTTTCCCCTCCCTGCTTTAGTTCCAGGGACCCCCTCCCTGCTTTAGTTCCAGGGACCCCGTCCCTGTTTTAGTTCCAAGAAAGTATCCCACCCTGCAACACCCTGGCTGCAGCCAATCAGCTTAAACCACCAGGATGGCTAGGTCGATGTGGCACAGGGACCAGATGTTGAAGAGAGCTTATCTTGCTAAACCACCAGGGGGGTGCAAGCCAAAAGTATGTATGGTCCCTGAAGTGATGGAAAGTTACTGTGAGTTGGATGTTTTTTAAAAAAAAATGCATATAAACCCTTGGCTTTGAGTGCTCGGGGTCCTTGTTGAAACCCACTGCACCGGGCAGATACTTGGACCCCAGCTAGCTGGAAATAAACCTCACTGTGTGACTTGCATTATCAAGAGTGTTCTCTGTCTAATTGAGGGGTGGTTGACTCCGTACCCTAACAGATGGAAGCATGAGAAACTGTGTACTCTGAAAAACAAACTGAGGGTTTTGGAGGGGAGGGGGGTGAGGGCATAGGTGAGTAGTAGATATTAAGAAGGGCACGTATTGCATGGAGCACTGGGTGTGGTGCATAAACAATGAATCTTGGAACACTGGAAAAAAGAAAAACCTTAAAAGGTTTACTGTTCACTTTTAACCTTGTATCCCAAAAAGCAAGCTACTGCAGTGAATCATAAAAATGTTTCTTAAAAAATAAATAAAGCAGAGTCTTTATTGTGAGAAGGAAAGAAAATAAAGAAAACAGGATGGAGTTTCCTCAAGATGACAAAGATAAAGCTATCCTACAACCCAGCACTACTGGGTACAAAGATACAGATGTAGTGAAAAGAAGGGGCACATGCACCCCAATGTTCTTAGCAGCATTGTCCACAATAGTCAGATTGTGAAAGGAGCCAAGATGTCCTTCAAGAGAGAAATGGATAAAGAAGACGTGGTTCATATATATACAATGGACTATTACTCAATCATCAGAAAGGATTCATATCCACAGTGTGCATTGACATGGATAGAACTGGAGGGGATTATGCTAAGTGAAGTAAGTCAAGCAGAGAAAGACAATTATCACATGATTTCACTCATATGTGGAATAAAAGAAATAGTATAGAGGATCATAGAAGAAGGGAGGGAAATCCAAAGGCGGGGGGGAATTCAGAGAGGGAGATGAACCATAAGAGACTATGGACCCCGAGAAACAATCTGGGGGTTTCAGAGGGGAAGAAAGTGGGTACGAGGGGTAACACAGTAATGGGTCTTAAAGAGGATGCCTGTGGTGATGGGCACAGGGTATTTTACACAACTAATGAATTGTTGAACACTACATCAAAAACTAACGTTGTACTATATGTTGGCTAATTGAACATAATAAAAAAAAAGATGGGGAGGTGTTCCATCAATTGAGAAGTTTCCATTGGAGAAGCAGGATTAAGTTTAGAGAACAAAGAGACCTCAAAGAGAACCACCATTAAATAGCAAATGGCAGTTATCAAAACAACAAGAACTAACCAGTATTGCCATGTAAGTGGAAGAGAAGAAACCCATCTGTACCCATTGATGGAAATGTAATTTGGTGCAACCACTATGGGAAACAGTATAGAAGTCTGTCAAAAAATTAACAATAGAATTACCATAGAATCCAGCATTTCTCTACTGGGTATTTACATGAGGAAAATGCAATCACTATCTTGAAAATATATTTGTACACTCATATTTACTGCAGGATTATGCACAATAGCCAAGACATGGAAATCATCTATCTGTCCAATGACATAAACATAGACACACACACACAGTCATACACACAATGAAATAGTATTTACACCAAAAGGAGACCTTGCTCTTTGTGTTAACACGGATGGGGATTGAGGGCAGTATGTTAAGTGAAAAAAGTCAAACAGAGAAAGAAAAATATTTTATGATCCCATTTATACGTGAAATCTAAAATGAACAAACAAACAAATAAACTCATAGATGTAATCAATTGGTTGCCAGAGGTGGGGTGTTGGGAAAAGTGAAATGTCTGAAAGTAATCAAAAGGTAGAAATTTTCATTTATAAGATAGATAAATCATGAGGGTATAATATACCTCATGGTGACTACAGTTGACAATCTTGTATTGTATATCTGAAAGTCATTAAAATGCTTAATCTTAAAAGTTCCTATCAGGTACAATGCATTAATAAAAGAAAGAACAAGAACCATATGATACTCTCAATAGATGCTGAAAAAGCATTTGACAAAGAACAGCATCCCTTCCTGATCAAAACTCTTCAAAGTGTAGGGATAGAGGGCACATACCTCAATAGTATCAAAGCCATCTATGAAAAACCCACTGCAAATATCATTCTTAATAGAGAAAAATTGAGAGCTTTTCCACTAAGGTCAGGAACACGACAGGGATGTCCATTATCACCACTGCTATTCGACATAGTACTAGAAGTCCTAGCCTCAGCAATCAGACAGCAAAAAGAAATTAAAGGCATCCAAATCGGCAAAGAAGTGAAACTATCACTCTTTGCAGATGATATGACACTATCTGTGGAAAACCCAAAAGACTCCACTCCAAATCTGCTAGAACTTGTACAGGAATTTAGTGAAGTGTCAGGATATAAAATCAATGCACAGATATCAGTTGCATTTCTTTACACCAACAACAAGACAGAAGACAGAGAAATTAAGGAGTCAATCCCATTTACAACTGCACCCCAAACCACAAGATACCCAGGAATAAACCTAACCAAAGAGGCAAAGAATCTATACTCAGAAAACTAAAAGTACTCATGAAAGAAATTGAGGAAGACGCAAAGAAATGGGAAAAATGTTCCATGCTCATGGATTGGAAGAACAAATATTGTGAAAATGTCTATGCTACCTAAAGCAATCTACACATTTAATGCAATCCCTATCAAAATCCCATCCATTTTTTAAAAATTTATTTATTTGACAGACAGAGATGACAAGCAGTCAGAGAGGCAGGCAGAGAGAGAGGGGGGAAGCAGGGTCCCCGCTGAGCAGAGAGCCCGATGCGGGGCTCGATCCCAGGTCCCTGGGATCATGACCTGAGCTGAAGGCAGAGGCTTTAACCCACTGAGTCACCCAGGCGTCCCCCATCTATTTTTTTTCAAAGAAATGGAACAAATAATCCTAAAATTCATATGGAACCAGAAAAGTCCTCGAATAGCCAAAGGAATATTGAAAAAGAAAGCCGAAGCTGGTGGCATCACAATTCTGGACTTCAAGCTCTATTACAAAGCTGTCATCATCAAGGCATTGTAGTACTGGCACAAAAACAGACTCTAGATCAATGGAACAGAATACAGAGCCCAGAAATAGACCCTCAACTCTATGGTCAACCAATCTTTGACAAAGCAGGAAAGAATGTCTAATGGAAAAAAGACTGCCTCTTCAACAAATGGTGTTGGGAAAACTGGACAACCACATGCAGAAAAATGAAATTGGACCATTTCCTTACACCACACATGAAAATAGACTAAAAATTGATGAAGGACTTCAATGTGAGAAAGTAATCCATCAAAAGCCTTGAGGAGAACACAGGCATCAACCTCTTCGACCTCAGCCACAGCAACTTCTTCCTAGGAACATCGCCAAAGGAGGGAAGCAAGGGCAAAAATGAACTATTGGGACTTCATGAAGATCAAAAGCTTTTGCACAGCAAAGGAATCAGTTAGCAAAACCAAAAGACAACTGACTTGTGATACAAATGTAGTGATCCAAAGGGGCATGTGCACACGAATGTTTATAGCAGCAATGTCCACAATAGGCAAAGTATGGAAAGAACCCAGATGTCCATCAACAGATGAATGGATAAATAAGATGTAGTATATATACAATGTAATACTATCCAGCCATCAAAAGAAATTAAATCTTGCCATTTGCTATGATGTGGATGGAACTAGAGGGTATTATGTTTAGCGAAATAAGTCAATCAGAGAAAGACAACTATCATATGATCTCCCTGATATGAGGAAGTGGAGATGCAACGTGTGGAGTTTGAGGGGTAGGAAAAGAATAAATGAAACAAGATGGGATCAGGAGGGAGACAAACCATAAGAGACTCTTAATGTCACAAAACAAACTGAGAGGGGCTGGGGGGAGGGAGGTAGGGAGAGGGTGGTGGGTTTATGGACATTGGGGAGGGTATGTGCTATGGTGAGTGCTGTGAGGTATGTAAACCTGGCAATTCACAGACCGTACCCCTGGGGCTAATACATTATATGCTTATAAAAAATTTTAAAAAAATTTTAAAAAGTTCCTATCGCAAGAAAATCCTTTGTAAGATGGATGTTAATTAAATGTATTGCAGTAATCATTTCACTATATATAAATACATATATATACACACACATATCCATATATATACATATGTTTGTATGTGTGTATGTATATATATATACACACACATAGATATGTGCATATATCTTTATATATAGATAGATCTATATCTATACCTATATCATCTATATCTATATCTATGTATCTATATAAAATCATTATGTTATACACCTAAAACTAATATAATGTTATATGTCAATTAAAAACAACAACAAGAAAAAGACCAGGAAGACAAATTTTATTCTAGCTTAAGATTCAGGGTAGGAGCCCCACTCAAAACAACAAGGGGGTACAGCAAGGACTTCCATCCTAGCAGATACTTTTCATTAGAAGTCTGGGAGTCTAACATAGATAGTCTAGCAAGAAACTCCATTTCTGAGTTTTCTATTCTGTTCCATTGATCTATGTGTCTGTTTTTGTGCCAGTACCATACTATCTTAATGATTACAGCTTTGTAATAGAGTTTGAGGTCCAGAATTGTGATGCCACCAGCTTTGGTTTTCTTTTTCAATGTTCCTCTGGCTATTTGGGGCCTTTTCTTGTTTTACACAAATTTTAGTATTATTTGTTTCATTTCTGTGAAAAAGTTGATGGTATTTGGATAGGGATTGCATTGAATGTGTAGATTGCTCTAGGTAGCATGGACATTTTAACAGTATTCGTTATTCCAATCCATGAGCATAGAATGTTTTTCCATTTCTTTGTGTCTTCCTCAATTTCTTTGATGAGTATTCTATAGTTTTCTGAGTACAGACTCTTTGCCTCTTTGGTTAGACTTATTCCTGAGTATCTTATAGTTTTTGGTGCAGTTTTAAATGGGATGGACTCCTTAATTTGTCTTTCTTCTGTCTTGTTGTTGGTGTATAGAAATGTAACTGATTTCTGTGCATTGATTTTATATCCTGCCACTTTACTGAATTCCTGTATGAGTTCTATCAGTTTTGTGGTGGAATCTATTGGGGTTTCACATAAAGCATCACATCATAGAAGACATGAACAGACATTTCTGCAAGGAAGACATACAAATGGCTAACAGACACATGATAAAATGTTCATCATTAGCCATCAGGGAAATTCAAATCAAAACCACATTGAGATATCACCTTACATCAGTTAGAATGGCCCAAATTAACAAGACATTAAACAAGTGTTGGAGAGGATGTGGAGAAAGGGGAACCCTCTTACACTGTTGGTGGGAATGCAAGTTGGTGCAACCACGTTGGAAAACAGTGTGGAGATTCCTTAAGAATTCAAAAATAGAGCTACCGTATGACCCTGTAATTGCACTACTGGGTATTTACCCCACGGATATAGATGTAGTGAAAAGAAGGGCCATATGTACCCCAATGTTCCTAGCAGCAATGGCCACAGATGCCAGTCTGTGGAAAGAGCCAAGATCCCCTTCAAGAGACAAATAGATAAAGAAGCTTTGGTCTCTATATATAATGGAATATTATGCCTCCATCAGAAAGGATAAATACCAGCTTTTGTATCAACATGGGCAGGATTGGAGGAAATTATGCTGAGTGAAATAAATCAAGCAGAGAGACTCAATTATCATATGGTTTCACTTACTTGTGGAGCATAAGGAATAACAGGGAAGACATTAGGAGAAGGAAAGAAAAAATTGAATTGGGAGAAGTCAGAGGGGGAGATGAAGCATGAGAGACTGTGGACTCTGAGAAACAAACTGAGGGTTTTGGAGGGGAGGGTGTGGGGGGTTAGGTGATCCTGGTGGTGGGTATTAAGGAGGGCATGTATTGCATGGAGCACTGGGTGTGGTGCGCTAAACAATGAATCTTGAGGCACCTGGGTGGCCTCAAGGTTAAAGCCTCTCCCTTCGGCTCAGGTTATGATCCCAGGGTCCTGGGATCAAGCCCCACATCGGGCTCTCTGCTCAGTGGGGAGCCTGCTTCCTCCTCTCTCTCTGCCTGCCTCTCTGCCTACTTGTGATCTCTCTGTCAAATAAATAAATAAAATCTTTAAAAAAATAAACAATGAATCTTGGAATACTGAAAAAAAATAAAAATAAATAAATAAAATAAAACTCAACACTTCCCCAAACTTTAAAAAACAAAACAAAACACAATGAGATACCACCTCACACCAGTCAAAATGGTTAAAATTAACAAGTCAGGAAATGACAGATGTTGGTGAGGATGCCGAGAGAGGGGAACTCTCCTACACTGTTGGTGGGAATGCAAGCTGGTGCAGCCACTCTGGAAAACAGTATGGAGGTTCCACAAAAAGTTGAAAATAAAAGTACCTTACAGCCCAGCAATTGCACCCCAAAGATACAAATGTAGTGATCTGAAGGGACCTGCACCACAGTGTTATAACAGCAACATCCACAATAGCCAAACTATGGAAAGAGCCCAGATGTCCATTAAAAGATAAATGGATAAAGAAGATGTAATAAACACACACACACACACACACGCACGCACACACACATACACGATGGAATGTTATGTAGCCAGCAAAAAATTAAATCTTGCTATTTGCATGATATAGATGGAACTAGAGGGTATTAAGCTAGGTGAAATAAGTCAATTAGAGAAAGACAATTATCATATGATCTCACTGAGATGTGGAATTTGAGAAACAAGGCAGAGCGTCATAGGGGGAGAGGGAAAAAATGAAACAAGATGAAACCAGAGAGGGAGACAAACCATAAGAGACGCTCAATCCCAGGAAACAAACTGAAGATTGCTCAAGGAAAGGGGGTGGGAGGGATGGGGTAATTGGATGATGAACATTGGGGTGGGTAAGTGTTACTGTGAGCACTATGTATTGACTAAGACTGATGAATCACAAACCTGTATCTCTGAAACAAATAATCCATTATATGTTAATAATTAAAAAAAAGAAGTCTGGGAGTCACTTAGTTTCAGTATGTACTCAAAATTGTAAGAAACATAATATGTCCTCATCATGCTTCAACAGACATTTGTCCAGAGCGTTAGATCAGGACTTGGACTCACCACCATAACAGCAAGAAGTTTGAAAATGATACAGAGGTGTCTATGCAGCTGAGAAGTCCGTTTGTGATGTCTTAGGAGAGTCCAATGGTGCTTCCAATACAGATCCAAGCTGTGGAGCACATAACTATCAAAGATAACAAAGCCACACACTAGTTAAAGTATAAGGACATAATTTAATCACAAATATATGATTTGAACTCAAATTCTATTTGCTCAGAGGTGACTGGTCCTTTTTAAAGGAGAATGAAGGAGTATGGAGAGGGTGATGGGGACCTCAGCAGAGTCAGGGAAGTGAAAAATTACAAGAAGTAGAATCCATCTAGGTTTGTTATCTACACTTATCCCAAAGTTAGGCTCCTACCTTCTGACAGAGCCTGGGGAACTGGGACACTTATCAGGAGTTGGCTGCCACAAACAGCAAATTCTTTTGCTTGAATTTTCTCAGTCATGCACTCTAATCCCAGGGTGGGGGTGGGGTGAGGTGTGGGGAAGAAGTGGGGTTTCTAGGGTCATCCTAAGGATGCAGCTTGAGCTTTTAGAACCTAGGGCAGGTTTTGTTCAAGTCTCTAGGCCCAGTTTGTTAAGTTCAAGTAGGTACTAATTATCCTCGATATATAGAGTATTGCTCAAATACCTATATTAAGTTTGGCTAACTACTGCTACTTCATCCCCACAAGCAGCTGAAGACAATGCAGCAGGCAAGCTCTCTGCTGTGAGATAATGGAGAAAATCAGGAGGTTTGTGTCCAGAAATCAAAGAGCCTTTAAGAGGACAGAGGCAAAGCAGGACAGACACTCCAGGGAGAAAAGGCCTCTAAGAGGAGCGTCCTAGTGGACCGCGGCACCCAGGCGCCCCCTAACTGCGTCAACTCTGTGTTCCAGTGGGGTTTCTTTGGCTCCGCGACCCCTAAGTCTTTTACACAGCTTTGTTCCTAAGTCCGCTCTTAGCCTCCCATCTATGGACGTTAGAGGGCGCTGTGAGCTAGCTCTTCTGAATGTTCCTGTAGACGTACCCATCCAAAGCACACGCGCAAAACAACTAGGAGACCTGAGCCTGCGCTCAGAGGGAGGTCTGTGAAGCAAGGAGAAAAGGAAGCACACGGAAGCACACAGGGTCCCTGCCAGTCCACTAGCCTGGAAACCCTCTCTACCGCCTCTATCCTGGCTCCTCAAAAGCATTCCTGGTAATGTCCAGGCACCCGTCCAGTGGACTGGAACCATCCTCACTTGTTTTGATTGTCTTCCTGACAGGCAGACCTCATGGGCAGGGAATAACGTTTCAAGGAACAAGATACAGACGTTGGAAATTCTCCAACACTACATGCATTCCTTTGTGGGCTGCCCCCTGCATTACTTCTGATTTTCCTCTCTCACCTCCCCAATCTCATCATGCTCTGCCCTTCATGCTCCTGATATCCTCACAAATTACTGTTCCTGAAGGTCCTTTGAACCCACTGACTTCTTCACATGCCCTTGCCTGTGGTGAGGGAGGATACACTTCTTCTCCTCTCTGTCCTCCCCATTTTGCATCATTCATTGTGCCTTATACTTTCTCATACTCCGGCACTTCTTCCAAGAAGTCTTCTTCCTTGTGCATCCCATTGCAAGTCTGATTTCTTCTTCTGAGTTTCTAAGTACAGCTCTCCACCTACAGTTTAGTTTCTTGTTAAATTTTGGGAATTCCCACCTGGACTACAGTCTCAGAAAATACGGAAACTTCATTTATGTTAATCCCCCATAAGACCCCTGACATGTATTGGATTGGATACAGAATGACAAAGAAAATTTTCCTCTTATTGAAGTTTAAAATCCAATATGTCCATTTCAGTCTCTCACATGACACACCTCTAGTGTTTCTAGACTATAGAATTTTTTCAACTATAAACAGGATTGGAATCTGAAGACACTCCATCAGGTAGCACCACACGATAAAATCTTGCCTTTTGGCTGAAACTGCTTCTTCACAACCCATCACTGCATTAATAAATCACCACAATATGGATTCTTCTTCTCACCTCATTAGCACGCATTCTTTCTGAGTAAGGAATCTCACCTTGCTGAATCTAACTATTCATTCACCAAGAATCAGCTCAGCAACTCCTTTTATAAATCACTTCAAACATCAATTTTCTGTTTCATCAATTTTAACACACACATATTCTCACATTTTCCATCGTAGAGAGAGAGAGAGAGAGAGAGAGATAGATAAGGGGGAGAGAAAATTCTTATAGTTAACAATATCTCAGAAAGCACAGTGTCATTGCATGTACACACATAAATTTGGTCTGAAAATCCTTACGTTGGTATTTTCTAGTTAGATCACTAACATAAAATTCTGTAGAATGGAAGCCAGTGTCTTGGAGGAAAGTCTCGGGGACAAAGAAGGAGTGTTTTCTACTAAGAAATGTTACATCACAATCTCTATTAACAACATCAGGAGACATCACATTAAACATTAAGAGCATCAGTGACTCTGAGTCTAAACTTGAGCCTGAAGAATTGGATGCAGACTGTGCAGAAGCTTTTGAGAACCTAGTTAATTAGTTTCACCATATATATATATATATATATATATATATATATATATATATATATATGGTTTGTGAAGGGCTTTTTGATAAGTACAAACTCAGGATTATGACCATTATGATAACTTTCTTTCATTAAGGTACATCTTTAATTGATCATTCTTTGATCTGATGTTGTATGCTAAGTCCCACCCATTTGCAATCAAAGTGAAACTATGCAATATCGAACACATTCCTATTTGTATTACAACTGCTAGGTTTTTCATCTGTCTTCTTTTGTGGATTTTATTTGAATTATTCCTTCACCTAAACATTATTAATAAAAGCCCAAAACCTGGTGTACAGAAATCTTTCATCTAAGTTTGCAAAGCAAAGAACCAGAAAATTGTTGGGAAATAAATTTTTAAAAGATGAAAAATTTATTTCCCAACAGCAATGGCCACGGTCGCCAAACTGTGGAAAGAACCAAGATGCACTTCAATGGACGAATGGATAAGGAAGATGTGGTCCATATACACTATGGAGTATTATGCCTCCATCAGAAAGGACGAATACCCAACTTTTGTAGCAACATGGATGGAACTGGAAGAGATTATGCTGAATGAAATAAGTCAAGCAGAGAGAGTCAAGTATCATATGGTTTCACTTATTTGTGGAGCATAACAAATAATATAGAGGACAAGGGTAGATGGAGAGGAGAAGGGAGTTGAGGGAAATGGGAGGGGGAGGTGAACCATGAGAGACTATGGACTCTGAAAAACAACCTGAGGGTTTTGAAGGGGCGGGGCGTGGGAGGTTGGGGGAGCCAGGTGGTGGGTATTATGGAGGGCACGTATTGCATGGAACACTGGGTGTGGTCCAAAAACAATGAATACTGTTACGCTGAAAATAAAATAAAAAGGAATTTTTTTAAAAAGGTGAAAAATTCTAAGGGAGCTTCCACTTGAAATTTTGCAATCTATTAGCATGGTTTGGGCAACTGTCCTCCTGCATACTCAACCCAATGGAAAAGAACATAACATGTCCACTGAAGTACTTTAGGAAGTAAAAGAACAGATGCAAAGGGTAACAGTTACTAAAAATTTTAAGTACTGAAAATATTAAATTGAATTACCAGGGAAAAATGTTTAACATGTAAATAGCCTTTTGACTAGATCAAGTAAAGTGGGAACACATTACCATTCCTAGTGATGATAATGCTACTTTCCATAATTTACATAAATAAATTATGTAAATATAGGAAAAAAATTCTAATCCTGTAATTGTTCTTTTAGCTTTTTATGAAGAAGTAAAATAGATAATTATTCTAGTAATGATTCAAATATCAATAGTCTGTGCATTGCAAATGTGATGATAAAGATAATCATAAAGCTTGAATCAGCAGATTATTGAGTTTGAGCAAGCACATTCTGTTCACATTTTTTAACAAAATTTTGTTCCATAAGCTAATCATTTTATTTATATCTATGTATACATATGCGCACACATATATAGTATATTTGTTTTTATTTTTTTATAATATATTTGATCCCAGAAATGTTCCAGACTCCAACTGTAGGAGTGGTGATAAAGTGGTGATCAAAAAAGAATTACCAGTACTGCACTCTATTCTAATACATGTTCAGCTTCTATTGGTTTTCCGGTTACTTGTGTATAGTTGTGGAAATCCTCCTTGCTAGGTATTTTATGGTCCCCCAGTAAAAGTATTTATTCAGAGGTAAGTCAGACAGAGAGTGGCAAATACTACATGATATCTCTTGTATATGGAAACTTAAAAAGATGCATAGAAACAGTGAGTAGAATGGTGATAAGCAGAGGCTAGGGGTTGGGGGGGAAGGGATACTGGTCAAAGGGTACAAACTTGCTTTAAGAAGATGAATAAGTTCTGAGGATACAATATACAACAGAGTAATTACAGCTAACAATACTGTATTATATATTTAGAAGTTGCTAAGAAACTAGATCTTAAATTTTCTCATTACAGAAAATGAGTGATAATTATGTGAAGTGAAGTGAAGTGAAGTGAAGTGGTAGAAATGTTGAATGATGTTATTTATGGTAATAATAGTATTGCAATAATTGTATCAAATCAGCATATACAATGAGATATTACAATGTAATATCTCAAAAAATTAAGTTCCACTTCGAACTACCTTATAAAATCTCTTTGGAGGTAAGCTTGCAAGAGTGCCCTTTTGCCTCTTTAGCACTACAGTGGGATCAGACACCAAGCTGTAGGCACATCCTTCGTGGTTCCTGGCACCAAACAGGATGCTAAGCTGACATACAGGAATTTTCATAATTCATCGTGTTAATCCTCTTTCAGTTTACATAAGGATAAACTAAGAGTTCTGTGGTCTATTTCATTTACCTATCACATTCCTTCTCCCAGTGGAATGGAGCACAGATGTTTAATAGGCATAGATATTTTCAATTCAAGGTCATGGGTGGCAACACTGTTTCAGATACCAATATGTTGAATCTTCGTCCTTGAAAAGCCCAGATATCATATTTTTTAGAAGACTCTGGCCTCCCAGTCATTACCGTATGGAACTTTCTCCTCTATTTTAGAGTCTACCAAAGGACATTTTTGCCTATGGTTTAATGCTAGCCCAGACATGGTCTGTTATAATATGAGAACTGACACTCAGGGCCAGAGCCAAAGTTAGAGTCAACATAAGACCTCAGTTGTGCCCATGTAATGCATTGCTGTAGGATGGGAAGAACACGCAGGGAATAAAGGAAAAGACAAGAAAGAGAAAGAACTTTTAAAGAGCCAGTAACCATGCCAAGTGGTTTGTGATGACAATGATACTTAATGTTTAAAAATTAATTTAAGTGCGCCTGGGTGGCTCATTGGGTTAAGCACCTGCCTTCAGGACAGGTTGTGATCCCAGAGTCCTGGGATCCAGTTACACATCAGGCTCCCTGCTCAGTGGGAAGCCTGCTTCTCTGCCCTTCCCCTGGTTTGTTATCTCTCTCACTTTCTCTTGCTCTCAAATAAATAAAATCTTAAAAAAAATCTTAAAATCTTAAAAAAATAAAAAAAAAATCTAATATTTTATCGTGTCATTTATATGCCATTTCAGCTATTTAGGGTAGGATTCCAAGTAAGAGATGTAGATTTATTGATTAACTTATATTTTATTTATTTATTTGAAAGAGACAGACAGAGAGAGCAAAAGCAAAGCAGGAGGAGAGGCAGAGGGAGAAGGAGAAGCAGACTCCCTGTCAAGCTGGGAGCCTGACATGGGCTCGATCCCAGGACTTAGAAATCGTGACTTGAGCTGAAGGCAGATGCTTAACCATTTAAGCCACTGAGGTTCCACAAGATGTGGCTCTATTTAGTCTCAGTTTGTTCTTCTCTAACATATGGAAAATAAATATCATTGAGACTGTTCGAGGATTCAAACTATCAATGCATGTGAGAAATAACTAAAATCTTGATATTTATTAATTCATTACAGGCATTCAGCCCTGTTCAAAGTTGTTCTCATAAACTGTGTCACAGCATAAGTAAAGTGTTCCATGTTTTTGACTAAACATCAGCCATGTCTCTCCTGAAGAAATCCTCAACAGAAGCCACAATGAAATTAGTGCAGGGATAATTCTTACCTGGATAAGTGTCCCCTATGACTGTCACCTGTTTGAACATTTGAGCAGAATCCTTATGTCCTTCCTGAAAGTATACTGGAGGACTGGAGAAATGGGCTGGCTTTGCTTGCCCTAGGATTTTGCCATGCACATAAAAAATAAAATCGTTACTTCTGTATGTAACTGTTGCAATGTAGTGTTTTATACCTTGATACTTAAAACATGGCTTTGTAACACCTGGGTGATATTCCAAAAATGAGTATTCATGAGAAGCAATATCAGAGCACCCCCCCAACTTTTAAAAAATTTTATTTATTTATTTGAGAGAGAGAGAGAGCATGAGAAGAGGGAGAGGTCAGAGGGAGAAGCAGATTCACTGCTGAGGAGGGACTCAATGCAGGACTCAATGCTGGGACTCCAGGATCAGGACCTAGGCCAAAGGCAGTCACTTAACCAAATGAGTCACGCAGGTGCCCAATATGAGTCCTTTCCCAAAATTGTCTTCTCTCCTCAGCCTCTGTTCCTTTGTTCTGTCCTCTGGTTACTTGACCTCTTGTGGGTTAGGTGGGAAATAATTTTGCAGGTAGGATAGGTTTAGTTAGGTAAGAAAAACAGAGAGTAATGAAATGGCCAAAATGGGTTAATTTATTTCAAATGGTTAAGTTATTAAAAAGTTATAAAAGGGGTGATATTTTATAAATATCAAAATGTTTCTGAGTCCATAGAGGAAAATGAGTAAAAATCATGCCATGAAAAATTTTACTTTATTTTTTAAAGGATTTCATCTGCTTATTCATGAAAGACACATGGAGAAAGGCAGAGGCAGAGGGAGAAGCAGACTCCCCACAGAGCAGGGAGCCCGACGTGGGACTAAATCCCAGGACTCTGGGATCATGACCGGAGCCAAAGGCAGATGCTTAACCAGCTGAGCCACCCAGACACGCTTTATCTTATTTTCTAAAAGATTTATTTATTTTAGATTGAGAGAGAGCACAGTGCAGAAGGCTAAGGGAAAAAGAGAGAGAGTGTGAAGAAGACTCCATGCTGAGTGTGGAACCCCACATGGAACTCAGTCTCACAACCCTGAGATCACAACCGCTGGATACTCAACTGACTGTATCACCCAGGTGCCCTGACATAAGAAGATTTTAAAAGCAATTTGGCAATATCTAGCAATATTTTAAAGGAATACTTTCTGGCTCTAAGAATCTCTGCTACAAAAATATGCATTTTAGTATACATGTTAACTTTTATGTTTAAGGATGTTTGTTGCAACATTGTTTCTTGTATCAAACAACAATAACAACATAAAACTCTACCAGATATTGAAATATCAAGGAAAACTGGTAAACTGGAAAATCATTGTGGCCCATCAATACAATGAAATACCATGAAAACTTTTATTACAATTTTATTTTATTTTTAATTTTTTATTTATATAATTTTATTATTTATTTTATTACAATTTTATAGTGTGTATATATCAATGTATGAATGGATAAAGAAGACATGGCATACACCTGTACAATAGAATATCACTCAGCCACAAGAAGGAAATTCTGCCATTTGCGACAACTTGGATAAAACTTGACGGCATTATGCTCAGTGAAATCAGTCAGACAGAGAAAGACAAATACTGTAGGATATCCCTTTATATGTATTCTAAAAGCTGAATTCATAGAAAGGAGAGTGGAATTCATAGAGAGGAGAGTGGCTCTTTTTTTAAAAAAAGATTTTATTTATTTATTTATTTATTTGACAGACAGAGATGACAAGGGTCCTGGCATCGAGCCCCCTATCAGGCTCTCTGCTCAGCGGGGAGCCTGCTTCCCCCTCTCTCTCTGCCTGCCTCTCTGCCTACTTGAGAGTGGCTCTTAATAGGGGTTACAGCTTGGGAAAATTGGGTGCTGTTGGTCAAAATAGAAAACGTCTAGTTATACGATGAATATATTCTAGGAAACTAATGTACAACATTGAAATTAAGCTAACAAGTTGTATTATATAGTTGTAAGTTGCTAAGTGAGTAAATCTTTTTTTTTTTTTTAAGATTTTATTTACTTGCCAGAGAGAGGGAGAGAGAGAGAAAGTACACACAAGCAGGCAGAGAGGCAGGCAGAGGCAGCGAGAGAAGCAGGCTCCCTGCCGAGCAAGGAACCCGATGCGGGACTGGATCCCAGGACCCTGGGATCATGACCTGAGCCGAAGGCAGCGGCTTAACCAACTGAGCCACCCAGGCGTCCCAAATCTTTTGTTCTCACCACAAAAAAGGATATTACTGAGGTATTACCTAATGTTTTGATAATAATCATTTTGAAATATGTAAGTGTATCAAATCAGCACGTTGTATCCCTTAAACTTACATAATGTTATATGCCAATTATTTATCAATAAAACTGGAAAAATTTAAATTATTAAAAATACAAGTTTGCTAAAATATTACAAGTAGACAAACATACAAACATTAGGTGATAATTTCTCTCCCTTTCACTCAAATTCAATGTAATACTTTCACCTTCCAAATAATATTTAGTTAGTGTGCTTGGCTGGCTCAGTCTGTAGAGCATGCAACACTTGGTCTTGGGACCTTGAGTTCAAACACCACTCTGGGTATAGAGCTTACTTAAAAAAGTAATATTTAGCTAAAATCCCAATTTAGTGTGGCTGAAAAATTCTTTTGTGGCAAAAGCAAAAGTAGGAAAGGTGTTCTGGAAAAAACCAAACTTTTGTATTTAGCATTTTATCATTCATTACACAAAAATTCAAATTCAATTACCAGGACCCCAACAACTGGAGAGAAAATATATGAAAAATATGGAGAGGCAGTTAGAATATTAATTCATATATACATATATATATGTACATATATATATATATAGAGAGAGAGACCCCATATCTAAGCCCTGATCTCTATATCACACTTAGTAATTATATATACTAAGTAACTTAGTAACAAACATGTATATATATTGTTATAAACCATATATTGCTACACAGATGTTTATATATATTTACATATTTATCTACTGATATATATATATGCATATATATATAATCTGATTATATATAATTTGATCAGATCTACATAATCTACTTCTGGACCATTCCATGAGGAAGAAACAATGAGACAGAAAGACAGCTTTGTGAACTCTAACAAATGCTCACAATAAACTCATCATACTAATGAGTCTGAAAAAACTGAAAAGATATGAAAAGTTTATCCTTCAGGATATTTTATATTTAAAAATATGGGTTTTTAACTGTATACTTAGTGTCTTTACCTGTTTAATCGTTAAAACAATGTCCATTATGAAATTGTGTGTGTATGTGATCAAAGAAAAGCCCTATATGTAGAGTTCTGACACATACTATTCAATCAAAGTTTTATCTATAATCATTGTTCCTACCATTATTATGATCATAGGTGCATTCACATAAATGCAAACACACACATGTAAATGCACACCCAGAAATCCACCTTCAAAGAATCCACATGAGTATAAGTAGAGTATATCTTCTGGAAATAAATACACCAAGATTTTGATAGTGTACACCACTGAAAGGTGAGATCAGACACGATCTAGAATATATGCAGATTTCCAATGTCTACACCTGAGACTTCTACACTTATAAAATGAAATAAAAATCAATGAGGCAAAAGATTGTATGTGTATATATATATGTATATATACACACACACACATACATATATATGCATGAGTATAAAACTCGTGCATTAAATATATATATATTTAATGCATGAGTTTTTATAATTGTAAGTATCAGAAAAGTAAATTAGAAAAGATGTCTAAATATGATTACTCTTATTCTGTATTTTTCTGATTATATTCTGCTTGCTCCTTTTATTTTCTAAGATTTTATTTTTTTTTTTATTTGACAGACAGAGATCACAAGTAGGCAGAGAGACAGGCAGAGAGAGAGGGAGAGAGAGAGGGGGAAGCAGGCTCCCTGCTGAGCAGAGAGCCCGATGTGGGGCTCGATCCCAGGAGCCTGAGACCATGACCTGAGCCGAAGGCAGAGGCTTAACCCACTGAGCCACCCAGGTGCCCCGCTCCTTTTATTTTCTATGTACTTTCTACAACTTTGCAGAACTTCAAGGAATGCCAACTAACTTTCAAAAATGAAAGAAAGCATATGTCATTCTGTAAGTTTTACAGAACTGATTAAAAATAAGAAAAATTAAGTTTTTGAAGACAATATAGTAATCATAATCACAATAATAGCCAAATTTACAAGGCATCAATGAAGAGGCTTTAGGAATACCTTTGGGAGGAGACTATTAGTCTTAAAGTGTGGAGAGCCTGGAGTAGGGACCACTCTAAGGGCACATGGAAGACTAGAACACATAATTGTTACTGTTAATTTGTGAGGAAAGAGAAATAATAAAGAACAAGGAGTATATATAAAGGGGTACAATGAGAAGATGTTTGACAATTAACTGAATAGTGTAGACATAGCATATTCTGCACAAATATATGTTCAGGAAGTCAGGAATTTCACTCATTCATTCATTCATTTATGCAAACTCTATCCCTAATGTAGGGCTTGAACTCACCACCTTAAGATCAAGAGTCACATGTTCTAATGACTGAGCCAGCCAGGTGTCCCAAGTTCTGAATTTTAAATTTAGCTCCATGAAAGTTGACTTTAAAGTGCAAAGGTTCTGGGGCACCTTGGTGGCTCAGTTAAGTGTCTGCCTTCAGTTCAGGTCATGATTTCTAGGTCCTGGGATCGAGCCCTGCTGATCGAGTCACTGCTCAGCAGTGACTCTGCTCCTTTCTCTCTGCTCATTCTCTCTCTCAAATAAATAAAATCTTTTAAAGTGCTAAGTGTCCCTTTTCTAGCTGACAAAAATATATCCATTACATTTATCTCAAAATTTTGTAGATCAAACAACACATTTTAAAATTAGAATAAATAATATTGTATCATGTAAAATTCATCTAAATTTAAAATATAACATGAGACTCAGAGCAAAGTTTTCCTGCCCATTTTTGGTACCCACTAGGTGTATTACTTTGGAAAATTTTGGAAATATTAACATACACAACATTTTAAAAATCTGCATTTCATATTAAAAGTGGCATTCTCAGTGCAGCTGTGAGGCACAGTTGGCCGAGTGTGTCAGACTTGGTTTTGGCTCATGTCATGTTCTCAGGGTTGTGAGATTGAGCCCTGCCTTGGGCTCTATGAGCACAGTTTGCTTTAGATTCTCTCTCCCTCTCCCTCTGCCCCTAAACTCCTGAACATGCTCTCTCTCTCTAAAATAAATAAATAAATCTTAAAAAAGAAAGCTTCATATTTAAAAAATAAAAATATAAAAGTGACATTCTTTTTTTTAAAAGATTTTATTTATTTATTTGATAGAGAGATCACAAGTAGGCAGAGAGGCAGGCAGAGGGGGTGGGGGGAAGCAGTCTCCCCGCTGAGCAGAGAGCCTGATGCAGTGCTCTATCCCAGGACCCTGAGATCAGGACCTGAGCCGAAGGCAGAGGCTTAATCCACTGAGCCACCCAGGCACCCCATAAAAGTGACATTCTTATTCCTATAACAAATAAGTGATACTTGATATCATTATAGTAGACAAATATTTGAAATTTTAATAAGAACGCAAATATATTAAAACAGAATTGAAATACATAGAAACTAGAATGAAGATCTTGGGTTTCACATATTTTATGAGTATAAATGCTGATCTTTAAACATAAATAATTTTTTTTTGCCCCAAATTAAAATGGTGGAAAATGCTGCTTCCAAGGTTCTTTTCCCAGGTAATATGAGGTAAGCACATGCCACCCTGTTTCTTCCCCTGAATGTAGCTATGAACGTTGAATAAAATGTATGGAACAGCTATTTAAAGACTGGAAATAAACAGTGATGGGTAATCAAAGAAGAGCAATGGGTTGTGAAGTACTGTTAATTTGGTGGTGTGTTTTCTTTCTTCTCTCTTTTTTTTTCTCTCCCTCCCTCTTTCTTTTCTTTTTCTTTCTTTCTTCCTTTCTGTCTTTCTTGTCTTTCTTTCTCTCTCTCCCTTCCTTTCTTTCTCTCTCTTCCTTTCCTTCTCTCCCTTTCTTTCCCTTCCTTCCTTCCTACCTCCCTCCCTCCCTTCTTTCTTTTCTTTTATTTCTTTTTTTCTTCTTTTTTTCCCTTATCATGTATCTCCTGGCCTGGGATATGCATGTATCTCCTAGCCTCTACCTAACACATCTAGAATTCCGCAAGTAAACAGTGCAGTGCAGATAGAATGATATAGGAGAAGCCCTTATCTAACACTAATTTGAGAAAAGTAAAGGGAACTCCTAATGCTCAGAAAGTG
Organism: Martes martes; assembly: GCF_963455335.1. Taxonomy (NCBI): domain Eukaryota; kingdom Metazoa; phylum Chordata; class Mammalia; order Carnivora; family Mustelidae; genus Martes; species Martes martes. Next base: position 22,105,009 of record NC_137894.1, on the reverse strand, counting down.
AAGAATTTGCCTTCCCTCCCCCTCACTTTTTCCAATCTCTCCCAAGCCCTGAGGCCACTCTGTTGTCATGGTAACAGTGGCAGCTAAGGGAGCTCACCAGAACAAAAGTAAGAGTAAGGAAACTTTGCTCTCTCTTTAGAGAAGTTGCGGTCTGAGACAGTGGGGCCAACACATATTATTTTTATGTTTTCTTGCTCTGTGTTCTGACCATTTCAGCCCGGAATATGGTCTAAATCACGGCTTAAGGACTGAAAGGGGGAAACAGAAAGTACTGGGAGGTTGGGGGGGCGGTGGGGAGAGAGGAGCTTGAGAAAGGGACTCCTTAAAGTAGTACAAGAGTTCACAGGCTCACCGCCCCCTCTAACTCCTTAGTGTTGATTTCATTCAATTAACATACCAAAGACTGAAACTTCCCAGGCTCTAAACTAAACTCTGGGTGGTGTAAAGACTAGATAGTAAACAATTTTGGCTTTATGAAACATATTGTTTCTTTCAAAACTACTGAAATTTCTGATTGCAGCATGAAAGCAGCTACAGACAAATAAATGGGCATGCCCATTACATTAAAACTTCATTTATGTGCTCGCTTCGGCAGCACATATACATTAAAACTTCATTTATAAATACAGGTTTGGGGTAGAATTTACATCTTATACTATAAGTCACCAGAAATACGTAACACTGTACATTGCAGCACAAGGGTGAATGATATGGTCTCAGCAGACAAAATGATATTTTTGTGTTCTCACTCCAAAAATAATTGCTGTTTTAAAATTGTGAATGTGTTTTACCTTTGTTTTCTCATATGTATAATGGCTAAATTCATAGAAGAACTCCATGTACATTTTCTTAACTTTAATTTCCAAAAAAAGGGCAAAAAACAGCCTTTGAATAAATACGTGGTTGAATTAATATTATCCTTATATGTTGTGTACAATATATTAAACACATGTAAAGAAAAATTTTTGTGACATACAGTAATGTATTTTATGTATCTTACAAATATAACTTCAAAAAGGACACCAAATTTTGGAAAAATACTAATGGTGGTATTAATGGTAGTAATGCACTGCAGTGATTAATTTCTGGAATCAGGGGTACAGGTGGAAAGTTCTTAACTGTAAAAAATTAGAATTATTTTCCATTTTGTTTCTTTTCTGTTACTGACAAGGATTCTTTGCTTGACCAAACTTTACTCAGGATCCTGAACTTTCTCCTGGTCCCATGTGTGCACTTCCTTGTAAAATCTACTTTTAGCAAGAATTCCACAAGGTCACATTAACCAGGAACTCCTAACATAAATATTTGAACATCCTTGAACATTCTTAATTAGCTTCCTTATCTTCTACCACCCCCCAGCTTGTGTCCTTTGAGCTTGGCCTCTCTTCACAAAGAATCCTGTTAGGTTGATTCAGTGAGAACTCTGAAGTTTCATTGACTCCCCCCACCCTAGTTTTTGGCTATAAATCCCCATACTATATCCAAGAGTTGAGCCTAACTTATTTCTTCTACTGTAAAAACCAATCACAGTTGTCCTTATACCTATTGCAATGATCCTGAATAAAGCCTAACTTCCCATTTTTAACAAGGGTCATTGAATATTTTTCTTCAGCATTACAATTGGCATGTGTTCCCTTCTCAAAAAACCAGAATAGTCAACATAGCAAAATAAGTATACAATATTATAGAATAATAGAGTCAACTAATAAATTATAGCAGATCATGGCGCCTTAATGTTAGGATTCCCTCCCTTCCCCTTAACCTTCTCTAATATTGCTTAAATATTTCATTATAAAGAAAAAATGGCGGTAAAATAAAAATAATTTACAACAAAAATAAAACTTGACTTTTGGGATTGTATAAACTACAATGATGTTTACCATGAGCAAGATGATGATTAAGCTGCAAAATCAGAAACCACCTGTGTTAGAGAGTTTGGGGAATATTTTCTATGAAGAAAGAAGGAAGGAAGGAAGGAAAGAAGGGTGGGTGGGAGGGAGGAAGAAGGGTGAGTCAGAAGTGGTAGAATAGCATAGATGAACCAGAGGCAGTAGCAGTTATAGTATTGGAACTGAATGATCAGTTGTAAGATGACAGCTGGGGTAATGGAGTAAGTTAAGTCAGAATACAAAGAAAACCAAGGTTCAATAGATGTTTTAAAAGCCGTGAAACTTTTTCCCAACTTTGCACAAAAATTAAAAAAAAAAAAAAACCTTAAAAAGAATTTTATACTGCCCAGAGCAATCTATACTTTTAATGCCATTCCGATCAAAATTCCACCAGTATTTTTCAAAGAGCTGGAGCAAATAATACTAAAATTTGTATGGAATCAGAAGAGACCCCGAATTGCTAAGGAAATGTTGAAAAACAAAAATAAAACTGGTGGCATCACGTTACCTGATTTCAAGCTTTACTACAAAGCTGTGATCACCAAGACAGCATGGTACTGGCATAAAAACAGACACATGGACCAGTGGAACAGAGTAGAGAGCCCAGATATGGACCCTCAACTCTATGGTCAAATCATCTTTGACAAAACAGGAAAAAATATCCAGTGGAAAAAAGACAGTCTCTTCAATAAATGGTGCTGGGAAAACTGGACAGCTATATGTAGAAGAATGAAACTTGACCATTCTCTTACACCGTACACAAAGATAAACTCGAAATGGATAAAAGACCTCAACGTGAGACAGGAATCCATCAGAATCCTCGAGGAGAACATGGGGAGCAACCTCTTTGATATCAGCCACAGCAACTTCTTTCAAGATATGTCTCCAAAGGCAAAGGAAACAAAGGCAAAGATGAACTTTTGGGACTTCATCAAGATCAAAAGCTTCTGCATAGCAAAAGAAACAGTCATCAAAACAAAGAGGCAACCCACGGAATGGGAGAAGATATTTGCAAATGACAGGACAGATAAAAGGTTGATATCCAGGATCTATAAAGAACTCAAACTCAACACACACAAAACAGATAATCATATTAAAAAATGGGCAGAAGATATGAACAGACACTTCTCCAATGAAGACATACAAATGGCTACCAGACACATGAAAAAATGTTCATCATCACTAGCCATCAGGGAGATTCAAATCAAAACCACATTGAGATACCACCTTACACCAGTTAGAATGGCCAAAATTAGCAAGACAGGAAACAACGTGTGTTGGAGAGGATGTGGAGAAAGGGGAACCCTCTTACACTGTTGGTGGGAATGCAAACTGGTGCAGCCACTTTGGAGAACAGTGTGGAGATTCCTCAGGAAATTAAAAATAGATCTTCCCTATGACCCTGCAATTGCATTGCTGGGTATTTACCCCAAAGATACAGATGTAGTGAAAAGAAGGGCCATCTGTACCCCAATGTTTATAGCAGCAATGGCCACGGTCGCCAAACTGTGGAAAGAACCAAGATGCCCTTCAACGGATGAATGGATAAGAAAGATGTGGTCCATATACACTATGGAGTATTATGCCTCCATCAGAAAGGACGAATACCCAACTTTTGTAGCAACATGGACAGGACTGGAAGAGATTATGCTGAGTGAAATAAGTCAAACAGAGAAAGTCAAGTATCATATGGTTTCACTTATTGGTGGAGCATAACAAATAATATAGAGGACAAGGGTAGATGGAGAGGAGAAGGGAGTTGAGGGAAATTGGAAGGGGAGGTGAACCATGAGAGACTATGGACTCTGAAAAACAACCTGAGGGTTTTGAAGGGGCAGGGTGGGAGGGTGGGGGAACCAGGTGGTGGGTATTAGGGAGGGCACAGATTGCATGGAGCACTGGGTGTGGTGAAAAAACAATGAATACTGTTATGCTGAAAATAAAAAATTTAATTAAAAAAAAAGAATTTTATAATGGGCATATTGAGATTTTAGGACAGTTTAACTTTGAAACCCCTAAAGTCTTCTTATTTTAAAGGTATGTTACTGAAATAGTAAGAAAAAATTAAAGAATCAATGAAGAATCTTAAGGAAAATACATAAATGATTAAAATAATTATATCATTAAAAATCCTCAAGATCAGTAGCATTGAAAAATATTTAAACTTTGCAGATGGACGCAATAAAGGAAGTGTAAAGAAAGTATGAAATTATGGTTTTTGGTAATGCTTATATAATTATATTAGAAGAGGAAGAACGGACTGTGGAAACCTCACAGTATGTGGTTTCCACGGGGGTAGGGACAGAAAACCCGAGACTTATAGTCAAAGAGAAGAACCCAAACCAAGATACGAGTCTGGGGAGACTTTTTTTTTTTTTTTTAATGGGACGATAATGAATACTCTCATAAAGTCTTTGAGGTGAAGACAACAGATAGGAAATTCACGAAACTCCTTAAAGAAGAACCGACACAAAGAAGAGCACGGAAGCGGAAGCCAGCACAGAAAGGAGTGCGGCACCTGACAGTGCCGTGCCCAGTCGCCACAGAGCTTGCAAGATCGGCTTTTGGAGCCGCCGGAAAACCACGTGACCTTCCCACAGCGCACTGCGAGCAAGCCAGCCGCGCCGGACAATGGCGCATTTCCTGCCCGCAGTATCGGGGCCGGGACTCTTTTGATGTCCCTCTGTGCGCTAGGAGTCCGCAGCACGGGGTGACAGACTGCGTGGCTCTGTTGGGGAGCCTCGAACAAACACATCGGACCTATCAGAGTGGAAAATGTTTTAAAATATAATAACGTATCAAGGCTTTAGCCTATGAAATTACGCTCAACTATGGTGTGACTAAACAGGACAATAATGTTTGTAAATACACGTACACATTTTCAAGGATGAATGTAACGTAATGTGAAGTCAACCGACCTAGTTTTATATCAAATATGCTATTCATACATACATACATATACATACATACATACATATATGTATTTTTCCCCATGATAATCCTAAATGAAATCAATTTGACAGAATTCACATATCAATCCTTAACTTTTATGTTACTTGTAGAAAAATGTAAAGTGGATATGGGCCTGGCTTCCCTGTATCTTTATCCGGAATAATCATGAATAACCTTTTTTCCCCACAGCAATTATTATGCTTCACTTTTCAAATAAATATTTAAAAAATGCTGCTCAGTTGAACACAGGGACTTCTGGTTCCTGGATCCCAATCTTCACCGCCGCCCCCCCCCCCCCCCCGCCACCCCTTAACTTTTTATTCAGTTTGCTGCTGGCTTCCCATTTCTGTTGATGCTAGATGGCGCTCTGAGCCCAGGGGTCTCTGATTCCAAAAAAGAGTGTAGCACATACTTCTGAAATATGAGAAGGTGAGTTTAAGGCTTGAAAGTAACCTGTGTTTGGAGCTGAATTGCCTCTTACAGGAGGGGAGTTCGTGGTCTGACTTGGCACCTTTCACATGGAAGTCTAACTCGATCAAGAGAAGGCTGTACCCTGTAAACACTAAGGGTTTGTGTCTGTTTTTCCTGGAATTTAGGCTTTTTTTTTTTTTTTATGTCATACTTTTCCTTTGCCTAGTCTTTCTCTAAACCCCATAAATTTTGTTATTCAAATTTACAAGTCTCCCAAATTCTCATTTTATAATTACACTGTTCCTAGTAAGCAGATCCCATAGTAGCCCCATGAAATGTGAAAAACTATAAAATCCAAAGTAACAGAATAAAATACGCCCCCCAAAACTACCCCAAGCATATATTTGCAGTTTTATTCAAGTGTACTGAAATTGCTACATTCCATGTGCTTTCTCACATCATTTGTCTTTTATACATACCCTGGTCCCTACCTGAATACACTTTCTTTTGTGGCTTCCCTAGCTCTCACTTCAATGCTTTTCTGCTTTTATTCTTTAGTCAATCATAGAATGTTTCTTCAGAAAATCTTCAGTGACTACTTAAATTAGGGTTGCATGATAGTACATTTTGTGTGTTGCAACAGAGTAATGCACAGTCCCTACTACAGCATATGTAATCTTATTTCCATTCTTTATTCGAATCTCCACTTGCCTGATGTCTCAAGTAAAAAGAGAAAATTTATATTGGTTCTTCATTTGTCCATTCTTCAGATGTAGCAAAATACATGCCCATGTTTATCACTCAATTTCCTTACTTTATAAAACTGACTGGGTCAAAATCAATTGTCTTCCTATATTCCAATAATGAATAAATGAATATTGAGGTTAAAATTATAATTTTACAATAACAACATTATGACAGGGATAAATCTGACAAAATATGTGAACAGTTTGTACTCTGAATATTACATAATACTGATAAGATTAATACAAAATATTTAAGCAAATGTAGAAATAGTCCAATCTCATGGATTGGAAGGGTCGATACTTTTAAGATGACGATTATTGCATATTTATCTAAGTCTTTTTTACACAATCTCCAATCCATATCTCATTATTATTTTTTGTAGAAATTGACAAGTGGATTCTAAAATTTATGTAGGGAAGTAAAGGACTTAGAAAGCCAAATTAACTCAGAAAATAAGGAGCAATGTTAGAGGACTCATACGATTTATTTCAAGACTTGATGTAAAGGAAAGTTGATATAAAGATATTTAAGTAAATGGAACATCAATGCATCTGGAAGTAAACCTATAGGTATCTGGTCTGTAGGTTTTTGATAAATGTGCTAAGTGAAGTTAATGGAGAAAGGACAGTATTTGCAATAAATAGTGCTAAAACATTGGAGCATCCATATGCCAACAACAACAAAATGGAGACATCAAATTGTATTCTGGGCACTCAAAATTTATCATAGGTCTAAATATAAAACCTTAAGATATAAGATATCTAAAAGAAAACATAGCAGGTAACTGTGATCTTGGGATAAGCAAAAAACTCATGGGTAGGAAATAAATGTTAAAAACCACAAAAATGGGTAAATTATATTTAATCAATATTAAAAATAGTTCTATTTTTGAAAGACTGTTAATACAATGACTAGAGGTACCAAAAACTTAAAATATTTTCAATACATAATTGATATGAATCTTGTATCAAGAATATGTGTGTGAGGGGGTGCCTGGGTGGCTCAGTGGGTTAAAGCCTCTACCTTCAGCTCAGGTCATGATTCCAGGGTCCTGGGATAGAGCCCCCAATCTGGCTCTCTGCTCAGCAGGGAGCCTACTTCCCCCTCTCTCTCTGCCTACCTCTCTGCCTATTCGTGATTTCTCTATCAAATAAACAAATAAAATTTAAAAAAGAATATGTGTGTGTCTATATACATATATATGTTTTAGTAACAACAATAGTATGTACTATGAATTTTAAAAACAATAAAACAAGAAGCACAATTTTTTAAAGCAGTAATATTGATACTAAAGCAGAGCTGGCAAATGAGCCCATGAAAATACACTACACACCACTGTCATCAGACAGATGTGAATTAAAACCACGATGAGATACCACTATCCATCTACTAGGATAATTTTTAAAGTTAAAAACATACTGTCAATATCAAATGCTAGGAAAGATGGCCTTTAAACAGGTGATTAAATTAAAATGAGACCAATGGGGTAGGGCCCTTATCTACCCTGACTGGTGTCCTTTTAAGAAGAAGATAAAAAAAGGGACAGGCAAAGAAATATCAGGGATGCTGACACAGAAAGACCACATGAGGATACATTAAGAAGGCAGTCATCTGCAGGACAAAAGAAGGTCCTCAGAAGAAACCAACATTTCAATACCTTGATGTTGGACCTCTAGTCTCCACAATAGTGAGAAAATAAATTTCTTTGCTTTAAACCATCCAGTCTGGTATTTTATTGTGGAAGATCTAGCAAATTAATGCATTGTTCTAATAACTAACTCAGCCATTATCTTACTTTAGAAACTGACTCCTTGACCAGCTGATTTTGAAAATTTAGTTATTAAGGATGGATATTTCTGTCTGAGCTATAAACTCCAGTCTTCATACACGAATCAATGTATTTCATTCATGAATTAATTCAACATCTAAGTGTTTTCACCAGGGAGGTCAGAGAAAATATCTTAGGGGTTATATAAGTGAAAGGTCAAATAGAATTCTCTGATGTCAAAGGGCTTACGTTCTAGTTCTTGTGTTCCAGGTGCTAAGTATAAAAGTCATAAACGTGGTGGTCTCATCTACTAGTAACAGGATAAATGGAAATAAGCTTTCAAGAAGCATCCCTGCGACTTCCTAACATCATAGAGGAGTCAATAACGAGGTACCACCCCCATTATACATGCTTTTGTTTTCATTATCTTTTGAGTTTATCTTGTTATTCATCTATAAGAACCCTAGGTTCTGTTGTTGCTTTTGTTTTCATCTAACTGCTAACTTGCTTTGCCAAATTGAACCACTGAACCTAAGCTCTTCATAGCTGATATCAATAGGTGACAATATGATTTAAAAAAATAAAATGTAAGGGGTGCCTGGGTGGCTCAGTGGATTAAAGCCTCTGCCTTCAGCTCAGGTCATGATCCCACGTCCTGGGATTGAGCCCCACATTGGGCTCTCTGCTTGGCAGGGAGCCTGGTTCCTCTTCTCTCTTTGACTGCCTCTCTGCCTACTTGTGATCCATGTCTGTCAAATAAATAAATACATAATCTTAAAAAATCAAATGTAAAAGTATGTAATTGTGGTATAATACACACAATATAATCTTTACCATATTACTGGTCAGTGTACAGCTCAGTACAATTAAGTACATTCACACTGATAATCTCTAAAACTCCTTTCATCTTGTGAAAATGAAACTGTATGCCCATTAAACAACAACCCCCAATTATCCCCCCCAACTACTAGAAACTACCATTCTACCTTCTTTATAAATCTATGAATTTTACTACTCTAGGTACCTTGAGTAAGTAGATTCTTTCTACATTTATCTTTTTGTGATGAAGTTATTTCACTTAGCCTAATGTCCTCAAGGTTCATTCGTTTTGCAGCACATTTCAGAATTTCCTTCTTTTGAAGGTTGACTAATATCCCATTGTATGTATATATTACATTTGTTTATCTGTTTATCTGTTGATGGACACTTTGGTTGCTCCCATTGGTTGTTGAGAGTAATGCCACAGTGAACGTTAGTGTATAAATGTTTCTTCAAGGCTCTGCTTTCAGTTTTTTTTTTTTTTAAGGTACATACCCAAAAATGGAATTGTGGGATAATATGATAATTCTATTTTGAATTTTTTGAGGACTCACCATACTCTTTTCCATAGCAGTTGTACCATTTTTACATTTCCATCCACAGTGAATAAGGACTCTAATTTTTCCATATCCTCATGAACACTTGATGTTTTCTGTTTTGATTTCATTTTTTAGAAGCCATCCTAGTAGGTGTAGGGTGGTATTTCATCAGGGTTTTGATTGGCATTTCCCTGCTGATTACTGATGTTGAGTATCTTTCCATGTACTTGCTGGCCATTTGCATATGATTTTTGGAGAACTATCTCTTGCAAATATTTGCTCCTATTCCATAGGTTGCCTTGTCAGTCTATTGATTGTGTCTTTGGATGCACAGGAATTGTTAACATTTATATACTCCAATTTATCTGTATTTATTTTGTTACCTGTGTTTTTAGTTCATATCCAAGAAATCACTGCCAAATCCAGTATTTAAGCTGTCCCAATATGTTTTCTTCAAAGACTTTTATAGTTTCCAGATCTTACTTGTAGGTCTTTGATCCATTTTGAGTTGTTTTTGTATATGGTATAAAGTAAAGGTCCCACTTTATATTTTGCATGTGGATATCCCATTTTTCTAACACCATTTGCTGAAGATTGTCCTTCCCCCAGGGAAGGGGGGAACTCTTGTCAAAATAATTTGACCATACATAAATGGTTTAAATCTGAGTTCTCTCTTCTGCTCCATTGTTCTACATGACTGTCTGTATGCTAGAACCACACTGTTTTAATTATTGCACTTTTTAATAAGTTTTGAAATCAGAAACTATGAGACCTTCAACTTTGTCTTTTTTCAGGATTATTTTGCACTATTTAGGATATATTGAGACTGCATATGAATTCTGGGATGCAATGTTGGTTTTGATACTGATAAAATTATCTTCTTGACTAAACTCTAGTTCTCTCTAAGCCTTCTCAACTGGGCCTAAACCTTGGCCAAAAAACCTGTAGACTCTCAGTATAAATGATTTTGTCCATCCCCTTACACGTACATTAAAAAAAAAAATACTATCAGAGTTTCTAACAGCTCACTCCCTAGGGTGATTTAAATTTGCCAAAATAATTTACTGTTTGTTCTAACCAACACTTGACAATAGGTCCCTGATCCTTTTATTAAACATTTACTAAAAAGACAAAATTGTGAGTTCTCTCTGTGTCCCTCTGAGATACATACGTGTGTCTCTTTCAATTCAGAGGCATCTTTCTCAAGAACATAAACCTACTATCTTGAAATGAAATTAGGAAAGATAGCACCTCTTTCAGTCCCTGTGGGGGGATAGAATCTTAACTTTAATAGTTGTCAGCTAACAGACACAGCTGGCATAATCACATTTACACCTACTAACCCTTTGTCACTTTTCACTTCCCTGACTCCACTAAACCACCACTCACCTCCATTCCTTTTCCCTCATTCTCTCTTTAAAATGCCTACTCTTCCCTGTACAAATAAATGTTGGACCATCTTTCCTATTGCAATAGTATATTATTGATTAAAATCTGCCCTTACTACTTTATGTAGTGTCCAATTCTGTGTATTTCTTCAACATAGCACTATATTGCGTTTTTTAGAGGGAGGAGAACACATGGATCTCATATTTCACTTAAAAATCTTAGCATTTCAGTAAACACCACATGATAGTTTATTTACTATTATAGCCTATAACTTGAGGCCCTTCCCCATATAGGGGTTATTCTGAGAGTAGTTGTGTCATCAACCCAAAGAGAAGATACCAAGGCCACTTTTCAACATGGTGTTCAAAGAAAGGGCTACTAGAAGACAAGAGAATGAAATTAAGAGCCTTGGAGTAATAGCCTCAGAGGAAGGCAAACAAAACATTTAAAATTCCAGATTTTTTGCTACTTACATGCTGCTGGAAGTGTGTTTTCATACTGAGGAGTAGTATTTGTCAAATCTGGTTGCCTGAGCTGAATTCCCAATTCTGCCATTTTCTGCGTGGTTTTGTTTAAGTTTCTTAGCCTGTATATTCCTCTGATTTCTGATCTGTAAAATAGCAATGAGAGTTCTGATAAGATATTTTAAAACTTAGAGGTGATAATATATTTGGATATTAAAACTATGACTAATATATACTGGTATCTGTATTGTCAAACCTGATTCTAGAAACTCTAGAATGTTCCCACTGCCGGACTGCTAGATATGAATACTAGGTATTAAAGTAGCTTCTGTTTCCTGAAAGTAAATGCAAACCACACTCTGGCAGTCAGTTTTATAAGCGGGCATCACAAATCAAATTCCCCATGTCTGCATTCCCTTCTGACTGTACATCTAGAATCAAGCAGTAAGTTCTAGCCAATTTGAAGGTTGGTAAAGAACATACATCCTTTGTTCTATATGGCTTTTTCTTTCTGCACAGCTCCTCACCAATTTAATAAACATCTCTTCTCAAAAAATAATAACAAGTATTTTTGAGAATAATTATATATTAGTTACTGTTATTAACATATTCAATTCACACATATCTCTATGAGGTGATCATTGTTGTTATTACCATGGAACATATAACAAAATTAGGTATTTAATAACTTACTGGCAGTCTTTGATCTAGTAAGTGATAAAAACAGGAATGCCTCAGTCAATTCCCCAGATTTGTTACCAGTTTTTTACAAACAGGCACATCTTAGGATAATACAAAACTGAAAATAGTATTTCATATGTGATACTACATTCTGCCTTCAGTGGCCTAAAACACTCCTCAGATGCAGAAGAGGAAAGTAGGACAGTCACTGCATATTGGTTCACTCAGGATCTAGCTCACTACATTTTATCAAACCATCCTCCAAGTCTAGTGATAAGAAAAGATGACAACCATGACAGTTACCATGCAGATAGTGTTGCTATGTGCATCATTACTCCACTGAGATATGGGTCACAAAACTATGGGAACTGTGAAAAAAAAGGCAAAGACACAAGGAAAAGTCATGTGAACTTGGCCCTCAATGCGTTAATCCTCCTGACTGCAAAAAGATAGAGGTCTTTACATGTCATAGCTAATTTGTGACAAGCCCAAGGATGAAGAGTTATACATTAGAGATAAAGGAAATGATGTGTATAAGTAGGCTGAACTACCACAACGACCCTAATCTGCCTTTCCTATGATTTCTTGTTATGTGTGGCCAAGAAACTTACAATAATTATTATGAAATAAGTCCAGTAGAGTTTTCTATTTACAAGGTCAAAACAAAATTATCATCAAAATACAGAGTAATCAGTAAGGTTTATTACCTCTATTTATTTCTCCCCAAATCCTCCAGTTTCCTTTAAATTTGGGAATCATCCCTGCCTTTTGCTATATAAACACCACATTCTATATAGTTTGCATGAAACAGTGGATTGTTCTCCACATGCAGGAAAAATTAAGTTTAATGGTGACAGGATTAAATGGAGTGAAGATGAGACACAATTTTTTGACTGTGATAAGGCATTTAAATTCTCTGTATAGAGTACTGGTGTCCAGTATTGGCATCTTGGCTGCAGATATACATTTTGGAGCAAAATATCCATAAGATATCATGATTTTGCTTCACTTTTTGATCACATCTCATAAACCTAGAACAAATGCCCCCCCCCTCCACTGCCAAGAATAGTTCTTAGACATTTAAATCAAGAACTTTATTACTTGCACAGCAGAAATATTGAGTCTCAAAGATGTACCCTGTGAGGAGGCTTCCTTCATAAGAGAATGTGTTCCTTTCAACATGTGTGCTTTCCACATTTCAGGCATTAAATAAATCTTTGTCTCCTTGTTGGACCCCTGCATTGTTTCTACCCTCTTCTTGCTTTTGTATCTCTTAGTGGTTTGGGGTGAGGAATTCCCTATTCAACCCAGCTCAAGGAATCCCATCTGCACTCTCCAGGACACTCATCAGCCTATTCACAAACAATGTCACAGATGTGTCAAAGATTTCAGCTTCAAAAAATGAACACTAATGTATTGGCTAAATAATAGAAAGATGGATAAATATTTGATAAAGTCAACAAAATGATAATTTTAAATAATCACAAACATGAATATTTAATATTATGTTAATTGATAAAATATTACAATTCCATCCATAAAAGATCATATTACAAAAGTATGTGCTTCCTTGAACAAATGTACATACACACATTTTGAGCAGCATTTTTTATTTCATTGAAAACAATTTTAGTATCCTCTCATCAAAGAGTAGGAAAAGAATACATATCTATATTATGGACCAGGAATATAAATAAACATCATACAGACATTTAAAAAAGATGACGTGTAAGTAATCACAGGCTCCAACTAAGGTCTACAGCTTTTGGATAAGGAGGGAAAAAAAAAACAATATTACAAAATTCATACTTGCCCAGTAAAGAAGTGTCTGGTTTCTGCATTCAGAGTTGGAATCTTAGTATTCTGTGTACACAAATAAATGCCTTTGTGAATCTTTCACAATTAGAACAAATTAAGCCATATGCTAAAATATTCACAGCACTTTTTTACAGCATGAGACTCAAAATTTCTGAAAAACACTCAAATAGTGAAAATATCACATCTGTTTTTCCATAAAAAAATCAATTTAGTAAAGAGTAATGCTTGAAAATAATAAAATAATTGAAAAAATGGTTTCAAAATTATTGAAAAATGATTATGGTTGCATTTTGAAAACAAGAATGAAAATTATACACAATACAAAAATATGAATCTGGTTATATATGATGTTTATGTGATTTTTTATGAGAATTTACACATCTTAAGAATATTTCCATGACAAACAAAATGCAAGAACAAATATCACAAAACAAGGCCTAAAGCAACAACGCACAGCAAGCAACATGATTTCTGAACAAATTCAGAGGGAGAACAAGGAACAGCTAGCCTCGCCTGCACAGCAGACCCCGCAGAGAAGTCCTCAGATCAGCGTCGCCCGCTGGGGCCCAGCCCTTGCTGGGCGAGGTAAGGAGATGGACCGCTTCTACTATGTCACCTGCGCTTGCGCAGGAGCTCTCGGGAACGCCACTCCTGGGGCTCCCGCCACCGCTGGCTGTTGCTGGCGCGAAGAGTGGAAAGTCCCAGAGACTGAAAAAAGCAAAAGCAGGGCGGGGGCGGAGAAGAGGCGTGCCATTGAACAAATTCAGAGGTGGTACTAAAACATGAAAGTGGGAATGGTGTTGGGGAGATTTCCTAGGATTTACAAGGAATTTAGAGACACTATAGTCAACAGCAGTACATAATCTACTATCACATCCTGTCTGGGGGAAAAAATCTTCTGTAAATGTTTTGGGGAACAGTTGGAGAAATTTTCATATGGAACAGAATCATGACCTAAGGAACTATCCCCTTAATTTTTGATGGGACGATTTAGGTATTGTGGTTATAGAAGAATTTATTTTGTAAAAATGCAGGCAGAAATTTCATGATGCTTTATAGACTTTAAAATTGCTTCACACTTAGATATATAATAAATTTACTATAGAAATATGCTACTAATTTTGGATCAAGGTGGTTGGATATAGGTGTTCATTTTTCTATTCCTTTTACTTTTCTAAAAAAAAATCAAATTTCATTATACATTTAAACTTTATAAATTCAAGAAAGAAGTTGTGTGCCAAATCATATACTAAAATGATAGATACTAGAATTAAAATGATAAAGGTGTCAGAGCACCATGTATTGAATAACAATTTATTTCGCTTAAATACGTACCAACTTTCTAGAAAATAATTTTGAAATAGATCCCTTCTCTGCGCAGTCGCAAACCAGGTTTATCCTCACCAGTCTGAGACTGCTCTTGGCTCCAGTGTGTGGACACCAGATGGCGTAGTGAGATGCCAGATCAGAACATTTAAATCAATGCATCCCATATACACAGTTAAAGTGAGTGAGGGGGAAAGAGCCTGCACTCAGGTGTGGTGTGGAATAGAAACAGAAAGGTAAACAGGAGCACTCAGGGTCCTTGCCATTAGGGAAGCATGTGAGCTCTCTCTTCTTCCTGCATCCTTGCTCCTTCCTAAGACTAGATCCCCACTTGGCAATTTCCAGGGACATGTTCAGTGGACAGGAACCATCCTCACTTGTTCTTTCTGACAGGAAAACCTCTGGGCTGCAGGTAACACTTCAAGGGACAAGATTTGTACATTGAAAATTCCTCAACACAGCATGAATTCCTCTGTAGACTGCCCAGCATCACTTATTGTTTTTCCTCTCTCACTTGCCTAGTCCTACCATGCTCTGCTCTTCCTGTTCCTGGCATCCTTATAGATTATGGTTCTCAGAGGCCCTTTAAATCCATGGGTCTCTTCCCATTCCCTTGCTTATGGTGAGGACATGTTGGTACAAAAAAATAGAGGTAAGAATTTCTTCTTTTTCTTTTTGTAAACAATACAAAAAAGATGAGAGCGCAGTGATGTTAAATACTAAAAAGGAAAAATATCAGTCTTGTATTCAGTACAAAGCAATTCTTTTTTCAAAAACAAAGGAAAATAAAAAAATTTTTCATGTATGTTTAAGCTGAAAGAATTCATCATTCATTACCGGAATTGTTAAATTTCCAGCAGAAGGAACAAAATAGATGGTGGGAATGTATATCTACACCAAGGAATGAAGGGCATAGGAAATTGTAAGCACATGAGTAAATATATAATATATATTTTCTTATTTAAATATAGGCATATAATTTACAGTTCAGACAAAATAATCATAACACAATGTGGGGTTATTTGTGCAAAAGTCAAATGTGTTACAATAAGTTCATACATCTTGGAAATTGAGAAATGAAATTATAGTATTTTAAGGCTTTTATACATTATATTAAGTGGTATAACATCATTGGAAGATAAACTTTGAAGTTAAACGTGTTTACCATACTAAATCAACCACAATAATAATTTAAAAAGTTACAGATGAATAGTCAGTAAAGAAGAAAAAGTGGAATCATTAGATATACAATATTATCGCAAACAAGGCAGATAAGATCAAGTGATCAAAGAATACATGTGGCAAATAGAAAATAATGATCCATTTTAACTTAAGTATATTAATAATAATTTCAAATATAAAGGGTGTAAATCAATAAACTCAAAGACACATTGTGGGATTTGACATAAACACAAGAGCCAACTATAAGATGCCTGAAGAAATGTATTTCAAATATAAAGGTATAAGTAGGGAAAAACTAAAAGTAGAGACAAATATACACTATTCTAACAAGAATCAAAAGATATTTTTAATGGCAGCATTAGTATCATTGAAAACTGTTATACTGAAAACATACCATCAGGGAAAAAGAAGGTTATTTCACAAGTTCTTTTTTTTTAAGTAGGCTCTGCACCCAACATGGGGCTTGAATTCTCCACCCGAGGTCAAGAGTCACATGCTCTACTTATTGAACTAGCTAGGTGCTCCCAAAAAGGTTATTTCATAGTAATAATTTATCAGTTTATCAGTAGGACCTAGTAATCCTAATCCTTCATTTAACAAATAGCAACTTTTCAAAATGCCAACTAAAACAATCAGATAATACCTCAAGGAGAAATGCACAAATCCAAAATCACATTTGGAAACTCGAATAGTCCTCACTATATAGTAGAAAAGGAGAAAAAAAATCAGGAAGGATATAGAATATTTTTAAAAAGATTTTATTTACTCATTTGACAGAGAGAGGGTGCATAAGCAGGGGAGTAACAGGCAGAGAGAGAGGGGGAGAAGAAGACTCCCTGCTGAGCAGGGTGCCTGGGATCCTGTGATCATGACCTGAGCCCAAAGCGGAAGCTTAAACAACTGAGCCACCCAGATGCCCCGAATATTTGAACAATACTATCAATTAAATTAATCATTTATATATTTATTTGCTTTACTCAACAATAACAGAGTACATATTCCTCTCAAGTAGAGTTTGTATGCCTTGATTCTTTTAAATTTATTTATTTATTTAGTTAGTTAGTTATCTATTTTTTTGGTACCAGAATATGACCTATTGTGGTAAGTGTTCCATGTTCACTTGAGAGGAACATGGAACACTTGCCAAGATAGGACATATTCTGGGACAAAAACAAAAACAAAAGACAAAACAAAAACCAAATAAATTTAAAAGAATCAAGGCATACAAACTCTAACACTCATTCTTGATCAAATCTATCATAAAAGTAGAGCTCAAACTACAAAGAAAGTAATTTTCTCAATCTGATAAAAAAAGTTTACAAAACCTATGGCTGATATCAAATATAATGGTAAAAGACCGAAATGAGCCAAAGATGTCCCACTCTCAGCCTTTTTTAGAAAACTACTAGATGTTTTAGCTTTGGAAATCAAGCAAAAAGAAATAAAATGAAAGTCATGGTGGTAGAAAAAAGAAGTAAATTATTTTGTAGATGATATGTAGGCAATCTCAAAGAATCTACCAAGGAATTCCTAGAATTTAGAAGTGAATTTAGAGAGTTATCATGTATAATGTCAACACAGTGAATTGATAATTGGAAATTCAAATTGAAAACTCAATATCATAAACAATAATCAGATATTAGAAAAAAACCTTGGCTATAAGTCTAAACCTATGTGGGATCTTTAGCTGAAAATTACAGAACACTAATAAAAAAAATCAAACAAGATCAAAATAAGTGGAAAGGGATACCTTA
The DNA here is from genome assembly GCF_963455335.1 of Martes martes. Classification (NCBI taxonomy): domain Eukaryota; kingdom Metazoa; phylum Chordata; class Mammalia; order Carnivora; family Mustelidae; genus Martes; species Martes martes. Next base: position 22,087,270 of record NC_137894.1, on the reverse strand, counting down.
TTCATATAATGAAAGACTCAACATAGAAAAGATGCCAATACTTCAAGTTGGTATATAGATGTAAAAAAATTCCTATGCAAGTCCCAGCAAGCTTTTTGGGTAATCATTAGCAAGCATAATTTAATTGTTATTGAAAAGGCAAAAGTAAGTAAAATAGCTAAAATAATTTTGAAAAAGAACAATGAAATTGGAGGAATCACACAACCTGATTTTTTAAAGTTTTTTTTAAATTTAAATTACAATATACAGTGTAATACACTGTAAAATAGCTAAAATAATTTTGAAAAAAACAATAAATTGGAGGAATCACACAACCTGATTTTTTAAAGTTTTTTTTGAAGTTTTATTTATTTTATTTATTTTTATTTTTATTTTATTTTATTTTATTTTTATTTTCAGCATAACAGTATTCATTGTTTTTGCACCACACCAAGTTTTTTTTTTTAATTTAAATTACAATATACAGTGTAATATTAGTTTCAGGTGTATAATATAGTGATCAACACTTCTGTATAACACCTGGTGCTCATCACAGCAAGTTCACTCCTTATTCCCTATTACCTATTTACCCCATCCCCTCCACCGACCTCCCTCAGGTACCTATCAGTTTGTCCACTAACTAAGAGTCTGTTTCTTGTTTTGCCTCTCTTTCTAGCTCCATCCACTTCATCGTAAATGGCAAGGTTTCATTCTTTTTTTTTTTTAACAGCTAAGGAATATCCTATTGTATATATACACAACACTTATTTTTCTTTTTCTTTTTTTTTTTTAAGATTTTACTTATTTATTTGTCAGAGAGAGAGAGGGAGAGAGAGTGAGCAAGCACAGGCAGAGTGGCAGGCAGAGGCTGAGGGAGAAGCAGGCTCCCTGCCGAGGAAGGAGTCCGATGTGGGACTCAATCTCAGGCTGCTGGGATCATGACCTGAGCTGAAGGCAGCCTCTTAACCAACTGAGCCACCCAGGCGTCCCTACACACCACTTCTTAATCCATTCCTCAGTCGACAGACACTTAGGCTATTTCTATAATTTGGCTATTGTAAATAATGCTGCTATAAACATTGGGGTGAATATATCACTTTGAACCAGTACATTTGTATTCCTTGTGCAAATACCTACTAAGGCAATTCCTGGATGATAAGGTAGTTTATTTTTAACTTTTTCAGAAAACTCCATACTGTTTTCCAGAGTGGCTGCACCAGTTTGCATATCCACCAAGAGGGCATCCTCACCAACATCTGTTGTTTCCTGTATTGTTGATTTCAGCCATTCTGACAGCCATTCTGGTATGAGTTGATATTTAATAAGTAGTTTTGATTTGTATTTTCCCAATGATGAGTCATGTTGACCATCTTTTCGTGACTCTGTTGGCCATCTGTACGTCTTCTTTGGAAAAGTGTCTATTTATGTCTTCTGTCTATTTCTTAATTATATTATTCATTTTTAGGGTGTTGAATTTTGTAAGTTCTTTATGTATTTTGTATACTAACCCTTTATCAGATAGGTCATTTGCAAATATCTTCTCCCATTCTATAGGTTGCCTTTCAGTTTTGTTGATTGTCTAGTTAGCTGGACAGAAGCTTTTTATTTTGATGGAGTCCCAATAGGTTTTTTTTTTTTTCTTTTGTTTCCCTTGCATGAAGAGACATATCTAGAAAAAAGTTGTTATGACCAATTGTCAAAGAGATTACTTCCTGTGTTTTCCTCTAGGAATTTAATGGTTTCATGTCTCACATTTAGGTCTGTAATCCATTTTGAGTTTATTTTTCACAGAACCTCATTTTAGAACTTAGTTTATAGCTACAGTAATCAAGACACTGTGACATTGGTGAAAGAATAGAAATATATATCAGTGGAACTGAATTAAGTTAATAAATGCAATAATAACCAAAATATTTTTAAGCAAAACATTTTTTGACAAAGTTTACAAAAGAGATACGGTGGAGATCTAAGTTTTAAAGCAGATGGTTTTTGTTCTATATGCAGCACGCACACACACACAAACACCCACAGGCACAGTGTTCCTCAATTCATACTGTGCGTTATGCAAAATGAAACTCGAATGGACTGTTTATCTAAATTTAAAATGTAAAAGTATAAAATTTTCCGAAGAGGAGAATGTTTGTGGACCTTTGTTTAGAAAAAGAGAAATTTGATGTGGCACCAAAAGCACAGTCTATAAAAGAAAAAAAAAATGGGGATGGCTGGGTGGCTCAGTCAGTGAGGCATCTGCCTTCAACTCAGGTCATGATCTCAGGGGCCTGGGATCAAGCCCTATGTCAGGCTCCCTATTCAGCGGGGAGTCTGTTTCTCCCTCTCTCCCTCTCTCAAGTAAAATAAATAAAATAATTTATTTTTTAGTTTAAATTTTTTTTCAGTGTTCCAAGATTCATTGTTTATGCACCACACCCAGTGCTCCATGCAATACGTGCCCTCCTTAATACCCACCACCAGGCTCACCCATCCCATCAACCCCCTCCCTTCCAAAACCCTCAGTTTGTTTCTCAAAATCAGTCTCTTATGGTTCATCTCCCCCTCTGATTTCCCCCAATTCACTTTTCCTTTCCTTCTCCTGTCCTGCATGTTATTCCTTATTCCCCACAAGCAAGTGAAACCATATGATAATCGGCTTTCTCTGCTTGACTTATTTCACTCAGCATAATCTCTGATTACTCAAAAAATGAGAAATAGAGCTACCCTATGATCCTGCAATTGCACTACTGGGTATTTACCCCAAAGATACAGATGTAGTCAAAAGAAGGGCCATATGTATCCCAATGATCATATCAGCAATGCCTATAATCACCAAACTGTGGAAAGAGCCAAGATGCCTTTCAACAGACAAATGGATAAAGAAGATATGGTCCATACATACAATGGGATATTACTCAGTCATCAGAAAGGATGAATACCCAACTTTTATATCAACATGGAGAGGACTGGAGGAGATTATGCTGAGTGAAATAAAAACTTTTAAAAAAGAAAAAAAATGACATATTGGACTTCTTCAGAATTAATAACTTTTGCTCTGTGAAAGACACTGTTATGAGATTGAAAAGTCAATGTACAGAATGGGTGAAAATATTCACAAAGGCATGTGTGATAAAAGATAGGTAGGAGAAAAAAAAGAACTCTCTAAAAAATAGTAAGAAAAAACTTTTAAAAAATCTAATTAAATAATGGGAAAGTCATGAACAGTGTACCAAAGAGAAGAGAAGTTAAGTACATGAAAGATATTCAACATCCTTAGCTATTAGGGAAATTTTGAATTAAAGTCACCATGGGATACTACTATACATACTAAAATTCCTAAAATATATATATTTTTAAAATGAAAGTAACAACACCATACACAAAAATAAAATCAAAATAGATTAAACACCTCAATGTGGGACCTGAAACCATAAACATCCTAGAGGAAAATACAGGCCATAATTTGTTTGACATCAGCTGTAGCAATATTTTTTAAACAATATGTCTTCTCAGGCAAGGCAAACAAAATAAATTATTGGGACCACATCAAAAATAAAAATCTTTTGTATAGCAAAAGAAACCATCAGCAAAGTAAAAGGGAAACTATTGAATGGTAGAATTTATTTGCAAATAATATATCTGATAAGATAGTAATCTCCAAAATTATATAAAGAACTTAACACTAAAATAAAACAATCTGATTAAAAAATGGGCAGAGTATGCTGAGTGAAATAAGTCAAGCAGAGAGAGTCAGTTATCGTATGGTTTTGCTTATTTGTGGAGCATAAGAAATACATGGAGGACATGGGGAGATGGAGAGGAGAAGGGAGTTAGGGGAAATTGGAGGGGAAGATGAACCATGAGAAACTGTGCACTCTGAAAAACAATCTGAGGGTTTTGGAGGGGAAGGGGGTGGAAGGTTGGGTGAGCCTGGTGGTGAGTATTATGGAGGGCATGTATTGCATAGAGCACTGGGTGTGATGCATAAACAATGAATTCTGGAACACTGAAAAGAAATTTAAAAAATAAATACTTTTTAAAAATGGGCAGAGTAATATAGAATTGCTCAATCATGGTATTGCACACCTGAAATTAATTTAAGACATTGTTAATTACACTTAAGCAAAAATATATGGACAGAGGTTCTGAGTAGATGTTCTCCCAGAGATGACATACATATGGCCAATAGACACATCCACAGATGCTCAACATCACTAATCATCAGGGAAATGCAAATCAAAATCACAATGAGATATTATCTTACACCTGTCAGAATGGCAGAATCAAAAATAAAAGGAACAAGAAGTGTTGGCACAGATGAGGAAAAGGAATACTTGTGCATTGTTGTTGGTAATGCAAACTGGTGCAGCCACTGTGGAAAATACTTTGGAGTTTCCTCAAAAAATTAAAAATAGAAATACCATATGAGGTATTAATTCTACTACCAGGGATTTACTCCACCTCAAAAAAACTAAAGAAAAAAAGATGTATGTACCTCTATTATTGCAGCACAATTTACAATAGCCAAGGTATGGAAACAACCTAAGTATCCATCAATAAAGAAATGAATAAATATAAATATTATATATGTGAATATAATGGAATTTATTTTATATACTTAGACATAAAAAGAATGAGATCTTGCCATTGTGACCACAAGGATGGACCTAAAGGGTATTATGCTAAGTGAAATAAGTCAGACAAAGACAAATACCATATGACTTCACTCATGTAGAATCTACAAAACAAAACAAAGGGATAAACAAACAAAAAGCAGAACCTGATATATAAATAGAAAAAATACACTGATGTTTGCCAGATGGAAGGGGGTGGAGGGATGGACAAAGTGAGTGAGGTGGAGTGGGAGACAGAGGCTTCAAGTTATGGAATCAATAAGTCATGGGAATAAAATACAGTATAGGGAATATAGTCAGTAATATTGTAATAGCATTGTGTGGTGACAGATGATAGCTACACTTGTGGTGAGCATAACATATAGAGAAGTTGAATCACTATGTTGTACACCTGAACTAATCAACATTGTGTGTCAACTATGCTCAAATAAAAAAAATAAAAATGAGACAGTACTGAGTGGTATTAGGAATATATAATTGTACAGCTACTCTGGTAAACAGTTTTGCAGTTTCTAATAAGGTTAAAAACATACGTATTATATGCTTCAGCAATGTCAGTAATGGAAATACACCCTGGAGAAGTGAAAACTAATGTTCACACAAAAACATGTACATGATTGTTCATAGCAGCTTCTTCATAATTTCTAAAAACAGGAAATAACTCAAATATTCTTCCATAGGTGAAGGGATAATCCAACAAGAACATACCAATACAATGGGATACTACTCATCAATATAAATGAATATACTATTGATACGTGCATAGCTTGGATGGATTTCAAAGCATTAGTCTGAGTGAAAACATGCCAATCTCAAAAGGCAACTTTCCCTAGCATTAAAATTTATGTATTATTGAAATTATAAAATTATAGGTATGGGAAAGAGATCAGGGGAGGAGAGGGATTAAGGATGGGAGAGGGTGCTACAATCACCAAAAATTATGCAAAAGTAATTTGGAGGGTGATGGAAAAGTTATGTATCCTGAATGTGATGGCTGTTACACAAATATATCTGTATGATAAAATTCCACAGACATATATACAAAGAAAGAGTGCATATAAAAATGGGTGAAATCTAGGGTGCCTGGCTGACTCAGTCAGTACAGCATGCGACTCTCGATCTCATGATTGCCAAGTTTGAGCCTCATGTTGGGTGTGGAGATTACTCAAAAATAAGGTCTTCTAAAAAAAAAAAAAGTGAGTGAAATCCAAAAAAAATTAAAATTTAAAATTTAATTTAAAATATGCTGAAACCTGAAAAAGCTGTGTAGTTTAGATAATACCAAGGTCAATTCTCGGTTTTGATAACCATACTATAACTTTACGTTTTCATTGGTGGACCTGAAAAAAAGGTACATGAGAACCCTGTCTTTATGATCTATCATGTGTACCATGCTTAAATGTATCTTACATTTCCGTTTTGCTTACCAGGTTCCCAGCAAGAGCCAACATGTTTTGTATACTCTTTAATTCTTTAATACACTGGGTGTTACACACAACTAATTAATCATTGAACACTACATCAAAAACTAATGGTGTACTGTATGGTGGCTAACTTAACATAATAAAAAATAAAAGTAAATTTAAAAGAGAAAAAAAATCTTTAGTATTTACCGTTAAGTGAACTAAACTTATACTTTGGGCAGGATAAAGCTTTAAAAAAAACATTTTATTTATTTATTTGAGAGAGAGAAAGAGCCAGAGAGAGAACACAAATGGAGGAGAGGGACAGATGCAGAAGTAGACTGCCCACTGAGCAGGGAGCCCGATGTGGGACTTGATCCTGGGACTCTGGGATGGTAACCTGAGCCAAAGGCAAGATGCTTAATTGGCTGAGCCACCCAGGTACTCCAGGATAAAGCTTTTGAGATACCAATTAGCAACATAGCCTTTGATACCAAAGTTTGCATTTTTAGTTTGGCAAAACTGAAGCTTATAGTATTACTCTTGGGAATTTTGCTCATCCCAGTGAGTCATTGGGACTCATTTTGTAGGCTGCCACTTATGAACACATTTAAGCATTTTTTTCAGACAGGAACTACTGAGATGTGTCTGTTCAACCATGCCCAGGGCCAAGTTAGAGATAAAGCAATACTTATGTATAGTACCCCCAAAATGGAATGTTACATGAAGGAAAACGATGCAATAAGAAATAGAGAGTAACAAGGCACACAAAGAATTTATACAAAATTTGTAAGGATGTCACTGTTGAATATTTAAATTGAGTTTGGTTGTATTTATTGTTTGGGCCAATATCATAGTTCCTCTGCAAAAAGCATGACCTTCAGTAAAATGCTTTCAGTCTTAGTATTGCTTCTCTAAGTTGATTTTTTGAATGTTTACATATTTCTTGTTTTTATCTTTAAGATATGAGGTTTAAGTGCATGTAACTATTAAGATAGTGGTTAAATAATTGTTAAATTAAGTCTATATTTACAAAGTGGTCCAAATCCTTTTTCATGAAATATGTCATGCAACATCTAATTGTTAAAGCTCTGATTCAACATAGATTCTTTCCATGAGAAAACTCTAAGCCCTTGTGCTAAACCCACAACTCAAATGGCAGGTATGTAAATGGAACAAGTGTCTTTCACACTGGGCAAGTGATCCATATACAGGCTATCTGAAGAGGTGCAACAGTTACCCCTACTGATTTTCTTATCTCTTTCTCCATAATTGGAGTCATATGAAGGCCTTGATATTGAAGATGGTAGAAAAGAAAACTCGAAGGAGGCCAAGACTGTCAGGGCATTCCTGAGCTTCTATAATAGTCCTTGTTTGCTTACAATGAAGTGAGTTTTTGATGCAATAAAAATAAATCCTCATTGCATATAGAAGAAACGAGTTTTTCTTTAATACTAGAATTTTTTTCTTCTCTACCTTTTATTTTTTATTATGTTACGTTAGTCATCATACAATATGTCATCGGTTTTTGATGTAGTGTTTCCAGATTCATTGTTTATATATAACACCCAGTGCTCCATGCAGTAAGACCTTAATGTGAGACAGGAATCCATCAAAATCCTAGAGGAGAACATAGGCAATAACCTCTTCAACATCAGCCACAGCAACTTCTTTCAAGACACGTCTCCAAAGACAAAGGGAATAATACTAGAATTCTTAAAATACGGTGAGTTAATTTTCATATCTGGGCAGCACTTATACCAAACTCCTACACAAAGGCCTTCCAGAATATCTTGCCCAGTGGTTCTCATAGCACCTTTGTACTTTGCTTTCTCTCTGCTCTCTTTTATGGTTTATTGTCCCTTTTGGTTTGGTTCACAAATCATGTCATTCCAAAAAACTTCACTGAAGCAATGGGAAATGTTTAGTTAAAGGCAGCAGATAGTATTGAAATAACTTCTAAAGCAAAATGTAAAATTATGTACTCTAATTTGTAAATGAGATACAAAATATTTCTCATATCATATATATTCGAACTCTACAGGAATATGTATATTATAGCAGAAAATAATACAATTTGGATGATGGTTTGTTATGATGTAGTAAGATTCCAGAGAAGCACACAATTTGACCTGGAAATTAAAGCTCTACAAATATATCCAAAATATATAAGGGCCTGTAGTGTAGATAAATGTAGAGGTTAGGTGTATTCCAGGACTGTGTCTTTTGGCAAACAAATAAAAACCAAAACATTTCCTTCCCCCAATGGAAACAAACTGAATAGTGTATATACCTATAAAAGAGTAATGGATGAACTGGTCAACAAATTATGGTGAATTTTTACAACAGAATCAATACAAACGTTTGAGATAAATAACTAATTACTGAATATTTAACACTTCCACAGTATGGGACGAAAGGACAAAATGTTTATGCCTACACAGTGGTGAGGAGGATGGTGGTGTAGAGAGAACAAGGGTGATAGCATTCCAATTGCATCACTTAATACCTATGTAATCTATCACCAGTTACACTACCTACCTCATCCTTAGGGTCCTCTCCAATGAAATGGCATAATGATAATACATGCCATGTACTTTGTACTAACGTACATGTACTAATGATAATACATGCCATGATAATACATGCCATGCACTAATAAGCATAGATCCAAAAAAAGAGACATCAAAGTATGGATATTGATGGTTACAAATTGCAGAGGAGTCAGAAAGTAGATGGTAGTCATTAATTATATATCTTATTTAGGTATAATTTAAATTTCTAACAATAAAATTCCTTTCTTCAAAAATTAGAAAGTTAACACAGCAAAGCATGTATGCACATAGTTCTAAATATTCTATAAAAGAAAATTATAAAGCTATAAAAATAAGAGTTGAAATTAAATACCGAATACCATATCAGGAATTTCATGTTACAGGATTTTCCCCTGATTCTGTTTCTCACTTGTCTTTGTTAATGGTCTTCCATAATAATTTTTGGAATACAGAAGACCAAACAGGTAAATTCCAAATAACTTATAACATACAGGAAAGAAAACAGACCTAGACTTGTTTTGTTTGAGGTTCTAGTGAACGTTTCCACAATAGATACAGAAGCCTGAGCTAGGATATAGCACTGGAAGAACGAAGTACGGTAAACCTGAAACAAATATCTGAACTCCAGTATTTCAAGATGAAATTAAGGGATATTGGTTAAGAGGAGGAGAGCTGTGCATTAGGGGAGGCTTAAAAGTACAAAGCTACTTAGAAATTAATTAATCGAATATTTTAAAGTTGTTTTAAATAAAAATAAAATTGAACTTAAAAGACTAAAAGTTTTCAACTGGAAGCAAAATTTTATACTGGCAATAATCACAAGATTTGGGGGATACTGCGTTAAATTCTGAAATTAACTTGGTTCCTGGAACCATGGGAGTGGACAAATAGGCGCGCAAAACACTAATCAGTACCCAAGCCTAAAAGGATCTTAAGTAATGTTGGCTTCCCATTAAACAAAACGAAACAAAACAAAAACCCACCGCCAATAAATCTAAACTAAAACATTTGAAAAAAAATATGGCCAACTGAATTAAGGTAAAGAAAAACGGAAAGCACTATTAAAAGGAACACCATAATCTTTATGTACGTACTTTCATATTAATATAAAACAACGGACATTAAAAACACACTTTAACATTTTTTAGGAAAAGCCAATTCCCGCATAGGCTGAAAATCAAACAAAATCTGGGGGACCGAACAGCTAAGAAGGAATCAGCCATTGAATACCCAGCGCTTTAAAGCGTCCGTGTCTCCCCGCCGCGAACGACCAATGGGAAGTCCCTGGTTTAGAGCCTTAAACCTGAACGGACCGGAAGAGGCCCAGGAGACGGAAGCCCAGAGGGACAGAGACACTGCACCTAATCCCATCCACCAATACCGCGCAGACGCTCCTGAGTTTGGCCTTTTCGAACTGCCGTCTTCGTCGCGAGTCACGTGACGTTCCCACTGTGCTCAGCCAGTCAGGCAGCAACGCGGACCAAGACGTTTTTTCTTGTGGCGGTTTTTAGTAGCGCGCGTTGATTGTCCCGGTCCTGGTACTAACGGAGTTGCTCCGCGGAGACCAGGGGCTCTCGTAGTGTTCACTCCAGGCTATTCGTAAGTCAGGAAATACGAACAAAACCAAAAACAGTTCCAGAACGCTCTGTTACCCCACAATTGATTTCCACGTCCTCGCTGTTTTTCAGCACCAAATTTAAATGTAAAAGCGTAAACTTTTTTTTTTTTTCCTTCTTTTAACCGTTGCTTGGAGGACAAAGCACTTCAGGTCGCTTTGTCAAAGAAATAAATGGTTTAGAGTTTCTGTAGCTATATTCTTACAGGTCAATTCTGAAATTCTGAATTTGGAATGTTACAAAGTAGCCCGTGCCTTAAGATAAATGTTGAGGCAAACTTCCCGGAATCAACCAAAGCATACTAAGAAGCAAATACTCCAAAATGGTAAAAATAGCACGGTCTCACATCTTCAAGGGGACTCTCATACCTGTCTTTCACTGAATATATTTTCTTTTAAATACTAGACTTAATAAAAATGAACTTTTAATTAAAATTCACAATGTAGAAGATGAAAAATTCAAACTTTTTGACAATATCGGCCATTCATTCATAAAATAACTTTAGATTTTCAATGTTTTGCTATAAATATACATAAGTCCCAGATAAAATGAAGTTTTAAATGAAAATTAAAATATTTTCCTAATGTAAATTCTCAAATCTCGAAATGATAAACTTAAATATTTACAATTTTTTCTGTTACTGTTGATATCATGTTTAGGTATAATAGGGGGAGTAGGATTTCAAATAAATAAACATTTAGAAAATGTTTGCTATACCCATAGTGTAGCATTCAGTGTAAACTCAGAACACAAACTGACTCAAAATTAAAAAGGAAAGAAAAAACAAGCATATTTTAAGCATATATTAAGTCATAAGAACAGGGTTTTGTTTGTTTGTTTTAGAAAACAAAACAAGATACATAAAAATAATGAAAAATATATCCCTCCACCCCCAAAAACTTAAATAGGCTAATAATAGAAGCCATGTTAGCTTGATTAGGGAACAAATGAATTGCTAATAATCAGGTTTGAGAACTGCATATTTGATACTTTTATATTTTAAAGGAGGATATATATATCGCTGCAGTTTTTTTTTTTTGACCCATCCATTCTGTCTTTACTGAGTATGACATTTATGATGATGTTCTCCACAGCATTTTTCCAAAAATAGTGAAAAGTAGAAATAATATATGTATCAATGTAGCATAGACAAATTAATGGGTATACATAATTTGTAATACAAAATGCTAACAAAAATAATGTAGCTAGCTATCTAGTGATATAAAAAAGCGTATGGCATACTACAAAAGTTATTTTTGGACAACAAAATGTGAATATCACATACATATATAATTATATTAAATATATATATTTGTACATACTAAATATATAGAAATATGTATACTAAGTAGATATATATAGATAAATATTCAATTGATATATTTGTAAATGTTATAAAATCTGATATCTATATTTATATCTATATATCCAACTCTATATAAGTAGTTATATATTGTGTCTAACATAGTTGTAAACATCCTAAAATATCTGGATGCATAAGCAAATTTAAAAAGCAGTATGAAATTAAATAGGGAAAACAAAGGAATACTTTGTATAAATTCTGAAATTTTTAACTTGTCAGCTTCTGTAATTTTTAAGTATTTTCAGTAATCTATTGATTTTGTAATTTAAAGTATTCTAGCCCTCTCTCTGTTGAAGTCCATCATCAGTGGTTCCTTACCGTTTGCTCTTTTTAGGACTCTAATGTCTCTCCTCACACTAATTACCAAAATACTCAGTACCAGCTGGGAGCCTGGGTTCTCAGCAATTTAGTTTTTTCCTGCTCCCATACTTTCATTTTTGGATGACAGATGGCGCTCTAACATGGGTCTTTGATAGCTACACACAGCTCTAATGTTGACACTTTACATATGAATAAAGTGAATTTTAATTAGGAAAATGGGGTTGTTCTCGGGGCTTACACGTTTCTTTTGAGAACAGTATATTGATGTAAAATTTTAAAAGCAGGTTTTAAGGGTTTTAGCAACAGGCGAGAATAAGACATTCTACATGTGCTGAGAAAGGGTTGCAAAATAAACTCTCCTCTAACTACTGACTGGAAGGGTTGGAGAGTGCTTTTTCTTATAATCTAGCATTTTTTTCTGGGCTCAAGACCTCTCCCAAAGTTTGAAGCCCCAGAAACATTAATAAACAGTGAGTCTGGGGATAAAAAGATTTTTTTTGTGTGTGACACATCATGGTTGGAATAGGCAAAAAGGGCCAAAGCAGTGGATTAGGTATTAGAAAATTTTGAGAAATCATAAACAAAACAAAACAAAACATACATTTAAAATGAAATACTTGAAATGAGAAGGTCAGTTACCAATGGGGGAAAAAATGTTTGAATTCCAAATTCCCTAAGCCAACAATTTTAAAACTGTGAATAAAATATTTTAAGTCATTTCACGTTACTACATTTCCAAGAGTTTGTGGGCTTATAGAAGCCCCTGCCTCATGATATTACAAATGAATTTTTAACTCCTTGGTACCTCACAAGTGCTGGTGAAGAAAGGATAATAGAAAAATATAACATTGAATACAAAACATGTATGTATGAAAAAGCCATATTTTATAAATAGGATATTTCAAATAAGAAAAGCAAGCACTAAAGAGGTTTTTTGTTTGTTTGTTTGTTTTTTGTTTTGTTTTGTTTTACAAAAAATAATGTTGGAGTAAGGAAATGCTTGAAAATACATGGAAACATGCCAAAGGGCATGGAAGCCAGCCTGAAGGAAGCAAATTTGGGAAAATAAATGCATCAAAATAAGTAAGAGTTGTATCATATCCCAAAACAACATAAGCATCCATGAATCCTTACTTAGACTCATTTACGTCAATATCCTGTCCTCAAAAGTAATGTGTGAGTCCTGAAACAACTCCATTTTTTTAGTTAAAATTCACCTAATAAGTCTGCACTTACATAAATAATTTGATAAATAAACATACAGGGAAATAAGACAAATATGAAGAAGAGTCCTGAATAACTTATGTAGATATTCCCCTCCCAAGCTAGTAGAGCAGTAACTCAAAACTCTTTAAGTGCTGGCTGTTCATACTGGCTTGCTTTAAAAAAAAAAAAAAAAGTAAATTTTGAGAAACCCGACAATTACCACCTCAGCCAGATATTGATATTCAAGGTCAATATCCACAGTGCTGTTATCTTGATAGTATGTACCATTGATATGAAGTGATTAAAATGGTACTTTTCCACTGTTCTCTCCCTCCCCAAAACACACAGACTCAATTTAATTATGAGAAAAGCATCAAATAAATCCCATTTGAGGGACATTATACAAAATACTTGCCCAGTGGATCTCAAAAGTGTCAAAGTCATTAATAACTAATAAATTCTGAGAAGATTTCACAGCCTCTTCTATCCTAAGGAGACATGACAAGAAATGTACCATAGTATCCTGGCTGGAATCCAGGAACAGATAAATCAGATTAGGTGAACACTAAGGAAACTTGAGTAAAGTACAACTTTTAGTTAACAAGAATGTATTCATATTGGTTCACTAATTATAAGAAACATACCATACTTATGTAAAATGTTAACAATAAAGGGGGACCTGGGTGCCTCAGTCAATTGAGCATCTCTTGATTTCAACTCAGATCATGATCTCACGGTTGTGAGTTTGAGTCTCACATTGGGCTTCATGCCAAGTGCAGAGTCTGCTCATCCTTCTTCCTCACCATCCTCTCTAATAAATAAATAAAAATAAACTCTTTAGGAATGGCTGGGTCACTCAGTCAGTTAAGCATCTGCCTTCAGCTCAGGTCATGGTCCCAGGGTCCTGGAATCAAGTCCTGCATTGGGTTCCTTGCTTGGTGGGGACCGGCTTCTTCTTCTGCCTGCCACTGCCCCTGCTTGTGTGGCCTCTCTCCCTGACAAATAAACATATTTAAAAAAAACTTCAAAAAATAAAGTTTTAAACATTTATTTGAAAATGTTAATAATAAGGAAACTGTATGTGAGACTACAATAGAAACTTTGAATAAGAATATAGGAACTCTCTGTACTATCTATTATATACTGTTTCTGTAAATTTGAAACAATTAAAAAAATAAAGATAGGAATGGATTTGAACCCAGTGAGTAAAATGAGAGTCATTAATTCAAACAGATATAAAGAATGAATGAACGAATGAATGAGAAGGGGAAATTCTTTCTGACATTAAGGATACTGGGTAACAACTAAATAAGGAATGATAAAGTAGGGATGCGGAGTCATCAAAGTAAGCATCATCAATATAAGTACAAATCAACATTATATGTTTCCTGAAATGATGCTTTGGGAAGAACTCAATATCATTTCAATAACATTCTTGCTAAAAATGTATAACATAAATCTAACCATGGGGCAACATCAGACAAACACAAACTAAGAGAAGTATTTTACAAAATAACTGACTTGGATGTTTCAAAAACATAAAAGTCATGAATCACAAAGAAACACTGAAGAATTACTCTAGACAAAAAGAAACTAAAAATACATGAAAATGGAACAGAACCTGTAATCCTGAATCCCAAAATAATAATTGTAAAGGACATAGTTGAGATAATTGACAAAATTTGAACATAGATTTTAGAGTGGGTAATAACATTTAATCAATCCTAAATATCCTGAACTATGATTGATAAGAGAATGTCAGTATTATTTGAAAGGCATTCTAAAGTACTTAGGTTTGAAAGAACATGCTCTGTCTCACTTATTTTTAAGTCGTTTGGAAATAAAAATTCAAAAATAAAATAAAATAATGCCAATGCCTTCTGCCCCCCAAAAAGGAGTGCAAATGTATTAAGTTCCAATATTGTGCATAATGTCTATGATAACTATCCAGAAAAGGAGTAGCCAAGGTTCTGGAATGAATGGCAGATTAAGTTACCATTGTCATTAACTAGTATGGCTGGCTAATTCCCACTATGACTGAAGAAATACTTGTGAAATGAAAGATAACATCAAATAGTTAGAATGTTGTTGAGTGTCCCCAGAATATAATAAATCTCTGGTTTTCAACTGAATGGAAGAAATGAGCAATTTTTATTGTTACTCATTATTTCCTCTTTGACTTCAATATCTCAGTTTTGAACAAAATTTGAAGAAAATGTTTTGAAGGGTCATCATATTATTCATGGTTTTCCCACTCTAAACATAGATATCTACCTCAGGTGCTTGATGTTGGAGTTCTCAGCTGGACCCATCCATCTACCAACTGCATCACCAGGACTCTGGCCAGGACAGGAATAGAGCCTGGCATGTATTTTAAAGTCATAGAAATGCATTGGAGATTACCATGTGCCCTCTGACTGCCATGAATCATGAATAGATTCTGTGATTACTTTCCATGTGGTTGACAATATATTTAGAGTGATTTTGAGTTAGAATTTTGAAAATTATCTGTCCTTCACAGCTGTGGAAAGCTATATTATAAAATACAATGAGTAATTGTACAGATTGTACTCACATCTAAGCCTCTGTCCTATTCTGGGTGGGTTTTCCCCTCACTCCATCAAAACAAATCTTTTAAACATCCTTGTGGATACTCTTGCTGTTAAAACTGGAGATGACCCATGAGGACTGTGGACTCTGAGAAACAAACTGAGGGTTTTGGAAGGGAGGTGGATGTGGGGATGGGTGAGCCTGGTGGTGGGTATTAAGGAGGTCACGTATTGCATGGAGCAATGAGAGTGGTGCATAAACAGTGAATCTTGGAACACTGAAAAAAATAAAATTAAGATGTTAAAAAAAACTGGTGGACATTGCCCACTGTTCATTTTCTTTTATTACTCATCTTCATTCAAGTGTTTATAAACCCCTTTGTTTTTAAGTAACCTCTGTTTCTGACCCTGCATTCTCCTTATTTCCCACAGAACACTCTGATTCATACAATTCTGTCTCATTTATTGGTTCCTTCTCCAGTGTTCATAAACTTAAAATGCAGTAATCCTTAAGCAATGGTGGTGGGCCCTCCATATTATCCTTTTCCAGGTGTGCCAAATGTGCTGCAACAATTTGACTCCTTACATCCAAGTTATTGGGTAGTCCCTAGCTACACTAACTCTGGGGGATGGCCACATGCATTGTTTTCGCCAACAAGAACATCTCAAATGTGACACAAGAGATGCAGGAAAAGTACTTGCGCGTTGGAGCTTGCCTTCTCGTAATGCACTTAAAAATACCATAATTATATTTAAAAGGCTGGGATAGCCTGATAATGATGAGGGACATATTGCCAAATCCTCCCTGTCACCTAACTTGCCACCAAGCCAAACTTTGCATGCTTAGATGATTCCAGGCTAGACCAATCAGCTGCAGTTGAGGTGTCCCAAATTGGAAGAACCACTGAAATGACACATGATGTTCTTTTAAGCCACAAAATTTGGGGGTTAGATTGATACGCACCAAAGCTAACCAATACATAGGGACTTAGAAATGTGGTGGTACTGTAACAAAAATATAAAGCACCAGCTTTGTAGTGGAGAAGCACGTACAAACTGAAAATGCAGTGAATAAACTGTTAAGGAAAACTGGAAAAAGAGGAGCAAACTTCTTGGGCATCGAGGATGGAAAAATGGCAAGGAAATAGTAATCACAGCTTTTAAAAATGGAGATCCATGGCATATCATGGTAAAAAAAGTGGTAAAACTATTGCCAGTGGTAAATTCAATGATCTATCTAATGATTTTATGTATACTGGAAAGATGATTTCCAGGTAGAATCGTTCACATGTCAATTGGCTTCTTGTAGTTAAGTGTGATAAGGTGCAACAAAGGAGACAGTTGAACTAAAAAATGAGCTGATGAAAGCAAAATTTGGGAGACACACAAAAGTAAACAGAACATGGTGAATTGGAAAATAAAACTATTTCTGACTCACAATCTCAAGTAATGAAGTTAGTTTAAATAATAAATGATTATTCTTTTAAGACTCTAAATTTGGACATTAAGTTGGCTTTCTATGTAAGTATGTGACTCCGTGCTTTTATCTCCAGCCCAGATGTCTTATGACTCCACATGTACATATCCTACAGCTAACTTGTAATCTACTTGAATTTTCACAGATTTTTTTTCTATATATAAAAAGAAATTGAACCCCACCACATCCTCCTGAAACATACTCTCATTTCACTGTTCTACATCTCAGTAAATTGTTATTCTTATAATAAACTGGTGTCTTAGGCCAAAAGCCTCGGTTACCCTCCATATTTCTTGATGATTCACTCTCACCCACTCTCCTCTGCCGAATTCTATCTTACTTACATTGAAATATATAACCCAAATACATGAATTTTTCATCACTAAGATAATTCAAGCAACTTTATCTCTTGCTTGGATTACTGAAAAAACCTATCAATAGCAGGAAAATATTTTGGGATACTAATCTATTTTATTCTTTCTCATATTTTCCCTTCATTTTCTCCATTCAAGGATATAATCATATCTCTGCATGTTAAATTAGTGGTAGATTCAGCAGGCCTCAAATCTGTTATATTCTTCAAGTCTTCTCAGCTTGTTTCCCAAAACCCACACCCTACATGGGAGACAGGGTTTAATGGTAAAGCAAAAATACCTCAGCCAAAAGCAGGGAGAAAGGTTAAGCTACTTCATCCACCAGACTGGAAAGAGTGTTTTGTGGGCTGAGACGAAAGAATGACTGGAAGAGGAGAGCAGAATAGATACTGGAAAGCAGAAGGGGCTCGGGCTCACTCTTCCCTCGATTCACTGGAGGCAGGACAACATCTTATGGTGAAAAAGACTCTGCGGTGACTGGAAGTAAGAATTGCAGGGAACACAGATTTAAGGTCCATACAAACCAGGAGAATGTCTTCATTATGTTGACCCTTTCTGTTTGCTTGTGTCCTAATGGGCATGCAAGAGTCTGTCCCCAAATCATGTTAACATGAAGGCATAGGCATGGCTGACCAATTGGAACAAAACAAAGTAGCACAACAACAGAAATCAATTTCCATGTTTGAGAAGACCCTCTGAACCCCTCTGCATTTCTTTTTTCTTATATATGCCTTTTATAGGCCCAGGTGTGTAGACATAGGTCTGGGCAAGAGAGTTCCTAGGACAGCAGAAGTAACTGTTAAGCCTACTAGGAAATAAAATATTGTCTAGCTCCTATTCTTGCCTACATGTAAGAGGATTCAAAAGGTTTGAGTATCAGTTTGAAAAATGTATCTGATTTTCTAAGTCACTGCTTTCACTCAAATGTGTATCGGAAATCCTTAAACCTCTTTCAACTTTTAACTCACCCATGGTCACATTATTGCTTAGTCCTCACTCCAAATTCAACCTCAGGATCCCCTCCATCCTTTCATGATGTTTGGACAGGCATCTAGCAGGAAAACTGAGACAAAATGTACAGTGCCATATTTAAGTCTTTTTCTCAGCTAAATGATCAGGAAATAGGTGATTTACCATTAGCAGCTTAGAAGGAGGAATAGAGAGTCAGTGAGAAGACTTAAAAAAATCATCTCTTCTTAAAAGCTCCCCCTCAAATTCTTACTTAGGACACAGCCATGAGGGACATGGGGATCAGTGAGGGTGCCCTATTGCACCAATAAAACAGAGCATTGTCCCAGAAATGGCAGATACCAGCTTAGTTTGGGCAGGCAAGGAGAGGAAACGCCTCAGAGTCGGATCTTGGAAACTAGTTAATCCTCAGTGAAAAATGCCTCATTTTCCTTGGGCTGTTTCCACCACCGTGTCTCAGCACTCTGCCCAAGTTCCTAGCACAGTACATGTACCAGGACCACTCAGAGGGCCCACTCCCATTTTGATGGGACTGAGTCCAGCTGATAATTTGCATTTCTAACAATTTAGAGGTGCTGCTGCTGGTGGTATGGAAAGCACGCTCTGAGAACCATTCATTGTTCAACCACCCATGGATTCTTGAAATATAGCCTCAAGGTGAGAGAGAGGCAGATAAGGAGCGGGACTCAGTGAGGTGAGACTTCTTCGGGCCTGCTCACCTCCAATCTGTCAAAGTGCCCAAACTTTCTTCATGCAGCTGTTCTATTTCCAAAATTAAGGTTTGTTACTTGACTCTAATCCTCCTCTAGTGACCTGCATAGTTCATTTCCAATTCCCAATACCCCAGTGAGATGTTAGAGAATAGAAAGGGGCAATACTTGTATAGTTCGGCTGTGTCTGTTGATGCAGTAACATGTCACAAAATGAACACTTGGGGGCTGTAAGCTCCAGCACAGGGAGGAGCAGGAGAGAATGACAGGCCAACACCCCTCACTAACTCCCCCGCCCTGCCCTCGAGCTTTCTGGAAGGTGCCAAACCAGCGCAGCCGCAAAGCAGTCTCCGCAGTGCTGTAAAAAGAGTGCGCATGCGCCAGGAAGCCCCCTCCCTCGTGAAGTCGGCTCTGCAGTGGATCAAGAGTGCGCATGCGCAAGGAAAGCCCCTTCCTGCGTGAAGCAGACCCCTGCAGTGCAGTGAAAAAAGTGCGCAAGCGCCAGGAGGCCCCCTCCCTTTCAGGGCTGTGAGCTGGTCTCTACCCATCTCCACCCACCTCCTCTTCCAGGTGATTGACACTAGAGTTGGCCTAAGGGATGAAGAGCTGCAGAATGGTGGTCCTAGGAGGCTGTTTTCCAAATACAAATGCGACATCAACATTTAGTGTACTGCGACATAACTTAGACGCCACTCCCTGTCCCCAGTCCGATAGAGTTCAGAATAGGGAAGTGAGCTAACAGTGGGCTGGGGTCAGATGAGCTCAGATTTCTAGAAATCAGGGGTCTCTTACAGAGATTCTCAGTTCACTCTGATTTCTTCAAAACTCTTCACCCTTGCAGCCTTCAGATGGCATGTTCCGAAGTCCAAAACTAACCTTTGCGCTTTCTCTGCTTCCTAAATCATAGGCTATCATTGTTAAACAGTTTTTTAAACTCTACACACCTATACCAATGAGGTGCAGAGCTTCTTCCAAATTCTATTGCACAAGTATAGGGAGTGAGGATAGTAGCGGAGAAGAGGGCCTAATAAATTTGATGTTCTGTAAAGAGGAGGTGAGTCCATTTGGAACCAGATATCTAAAGCAGAGGAGAGAGAGGTGGAGAGAGCACGTACCCCTGCTGGCCCCTCCCCCACATCTGCCCTCAAAGTCTCACCCTGCCCTTCACTATGCCTTTGTTCTCAGGCTAAGAACCACATTTCCCAAACAGACTCGTGTTTAAACATTCTGGTCTCATACTGGCCAATATTACAAACCATCAGCATCCTCCCCCAAGACAGAGCCCTATATAGACAAGACAACTTTGGGCAGCAGAGTTCTGGGATAGCACAGCAAAGTTTTTATTTCTAATATTAGCTCAACACTTCCTAAGGTACAGCATTTTTTTCATAGACATTAAAGATTGTCTGAACATATTATCCCTTCACCTTCTATCAGGAGCTTACATAACCTCACAGTTCTATCAGACTGAAGAGTAGGTAGACATAACATGACACGTAGGTGAAACCTGGTTAGAGTACTAACATCTCTCATTTGGGTGACTGTAGTATTCTCTAAACATGTCTTCCTGCTTCTTCCTGTTGCCTTCCTCCAGCCCATAATCATCAATACAGCAGGATGACTCAGACTTGTACAGCCTCTGTTCAAACCCCTGCAATGGCTGCTCACTGCACTCAGTGGAAAGTCAGTGGAAGGCAGAGTATCCTAATCACTATGAATGGCTATGAATGTCCCTTCTGACTTCAGCTGAGCTCCAGCCACACTGCCCCCCTTTCCATTCCCCTGACAAATGAGCTCTCTTGGAGGTCTTTTGCTTTCTTCTTAGAACAACCCCCACTCTGCTCCTGCTTGATTAACTCTTTCACTTCCTTCAAATCTCTCCTCCAAATTTTCCTTATCTGAATCCTTTCCCAACCACTGTATTCACTTTTGAAATTTGGACCTCCTAACCAAGCACTCTCTAGTAATCTTACTTTGATACTTTTGTCTTTTTGCTCAATGCATTATTGCCTTCTTACCCCCTATATAATTTATTGGACATGCTATATAAATATGTAAATAATAATTGTAAACTTCTCTAGAACAAGGAGCTTTGTTTTTTTTTTTACACTGATGTATTTTAAGGCCCTTGGACAGTGTTCAATATATAGTAGGTATTCAATAAATATTTCTTAAATAAACAAATGAATGAATGAGTATTTTGGTCTTAGGAGTAAGACACACAATGAAATGACAGTTTAGGAACCATGAGGTTAGTGGGAAAAATAAAAATAGTGAGAAAAAGGGACATAGCAAAATTATTAGGCTTATAAATAGTCTTTCTAAACCCTCTCTTGAGTTTTGAGCAAAAGGATAATGTCAGCACAATGAAGATGTTGTATGGAAGCAAGAAAGTACAGGCACCAGAAAGTTCCAGAATAGAGAGATGCCCTTTTACTGCTGCTGTGTTCGTCCTGCCTCAGTAAACTGATCCACAAGTCGCTCGCCAAGCTTGCTTCCCTAGAACAAAATGTGTACACATTTGGGCATGAAACTTGTTTTCCCTGGAAGGCTTCGATTTCACAATTAGTGGCCTCAGTCTGAATATTTCAGTCTCTACTTGTCTGAATCACATAGTCTGTCCTCAGAAGTCCACCCTTGTCCCTTAGCCAAGGAGGGCTTCGAGGGATTAGCTGCCTAGAATGAGCAAGGAGACTGGCAGGAGTCACTGTTCCCTTTTTGAGATCAGGGCACGGCTATCCTGGAGCCTCTGTTCTGTTCATGTGACCTCAGAAAAGCCTCTTCTGGGGTAGATATTTTTAATATCTTGCAAAATGTGAAATGTGCTTACACTCAGAACTATTTTATTTTTTCTGTAAATAGACTTAAAAAGAAGAAGAAGAAGAAGAAGAAACATAAGAATATCCACTGAAACATTGTTTGTGATAGTGGGAAAATTAGAGATGATCTTATTATCTATAAATAGGTGACTCACCAAAAAAAGGTGAATCTAATACTGGAAATCATACATCTGACATAATATGGAAAATTGTCTGGTATTGTAAAATATCAATTCCAAAATTAATTAAAAGCAACATGTGTATATAGGTAGGAATTTTTGGTGTATTTGTATAAGCATCATCCTCTTTGTAGATGCTGGCCAGTTTGTAACAGTGACTGTTTCTATTAAGTTAAATGTGGGGGGAATTTGGCAAAGTACTCATTAATATATTTATACACCCTAGAATGTTTGAATGTTTGCAGTAACTATGAATTATTTTTGTTATTTCCAAGTTCCTGCTCCACTGACCTCCTTAATCACTATGTTCTCAGCTCTCTGCACCTTTTCCGAGTTTTTTCTTGCCCCGTCCCCCCAATTCAAAACCATTTTTCCCTGCAGTTCTTGGGAATTTTTTGAAGTAGTTTGCTTTTTGCCCAGGAGTCCCGGTTTTGAATGCCAGGTGGCGCTGTAATCTGATTGGTAGAGACCATCCTAACAGATGCCTCAAGTGAGAATGAAGATCATATTAAGGCAGAATTTTCTTTTTTTTTCCTTTCCTTTTCTTTCTTTCTTTCTTTTTCTTTTTATTTTTTTACATATAACACCTAGTGCTAATTGCAATACGTGTCCTTCTTATATGCCCATCATTGGGACCACTACATCAAAAACTAATGAAATATTGTATGGTGACTAACATAACATAACAATAACAAATAAATAAATAAATTCAGAAATAAATAAATAAATAGCAGCAAATTTGGATATGCTTGGGATTTGTTTATCGGGATCCATTAGGTTGGAATCTACAGAAATAAGCCAAAAGGGGAAATTCATGAGGGATGTGCTGTCAAATTTTACACTCAAAAAGCTTTCCTCTTCCAAAAACAAAACAAAAAAACTAAATAAACAAAAAAAGATACTTGAGATAATAGGTTTTAAATGAAAAGAATGATCAATTTGAAAAACATTCCCTCCGATTGTAATGATTTTCATTATAATGAAAAGCTTCATTATACTGTAGCTGATTTTACTCGATGGAAAAAAACCTGTTTTAAGCATTTTTGTTTTTTTAGTAGAACTTCTGCCTGTTGGTACCTGCAAAAATCTCAATTTAGAGTTTTTCTAATTGATTACTTCTGAAGAAACTGAAAATCTGAATGATGAGTTAGAGGGAAACATTTTAAATTTATGTTCAAGTGTACACAGAAACATATTCAAAAGGCAATGAGAAAAACCGGTGAATTATATAAAAATTCAAATCACAGCCCCATGTGATAGAATTAAACATGTTTATCGGCAATTTGTATATCCATGTTGCTATTCGGCAACAATGTCAGCAAACCACTGGATATTCGCCAGACATCAGGGTCACGAGGAAGCTGAAATTCTGGAAGCAAACGATGTCAAATGAGAACAGGCAAATCATTATGTTTTCCAAATGTTTTATTATTCTGTATGATTGTAAGGAAGTTTTATTTTTTAAAAAAAATCTTTAAAAGTTAAAGAAATTAAACTAGAGATTAAGAATAGAGGACATTAACAGTGACAGATTTTTTTAATCTTTGTCACTTTTTTGTCACTTTTATCTGCAGGAAGTTTAAGTTATATTAGAACATTTGTGAAATAAATATTTCTAATCAACTGAAGTGTAACAGAATTTTCAGAATATATAATATATTCCTCATATTCAATAGTAGACATGTAGATGCATTTTTTAATATAGAACAGTTTTATGCTCACATTCACCAAAATAAACATTAGCCAAATATTTTTAAAATATGAGTTTGAGGGTCACTGTATCATTATCGGTGCCTGGTTCTCCCACCTCTCCAGTGTCACCCTAGTATAGAGATATCTACCATAGGGACTTGCTGCTATTTAGGTTTCCAGCTGGACCTATCTATCCACGAAGCCCACCCTGGGCCCCTTGCAATGGCTAGAATAGAGATGGTATGGTATGTCTTTAAAGCCACCGAAATATGTCAGAGGTTTCCAATATGCTCCCTCAGGACTGTAGGGAGTTAGGAGGAGAATATTCGCTTATGGTTAGTACGTTTCTTACCAGGAATCTGCTTTGGAAATGATGTTCTGAGGCCTCTCAGAAGGAAGACAGGGTCAGGAGAGGGAAGCGGACCCCCCCTTATACGGTGACAGAGCATTCACTTTCCAGTTTGCTTTTAAGAGGTTTTCTTTCTTATCTTTCCACCCAAGGACTCTTACCAAGGTCTCTGCTAACCTTCATGTTGTTAAATCTAAGGGACATGCATCACTGCCCTGGAGACCTCACTACGGCCTCTGCCCACCCAGAAGCTTTTATCCTCTAACCCCAACACACTCCTAGTCTTCTAGACAGGACTTTTTCAGTCTCTTTTCCTTGCGTTTTCATGGCTCTGATTTTTTTTTTAACTGTCCTGTACAAAGTCATATTCCTGTCTGAGTTAATCATTTATCCTTTGTCAAACCCCAACTTCTTTTTCTTTTCTTACTGGTAAACCTTCTGCTGAGTTTCCCTCAGAGCCTACATCAGGACCCTGCTTAGCCCATGTGGAAACCCAAATTCAGTTCTATGCAGGCAGATTTCTCTTGGGCAAATTGAGGGTAATTAGCAAGAGCCACACTTTGTCTTTGATGATAAGAACAGAAAATGAATTCGCTACCATGAGCTCAGGGGAGGGGTAGGAGGCAGGCAGGGGAGAAAACACCAACACTCCACCTCTGGAGCCCCCTCTGCTCCCTCCCCCGCCAGAACTGGCGCAGGCGCAGAGGCTACCCCTGCATTGCACCAAGGCAACTGCGCAGGCTCCAGAAGGACCGCTCCCTGCACAGAGGGTGGGGGCTGGGTGCCCTCTGCTCCCCTTGGCAACACTTTTTCTTGAATCCTGACGTGTGCTTTATTGAAGGGGTGGGGAGGCTGCAGGAAAATGGCTTTGAAAGCCAGATTTCCTCAGACAGATGCAATTAGAACCTTCTGGATTATACCAGCCTGAGTTTGACACCCACCAGCAGTCCCTCCAACTCCCATCCCTGTCTGTGCCCCTCTAATTTGGGCCTTTGGTCAGAGAGGAATGGAAGTGATCAGGTGCAGATACCGGATTTTTGTTTGTTTGTTTTGCTGTTCAGTTAATTTGGCCTTCCAGAATCATCTCACCATCCATCATTTAAGTACTCTAATGAAAGAGACAGATGTGCTTACTTTCCATAATTATCAAGTGGGTTTTTTGTTGTTGTTGTTTTGTGTTTTGTGTTTTTGTTTTTGTTTTGTTTTGTTTTTTGTTTTTGTACTTTTTTTTACCCTTTGTGACTACAGTATCCCTTTCAGGTATACATGGTGAGGGTACTCACTGAATGACAAGGGGGAGAATCCTCTCTGGCTTTCTGTGCTGATGGCACATTAAAAACACTTTATGGAAGGACAGTGACATGATGAGGGGAGGTATGGCAGAGATTACAGGAGCTTCTGAGATGCTGGTAATGTTGTTTATCTAGATCTGGGTGCTAGATACACAGGTGTGTTCACCTTGTTAAAAATGATTAAAGTTACATTTACAACATGCATCTTTTAATAGTTTTCTTAAAATAAAATCAAAAGCAAATGCACCAACAAAAAACAAACAAAATCAAGAAACAGACAAGCAAAAAACTTAGAGGTCATGAGTTCAGGCAGAGGGACAGGCCAGTAAAGACAAACACACACACACACACACACATACACACACATGCACACACAAACACACACCCCACAGATACATGGACACACACACAGTTACATGCACATACACACAGAGACATGTGCTTCATCACCCTCAACTGACCCTCCCCCAGACATCAGTATGGTGCCTAGGCAAGGGTGTGTGTAAGATTCTCAATTTTGCATCAAGAAAATATGTTCTTGACCAAGATTTCTCCTAGCATGTAGAGCTCCCTTCCTCATTCCTTCAGCCTGCCTACCACTGACCATGCACCCTTCCTCCTCTTTGTCACCAGGTACAGGATAGGGTACTAAGTTTTTCAGACATCCTCAGTTTAGAACATTCTGGTTTCTACCTAGCCACTTCATGCAGTACTCTGTCTTCTGCATCCCATCGGAGATCCCAGCAGGGTAAGGCTTCTGGATCAAGAGCTTTGAGTGAGAAGTGGGGCTGATAGCAGTAAAGCTCACACTTCACCCAAAACCTTCATACCTGAGACCATGCTTTGTTTTTCAGGGTGCCTGAAGCAAATCATTAGGCCTCTTAGTTAATACTGTCACAATCGTCATCCTGGCCTTTCCACAGATCATATCCTCAGTCAGTTTGTGGGGTTTCTGTGTATTGTCTTGGCTTTTGTGTGTGCATCACATTTTCCTGTTCCTTCTGATGTTGAATAATTTTGGACTGTTTCCTAGACAATTTGAATGATACATCATAAACAATCTTGATTGTGGTGTTTTTCTGAATAGTACATCTACATATGTATCTTTTTAAGGCAGGCTGTTAATTTGGTGGAACAGTAACTACAAAGTCCATCTCCCCTGCTACCGGGGAGGGGGGGGAGCCTGGGTTCAGGTCTATGCTGGATTGCTTAGAGTCTTTACTGTGAGCCTATTTCAGGGATCATCCAGAGAGTTATGCAGAGAGTATGAGCAGGATTTAGCCCTCCTCTCTCTGACTTTTCTTTTTTTTTTCCTGAAACTGCCTCTTCATTCTCTAGCTTATATGAGTGTCCTAAACTCTAGCCTCTGATTTTTCATGCCAGTAAAACAGCTGGTTTGGTTTTTCCTCTGGAATTTTAGCTTCCCTTCATGGGAAGGGACTTCGAACTTCCCTCTGGCTAAAAACCATAAAACAATGGGGAACTTATCCACCACTGTATCCCCATAACCAAGTGTTGACTCCCCTCTAGTATCTGACTTTGATTGCTCTTCAGTGATTTCAAAGAGTTGTTTTTACATTTTATCTTATATTTCTATGTAAAAATTATTTCTCTCAATGATAGAGAACAAATTGAGGGTTGCTGGAGGGGAGGTGGGCAGGGTATGGGCTAAATGGATGATGGGGATGAAGGAGGTCACTTGTGATGGGCATCAGGTGATGTATGAAAGTGCTGAATCACTAAATTCTACTCCTGAAACCAATATAACACTGCATTTTAACTAATTAGAATTTAAGTAAAGTCTTGAAACAAAACAAACAAAAAAGAAAACATCATTAAAAAAGGGAAAATAAAATAAAATTGTTTATATTATAAATTTCAAGGAATATATTTAAAGTGTTTAACATTATAATTCAATATTATAACAATATTGTATTATTAATAAAACATTAATATTTGCATTAATATACTGATACATGATTAATATGAAATTATATATTATATTTTATATATATAATATATATTATATATATGTATATGTGTATATATATACACACACA
The DNA here is from genome assembly GCF_963455335.1 of Martes martes. NCBI lineage: Eukaryota > Metazoa > Chordata > Mammalia > Carnivora > Mustelidae > Martes > Martes martes. The sequence continues at coordinate 22,059,732 of NC_137894.1, read as the reverse complement.
CACACACACACACACACACACACTTAAATACTTAAACCAAATATATTTATTTAGTTTTTGTTATCTGCAGGAGGATTGTTCCAATAGGAGATATTTGGCCATGGCCTGAAACATAACCTCAAGTTAGTTTTTTTGTTTGTTTGTTTGTTTAAGTAGGCGCTATGACCAGCAAGTAGCCCAATGTAGGGCTTGAACTCACAACCCTAAGATCAAGACCCAAGCTGAGATAAAGAGCCAGACATTTAACTGACTGAGCCACCAAGGCACTCCTCAAGTTGGTTTACTTGAAACATACTAGGAGAAGCACACAGACTGCTCCAAATCCCTAGACTTAAATAAATTCAGGAAAGACAGATTAAGAACATTTCTGTGAATACATCTCAGGGCCTCCCACTACATAGAGATACCAGAAAATTGCGTTTCAGATACCATGACTTTTGGTGTGGAGCATGCAGAGGAAGGAGAAGAAGGGTAGTAGGGAGGCACAAAGGCTTATAAAACCAAAATAGTGCCTCCCCTTGCACCCATCTAAAAGAAGGACATAGGAGAAATGAACAACCTGGAGAGGGGCAGAGAAAAGGTGTGGGCTCCAAAGACAGTGCTCCCACACAGAGGATTGCCTGCTCACCCTGTACACTCATACGTGCTCTTTCGCCAATGTGGTCTGAGGAATGAAACCTCAGGTTCATAGGACTGCCCACCTTTATGAAGAACATAAAATTTTCTTCTTTGCTTTAATAAACAAAATGATACAGCACATTTCCGAACAGTATTCCTAGCTTTGCAGAGCCCTCTTCAGGGAGCTGGGGACCTGGAATGAGGAAAGAAACAGACAGGAAGCACAGTTCTTTTTTTTTTTTTTCCCCCTTAGAGATTGCTGTTCTTTCCATTTAGCCCTCATAAAGTATCTACACTCTCCAAGTGCTGACCTCACTCCTCGGGAAAATGCAGCATCAATTCTATTCAAGGCTTAAATTGTGGATTTTTTTTTTGAATTTTATTTAGTAAGAATTTTGTTTCCACAGTACCTTATGTTCTTTTATTGTGTCATTCCTATTCTCTTTCATCATAATGTGCAATGTGCTTTCTATTGAACTGGCACCCTCCCTAAGGATGTCATACAGCAAGGGTGCCCTCTATGTCCAATTAGCACATAAAGAAGATAAAGAGGGTAGAATCTGGATCTGAAGCCATGCTTTTATTTGATAAAGGAGTGATTAGACAGGCAGAGACTGAAGACCAGTGAGGGAGGTTGGTTCTATGTTATGAGGGGACATTAGTGGACCCATAGTGGTTACTATGCAAGTCCTCAAACAACAACTGGCATTTTGTGCAGACTCCAGAAACATCCTGGGACATGTAAGATGCCATCCACCCCGACATCTCTTTAAGCCATATTGTAGTGATTTGCCCCAAATCAAACTTCAAATATACTCTAATTTCTTATAACAGATTACATATTAGGATTTATTGGATCTTATTGATCATAGTATCTAGGACTTGAAGTCTGAAATAATGAAATATAGCTGTAGGACCACACAGTTCAAAGAAGTATAATCATATTTTTTTGCCACCAAAATTATCCTAAAAATCATCTAGAACTCCAAGTGTTATCCCAGTCAAAACCTCATATCATGAACCAATCACTCACTGTCTACTTCAGGATCCCCTGTTACCTATGTAACAGGAGCTTCAAGTAGCCAGAGTTACCGGTTGTGAAGCAAAACAGTTTCCATAGAATCCTCAGTCCCTACAGTGTCAGAACATAAACCAACAGAAAAGCAGCTGACAGGGAACACTGCTCACATTTCTCGATCTGGGCAAAGCTTTCTAAGATACATCTGTTTTTTAAATTCTGTCTTTATGAAGCCATTAATCACCTCCAAGGTCTTAACTTACTCGTTGCCAATTTCCAGGCTCTTTTTTCTCCACTTATTAGGCCACAAAAATACTGAGGTTAATTTTAGGAAAAGGAAAGTCTGCACCCCAATAAAATAACAGTACCATATAACCCAATAAAACAACAATACTACATATTTAAATCTGTACAGATAATTAGTGTGCAAAGTGGGCCACATAAATGAAATGATAATAAATGTAAGCTTGTGCTTTTAGATTAAAAATGCAAATCAGTATAACCAATTTGGATGGACGAATAGGCAGGAAGGAAAAACAGTAGTGGAGCTCCTATGTACCTATCATTCATGTCTCTTCTAACTGCTTGATGTGGCTTTCATCAGAGATATACAGATGCTAGGAAGGTGCTCATACAACTCCATAAAGATGCACTTGCTCCTAAAAGATCCTTCCCAAATGGCCTGTTGCCTCTCATTTTGCCCCTCTTCCCTATATACCTAGTAAGAACTTAATTCCTAGGAACAAAACACACACTTGCAGGCCTGGGTGACATATTTCTGCTGAAAGGCCAAGTATAAAAATTCTATACATTATATGATCAATTGTATTCTTGCACACAGCACTCTCAGCACTCCATATTCGAATCTATGTTTCAACTCCCTGACTATCCCATTGAGTTACATGTTTATCCTTAGATCCTAGATCAGTTAACTCTATAGTAACTTGAAATCAGTGTGAATCCTCTAGCTTTTATTCCCCCCCCAAATTGTTGTGACTTCTCTAGTTTCTTTGCATTTCCAAACAAATTTGAGAATCAGACTGTTATTTTCTGCAAAAAGCCTGCTGTTCATTTGTTTTGCTTCTTAAATTCCACATCTTAGTGAAATCAGATGGTATTTGTCTTTCTCTGACTGATTTATTTAACTTCTCATAATAATCTCTAAGCCCATCCATGTTGTTGCAAATGGCAAGATTTCACTTTCTTATGACTGAATGTATACTGATAGGTGTGAGGTGATATCTCATAATAGCAAAGGGAAAAAAAGGAAGAGAGAGAGAAAGAGAGGCAAACCAAGAAACAGAGTCTTAACCATAATGAACAAACTGGTGATTACCAAAATGGAGGGGGGTGGAGGGATGTGTCAAATAGGTGGTGGGGATTAAGGAGTGCATTTGTGATGAGCACTGGTTGTTGTATGAAGCATTGGATCACTGTATTGTGCACCTGAAACTCTATGCTAAATAATTGGAATTTAAATAAAAACTTTAGAAAAAATCTTCCTTTTATTTTGATTTGGTTTGTGTTTTATCTATATATTCTCTTGAAGAGAACTTCATATTTTAACAATATTGAGTCTTTCTGTCCATGAACCTGCTATATGTTTCCATTTATTTAGATTCTTTAAATGTTCACGGCAGTGTTTTATAGTGCTCAGTGCCAAAATCTTGTGACTATTTTGTTAAAATGTATCCTGATTTCATGTGTTTTTTTCCCTGCTATTATAAGTGGTGTTTTTCCTAAAATTTTATTTTCAAATTGCTTAGTGGTAGTAAATAAGAGATACAATTAAGTTTTCTATTTTGACCTTGTGCACCGCACCTTCCCTGCTTAATTCTAGTGGATATTTTGTAGATTTCTTAGGAATATATATATATATATATATATATGCTATCATATCATCTGTGTATAAAAATTAAGAGCATTTATAATATCCATTTTAAATTTCTTATCTGTTAATACCATTGTTTCTTGGTCTATTTTGACTGATGCATTTTTCTCCTAGTTATTGTTCACATTTTCCGGCTTCCTAGCATATTTAGCAATATTGAGTGAATACTGAATATTGTGAATGTTACAGTGTTGTTATCTGGATTCTGTTTGGCTTTACTCTGACAGGCAATTAAGTAATTTGTAAATCATCTCAATCATTTTGAAGCTTGTTTAAGGCATTTTTAGGGCAGATCTGGAGTTACTTTCACTCTATGAGAGTTTGATCCTATTATTAATGATCTTGATCCAATTATTAATGAGTGGTCTTTTGGGGTTGCCCCTGAAAGTCTTTTCATTAAATGAAGTCATTCCAATCTGCCTGGTCTGCACTGGAATGTTCTCCACCTCTGCATGATGGTTAGGAGTTGTTCATGTTACAGCTCATGGTTGCTCTTTGCCCACATACTCATGGATTAGCAACAGACTTAATGGGACCATTATGCAGATTTATGGAACTTTTTCCTACATATTTTTCTTTCTTTTGTTACTGTATGCCGTAAATCCCAGCCATCTCACCCCTGTGAGTGCTGACCTCTGCCCTCCCTTATCAGAGTGATTGTACTGTCGGTTGGGATGCCCCTTTCTTTCTTCCTTGCCATTGGAAAATGCCTCCAGGCACAGACTGGATCAAATGTTTGTTTATTTTCCTCTCTAGGATTAAGTTGTAAATTCCCTGCTTCTAATGTTTAAAAACAATTGTTTCACATTTTTTCCAGTTATCTGATTGTTTACGACAGGGAAGTATGTTCAGTCCATGCTTTGGCTTAATGGCAAGAAACAAATATCCTATCATCCTGTCCATTCTCTTCAATCTACCAGAGGTAATATTGAGAGCACCTGCTACCCACTATGAACAAGGCACACAATCTGGAATCTGAAAAGACCCCTCCAAATGAAGAGGTAACATCATTTCTTGTAACTCCAACATGCCAAGGTTTTATCAATTCAAGAACAACCTCTCTTATTAACCCTAATTTTAATATTTTATCTTATCTGTTGTTGTATTGCCCAATATAATCTATCTTTAATTTGTATGGCTTTGTAGAAGCCTAAAATGAGAAATATGGGTAGCAGGGAATACAAATCATTTTATTTTGTTCTGGGTAGTGAGAGTTTATTTATTCAGTCTTTTTAAATATTTTATTTATTTATTTGTCAGAGAGAGAGAAAGCGAGCAAACACAAGCAGGGGGAGCAGCAGGCAGAGGGAGAAGCAGGCTTTCCGCTGAGCAGGGAGCCCAATGCAGGGCTCAATCTCAGGACCCTGGAATCATGACCTGAAGGTAGATGCTTCACCAACTGAGCCACCCAGGCATCCCTGGGTAGTGATAGTTTAGACAAAGTTTCCTTCACTGTTCTGAAATACTTTCACTCTTCCAGGTCCTCTATAAGTCTACATAGAACTGAAGCATCCTGTTCATTCAAAGTTAACATAATGGGGTCAACAGAATGTGGTATATACAAATAATGGAATAGTATTTGGCCATAAAAAAGTAAAGGAGTGATACATGTTACAATATGGAAAAACCTCAAAAGCATCAAATGCTAAGTGAAAGAAGTCCATCACAAAATACCATGTATTACATGACTTAATTTGTTTGAATTGTCCAGAATAGGTAAATCTGTAGATACAGAATATAGACTAGGGTTTGTGATTTTGCAGTGATGAAAATGTCTTAAAATGGACTATTTTTTAAAGATTTATTTTTTTTTTCAGTGCTCCAAGATTCATTGTTTATGCGCCACACCTAGTGCTCCATGGAATATGTGCCCTCCTTAATACCCACCACCAGGTTCGCCCATCCCCCCCACCTCTAAAACCCTCAGTTTGTTTCTCAGAGTCCACAGTCTCTCATGCTTCATCTCTCCCTCTGATTTCTCCTAATTCACTTTTCCTTTCCTTCTTCTAATGTCCTCCATGTTATTCCTTATGCTCCAGAAGTAAGTGAAACCAAATGATAATTGACTTTCTCTGCTTGACTTAATTAATTCAGCATAATCTCCTCCAGTCCCATTCATGTTGATACAAAAGTTGGGTATTCATCCTTTCTAATGGCTGAGTAATATTCCATTGTATATATGGACCATATCTTCTTTATCCATTCATCTGTTGAAGGGTATCATAGTTTTTTCTACAGTTTGACAACTGTGGACATTGCTGCTATGAACATTGGGGTATATATGGTCCTTCTTTTCACTATATCTCTATCTTTGGGGTAAATACCCAGTAGTGCAATTGCAGGGTCATAGGGTAGCTCTATTTTTAATTTTTTAAAAAAAAAATTATTTATTTATTTATTTGACAGACAGAGATCACAAGTAGGCAGAGAGGCAGCAGAGAGAGAGGAGGAAGCAGGCTCCCTGCTGAGCAGAGTGCCTGATGTGGGGCTCAATCCCAGGACCCTGAGATCATGATCTGAGCCGAAGGCAGAGACTTTAACCCACTGAGCCACCCAGGCACCCATCTATTTTTAATTTTTTTGAGGGATCTCCATGCTGTTTTCCAAAGTGGCTTCACCAATTTTGCATTTCCACCAAAAGTGTGAGAGGGTTCCCCTTTCTCCACATTCTCTCCAACATTTGTTGTTTTCTGTCTTGTTAATCTTTGCCATTCTAACTGGTATAAGGTGGTATCTCAGTGTGGCTTTGATTTTAATTTTCCTGATTGCTAATGATGATGAATATTTTTTCATGTGTCCTTTAGCCATTTGTATGTCTCCATTGGAGAAGTTCTATTCATGTCTTCTGCCCATTTCTTGACATGATTATCTATTTTTTGGGTGTTGAGTTTGAGGAGTTCTTTAGAGATCTTGGATATTAGGTTTTGTCTGTAGTGTCATTTGCAAATATCTTCTCCCATTTCCCGGGTTGCCTCTTTCTTTTGTTGACTGTTTCCTTTGTTGTGCCAAAGCTTTTGATCTTGATGAAGTCCCAAAAGTTCTCTTTGCCTTTGTTTCCTTTGCTTTTGGAGACCTGTCTTGAAAGAAGTTGCTAAAATTGACTATTGTAGTGGTTGCACATAGCTATGACCATACTAAAAATGATGGCATTATATGTTTCAAATGGGTGAACTAAATGCTATGTGAATTGTATCTCAATGAAAGTGTTTAAAAATATATAAAATTGGCCTTCATGAGCCAATACCAGAGTACTGAACTCAAAGTTCAATTCCCCAGGTGTGACATGAGCATAAATAGGTTATGTAAGACAATTTCCTATATATAAATATAAATATATATAATAAATAATAATATATAATTATTAAAATAATATACATCATGATGTAATTGTGTTCTACTCTATTACTATAGAAGGCTTATTTTAATATTATATTAATAAATAACAAATATATTTAAGGTATATATAATATGTAATAAATAATTCATAAATGCATAATAAGTAATGCATACATATATGATAAACATATAATATTATGTATTTATATATATAATATATTATTATATAATAAATATTTATTTAGGTATATATATCACATATATGCATCATATATATATATATGAATATACGTATCATATGGTTTTCTGTGTGTGTGTGTGTGCACGTGTGTGTGTGTGTGTGTTACAGGAAAATAGCCCTTTAGAAACAGGTGTACTCAGGGCCTGTGTGTGTGGCATTGGCAATGTTTAATGTGGCAAATATATATGAGGCAAATGTGGCAATTGGTGATATAGAGGGGCTGGTAGGAAAATAAAAATATACCTTTCCATGCAGTGATTCAGAAGAGGACAAAGGCTGAGTAAAGATCTTGAACAGAACCATGGAGATGTACTCCTTGGGCTGAGGATGCTACTTGTTCAATTCATTATTACCTTTTTTTCTTTCCTAGCCTATCTAAAACTTTGTATAAGAGTGGGACCTTCTCACATATTATACTGGGCTCTACGACTCCCTGTCTTTCTGTCACTAGTTTGAGTTTGTCTTTTCCACAGTTTTACACAAGTGGAACCACAGTATATGATCTATTCTAGGCTCTTTTGTTGGACATATGTCTTTAACAGTCATGTATGCTGTGGTATATGTCAGTAACATTTCCTTTTTATTGTGGACTTGTACTCTGTTTTATAGAAACATCACCATGTGTTTATCTCTTTACCTATTGAAGGACATTTGGGTTGTGCCTGGATTGGGGCTAATATAAATAATAATGCTTAAGTAATATTTAAATAATAACTTAAATTTTAATTTAAATAATATTAATATTTATATTAAAACTTAAATAATATTTTTAAAAAGTCTTTCCGTAGATATATTTTAATTTCTACTGAATACATAACTGGGACTTGGTTTGCCAATTCCAACTGTTAAGTGTATGTCTAACTTCATAAGAAACTGACAAATTATTTTTGAAAATAATCGTACTTAATGGTTGTTTTCATTCCTGAAGAGACATAATGATTAACTATCTTAAGAACTCAGTAAAATTCTCACTTATATGCTTCTAATAAGATCACTGTACCAGGATCCATACCCACAATCACTTTTGAGAATTTTCCAATTAGCCATTTCTTTGTGTTCTCATCCATGGGGCTTTCTCTTTCAACATAAAAGGGAGGGAAGGGGTATATTTAGTCTCTCAGGAACACAAAGGAGGAAGACAACAACTTTTTGACATTTTTGGAAAGGTATGTTAAGCAATCAGTGGATTTTATTGACCATTTTCTTTAAAAAATAATTTAAATTTCATTTCTGTTCCCACATTTTTTCCTCATTTCAAATCAGTCTTCTCTTACCTGATCTCTTTTTTATGGTATTTTACTAACTTTAGGCAATAGCTGCCAACTTCAGAACTAAGATTCTATTTCCACAAGTCTTTCCTTCAAGCTGCTGGCTCAGGAAGCATGTGGTTTACCTCATAACTTAGTGAGGACAGCTGGGTAACTCTATATTTTGTCACCATCAAAGATAGATTATCATATTTCTAGTCTCAAATATCAGTTTCTGTACTGCATACTAGCAACTGCTAAGCTAATATCAAATGTTTTAGTTTTATTGTTATTGTAACCTGCTGATTCTTTGATACTTACATTTGGTTAGACTATGTTATATTGTGGTAACAAACTTAAGCCAAAGCATCAGTGGTTTAACACAGTCTTAGTTTTGTTTTTTTTGTTGTTGTTGTTTTGTTTTTGTTTTTTTTTAACGTACTCATGGTACACATACCACATATGTTGGTAGATGCCTTTCCTCCACATAGTCTCTCAGGGACTCAGGCAACTAGAGCTATGGCCTTCATGCATTGTTTTTGTTGTGGGATTTTATCTCACACAGTGAAAATATGGAGGTTTATATGGAAAGATTTATTTCCCTACCCTACCTCATTTTCCTTCAAACTCTGGTCAACAAATAGGCTATCTTTTATTAAATCAAACTTAGTCCAAAATTTGTTTCAATCCATGGGAACAGCTGATCAGTAAAAATGAATGGACATGTATTTTAGAAGCATCATTTGTAGAAATTACAAAACAAAAATTACAGACTGATGTCAATAAATTCAGAAGTTTTCATGTCAACAGAAAGGAAGTTTTCCAGCAAAGTGATGGCAAGTGGTCATAATCACAAAAGTCCCACAGAAACAGATGTATAAATACATAGGATAAACTGGTGGTTAACAGAGGAGAAGGGGGGTAGGAGGATGGGTGAAATAGGTAAAGGAGATTAAGAGGTACAAACTTCTGGTTATAAAATAAGCAAGGTACAGGGGTGACAAATACTATAGGAAACATAGTCAATTATGTAAGTGTAATAACATTGTATGATAACAGATTGTAACTACACTTATGATAGTGAGCCTTGTGTAACGTACATAATTATTTTTTAAAGATTTTATTTATTAATTTGACAGACGGAGATCACAAGCAGGCAGAGAAGCAGGCATAGAGAGAGGAGGAAGCAGGCTCCCTGCTGAGCAGAGAGCCCAATGTGGGGCTTGATCCCAGGACCCTGGGATCATGACCTGAGCTGAAGGCAGAGGCTTTAAACCACTGAGCCACCCAGGAGCCCCTGTAATGTACATAATTATTGAATACTATGTTGTGCACTTTTTAAAATGATATTATTTATTCATTTGGGAGAGATACTGAGACAGCACAAGCAGGCAGAGAGGCAGAGGGAGAGGGAGAAGCAGACACCCTCCTGAGCTGGGAGCCCAACATGGGGCTCAATCCCAGGACCTGGAGATCATGACCTGAGCTGAGGGCAGAGGTTTAACCATCTGAGACACTAAGGTGGCCCATGTACACCTTAAACTAATATAACATGGTATGTTAACTATATTAAGATAATACATTTTTTTTCAAATAGAAAAAAATCACACAGTACACCAATAATGAAGTATAAGCTATAAGGAGATCTTACTGGATGAGGATGACCAGTATTAATCAGCTCACAGAGATTGACCTGAACTATGGTAGTCTCAAAATAAAACAAACAAACAAACAAATCTTAAAATTTCCAACATTCTCAAAAAATTTTTTTTCAAACATTCTCACATCTTTTGACCAAAACACAAAATAATAATTATAGTTTTTATTTCTGTGTTCTATTTGTGTCTTGTCGGGATTAGATGATCAAATACAGATATACAGCAAATATCACCAAAATCAGGGATGATTATCATTTTATTCTCCATGAATTTACCTCCTTCTTCCAAGTATTTATTTAGATAACTTAGGCAAAAATCCATGCACAATCAGTTACAGTGTCTCAAATTGTGAAATATCAGGGGTTTTCCTTTATTTAACATTTCTACCAGAGAAACATGCAGCTCTTTCCAAACTTGTGGTGGTTGTGAAAATTCACTATATATGCTTTGACATTATTTCACCTAAGAGGTAGAGTTTATCTTGCCTCCCCTCAAAAGGGGTTTCCTTGTGAGTGCTTCAACTAATGGTGGATGGCAAGGATGCTATGTGACTTGTGGGTCAAGATCCCAGAAGGCTCATTGCTCCACTTTGTACACTGGAACACTTTTGAAATTTACGTGACCATGTAAAATGTCCAACTAGGTTTTCCTGCTCTGAGGAATACCAAGCTACGTGGAGAACTCCTGTTTAATGTCCTACATGAGCCCGGTGTTTGTATTATCCCTGCTAAGACACTACATATATGAGTGAAAGAGCTGCTGGATAATTTGTCCCCCCTCCATTGTTTGAATCTCCAGTTATTTGTGTCTTTGCATTTCAGGTCCCAGACATTATGAATCAAAGAGAAGTCTCCCCTAGTATGCCACAGAATCCATGAACATAACAAAATGGTGGTTCTTTTATCCTACTAAATTTTTGAAGGTTTGTTATACACACCACGTTCTTATGGAACACACCTCATATTCAAGAGTTACATGTGGCCAATTTGTCATGAAGAGAATCATGCTACTTTCTGTATAAAAGTTCTTTCTGCAAGTGTCCTAGGAAGATAAAGAAAAAAAAATTAATGTAATATTGTATAAAACAGAACGGAAGAAATCAGAGAGGGAGACAAACAGTGAGAAACTCTGGACTCCAGGAAACAAAGTGAGGGTTACAGAAAGGAGGAATTGGAGGAATGGGGTAACTGGGTGATGGATATTGCAGAGGGCAGGTGTTGTGATGAGCATTGTATGTTACATGCAACTAATGAATTGTTGAACACTACATCAAAAATTAATAATGTATTATATGTTGGCTAACTGAACATAATAAAAAAAAAAGTATGGAGTTTCCTCAAAAAGTAAAAAATAAAGCTGCCCTTTGATTCAGCAATTGCACTACTAAGTATTTACCCAAAGGATACAAACATGGTGATTCAAAGGGAGACCTGCACACCAACGTTTACAGCAGCATTGTCCACAATAGCCAATATATGGAAAAAGCCCAGATGTTCATCAAATGATGAATGGATAAAGATGTGGGGCACACACACACACACACACACACACACACACACACACCATGGAATATTATTGAACCATCAAAAGGAATGAAATCTTGCTATTTGCAACAACATGGATGGAACTAGAGGGTATTATGCTAAGTAAAATAAGTCAGTCAGAGAAAGAAAATGCCATATGATTTCACTTATACAAGGAATTTAAGAAAAAAAAACAAATAAACATAGGGGAAGGGATGGAAAAATAAAATAAGATGAAAACAGAGAGTGAGGCAAACCATAAGAGACTATTAAAATAGGAAACATGCTGAAGGTTGCTAGAGGGGAGGTGGGTGAGGGAATAGGGTAATGGAATGATGGGCAATAAGGAGAGAACTTGAAATAATGAGGACTGTGTGTTGTATGAAGCTTATGGATCACTAAATTCTACCTCTGATACTAACAATACAGTGTATGTTAATTAAGTTGATTTTTTAAAAGTTTTTACTTATTCATTTTGACAGACAGAGATCACAAGCAGGCAGAGAGGCAGGCAGAGAGAGAGGAAGGGAAGCAGGCTCCCCACCGTGCAGAGAGCCTGATGTGGGGCTTGATCCCAGGACCCTGGGATCATGACCTGAGCCAAAGGCAGAGGCTTTAACCCACTGAGCCACCCAGGTGTCCCAATTAAATTGATTTTAAATAAAAGAAGAGACTTTCCCTTCAATGGATGAATGGATAAGGAAGTTGTGGTCCATATACACTATGGAGTATTATGCCTCCATTAGAAAGGACGAATACCCAACTTTTGTAGCAACATGGACAGGACTGGAAGAGATTATGCTGAGTGAAGTAAGTCAAACAGAGAGAGAGTCAAGTATCATATGGTTTCACTTATTTGTGGAGCATAACAAATAATATAGAGGACAGGGGTAGATGGAGAGGAGAAGGGAGTTGAGGGAAATTGGAAGGGGAGGTGAACCATGAGAGACTATGGACTCTGAAAAACAACCTGAGGGTTTTGAAGGGGTGGGGGGTGGGAGGTTGGGGGAATGAGGTGGTGGGTATTAGGGAGGGCACGGATTGCATGGAGCACTGGGTGTGGTGAAAAAACAATGAATACTGTTACGCTGAAAATAAAGAAAAAATTTAAAAAAAAGGAATTTGTATCATTATAAAAAAAATTCAGCCTTCCAATTTAATCTACTTCTCTAATAATAGACCATGAGACTTAATAACAGAATATGAGACCCTTTTCTCATTTAAGTTAAAATAGACTAAGAAACCCTTAGAGATAGACCCTGGAAAGAGACCTTCAATCTCAGTGAACACCCATCAGGATTTGCAAAGGGCTTTCAAAATGTCTCTGTAATAGTCCTGATTTTCCTACTGCCAGTTTTAATTTGATGTGGAACTGAGACCTACACTAATATGAACCTGGAGAGATTTCCTCACCAAGCACATAACTAAAATATTCTGGCTTGGAGTATTCAAGCTACAGTAGACTTGATGCACATCTTAGCTTCCAAATGTCTTTTAAAGAAGAAAGTGGCTGTCAGATAGCAAAGCTCAGATTTCGGCGATCAGAACTGCTGTACTTATTATTTGAGTATAATTAACAGACAGTGTTATATTAGTTTCAGGTGTACAATATAATGATTCAACAATTCTTTGTGTTGCTCAGTCCTCATGATGATTAGTGTACTCTGAATCTCCTACACTTATTTCACCCATCCTCTCTTCTGGCAAGCCCCAGTTTTTTCTCCATATTTAAGTCTGGTTTTTGTTTGTTTGTTTATCTCTTTTCTTCTTTGTATATTTTATTCCTTAAGTTCTACATATGGATGGAGCCATGTGGTCTTTGCTTTCTCTGATGGACTTATATTTTACTTAGCATTATACCCTCTAGGCTCATCCAGTTGTTGCTAATGTCAAGGTCTTGTTCTTTTTTATGGCTGAATAATATTCCATTGTATAAATGTACCACATATTCCTTATTGGTTCATCTATGGATGGGCACCTGGGTTCCTCCCATATCTAGGTAATTTTAATAATGCTGCAATAAACATGGTGGTACGTATGTCTTTTCAAATTAGTGTTTTCATTTTCTTTGGATTAAATACTCAATAGTGGAATTACTGGACTGTATGGTAATTTTTTAAAAGATTTTATTTTTTTATTTGTCAGAGAGAGAGAGAGAGAGAGAAACCAGGAGAAGCAGGCAGAGGAAGAAGCAGGGTCTCCACTGAGCAGGGAGGCTGATACAGAACATGATCCTGGGACCCTGGGATCATGGTCTGAGCTGAAGGCAGACACTTAACCACCTGAGCCACACAGATGTCCCTATGGTAGTTCTATTTTTAATTTTTTTGAGGACCCGCCATACTGTTTTCTATACTAACTGTGCCGATTTATATTCCCACACCTTTTTGAGCTATTTATTATGTTCTCTTGAGCTAAGTGTCTATTTTGGTGCCAGTACCATATTGTTTTGATTACTAAGCTTTGTATATCTTGTTATATTTTTTATTCATATTTCCTTGTATCTTCTGACTTCCACAGGTCTTTAATCATTCACTTGATATTGCAACTGTAAATGATCAGCCACATTGATTCATATGTTTCTAGGAACTTCTCCTTCCACTATATCTACACTATGGACTCCTGCCCATTCCATCTGAGGTGGCCCATAGTTACAGGTGGGAGGTTTAGGAGTAGAAACACTTCTTTGAAGTTTTTTGAATAATTTACTGCAGTAAGAGTTATGTGAACAACTCTTTACAAGTTATGGTACTAAAGAAAATCCCAAAACATTAAAAAATGGCCAAAAAGTTGATAGACATTTCTTTGAAGAAACTACACAAATGGTTAATAAACACAAAAAAGTGTTCAATATTACTATCAGGGGAATGCAAGTCAAAACCACAATGAGATACCACCTCTCACTTATTACAGAAAATAACAAGTATTGATGAGGTTTCGGGAGAAAATGAAGCTCTTGTGCACTGTTGGTGAGGGCGATAAATGGTGCAACCACTAGGAAAACAGTGTGGCAAGGTATTTTGATAGGTGGAAGAAGCTAGTCACAAAAGTTCATATATTTCATGATTATATCTATGTGAAATTTCCAGAATACTAAATCCATAGAGACAGAAAGTAGATTGCTCAAGACTGAGGAGGATGAGGGACACAGAGGTAAAAGCCAAAAATTATGTGTTTTTTTGGTTATTGTTGTAAATATTCTGTTTTTTTTTTTAAATTCTATTCTAAATTGATTGTGGTAATGGTTTCACAACTCTGTGAATATACTTAAAGTTGCATAATTGTGTACTCTAAGCAGGTACCTTGTACAGTATGTGAATTATATCTCAATAAAGCTTTCATAAAGAGAAAAGGAAAGGGGAAAAAAAGGAGCCAGGGTTAATGTGGCTGGGGGGGCAGGGAGAGGCCACAACTAGGTCACAGCTCTCCTCCCACTGTACCCCAGTTTCTGCAAACAGAAAGAGAACTACTTGGTTTTCTCAGAAATACCTGCAGACCTTTTTCAGTCCAGACAGAAGCTAACTTCTCTTCCTCTCGACTCTCACATACTATCTTCTACCTAATAGTGCCTATTACCAGTTTTATTCTTAGTAACCAAAATATGTACAAAAAGCTGTTTCATCAGAGTCACCTATTTATTTGAATACTATCTGCATGTTTAAAGTTCTACCCTGTATTATGATAAATCATGGAGCATGTCTTCAGCAGCCTATTTCCACCCTAATCATAAAAAAGGCCCCTAGCAAACAGCTGTTTATCATGGACAGAAAGGCTGTAAGGATACAGCTTGGCCTTCTATGGCCAGAACAGCTCTTTATGTGTTTTTTCATGATGTCATCTGCAGGCTTTGTTGCTTGCCTAATATGCAGCTTTATATAAGGGCATGGGTGAGGCCATTTATTATCAGAGTGCCTATCCTCATACCATTTTCACTTATACAGGGAATCTTAGCCCCCTTAAGCCAAAAGGAAAATGTGAAAAAAGGAAGAGGAAGAAGGAACTCATGGTTTTATGTCAGGCAATGTTCTGTTCTTTCTCAAGGCAATAAGGCAAAAATATCTAGGAAGAAGGAAGAGTTTTGTTGGAGGGATAGCAGGAAAGCCAGGAAGTCTGCTTCTGTACCATGAAAATATTGAGGGTATGCATATCTTGCGGGCATTCAGGCTTTACAAAATCTTTCCAGGGTCTCAGCCCATCATAACTGTTGTTACTTTTGCCCTTAGAAAGGACATACACAAAGTAAGTAGACTGAAGACCACATTTTCCTAAAAAGTACAATTTTAAACATCCCATGAAGTATGTGGCCTGATGACTAGCATCTACCTCTGGGTCCCATCCTAGCATATTTCTGATGGATGGAGTTTCATCCTATAGAGGTCACTACAAATAAACCTTTGAATAGACCAAATGGTCTGAATTCTGTTGCTTACATATTTCAGGCTTAATGGAGTATGTTCATTCTGCTAAACTTTCGAATTATCCATTGCCATATCCAATTTGCTTTTAATTCCACATTTACAAAATAGATGGTTAAGTAATAATCGATAAGATTTTTAATAATGCAATCAGAGTTATGTGAACAACTCTTTACAAGTTATGGTACTAAAGAAAATCCCAAAACATTAAGAAATGGCCAAAAAGTTGATAGACATTTCTTTTTTTTATTATTTTTATTTTTTTATTTTTTTTTATTTTCAGCATAACAGTATTCATTGTTTTTGCACCACACCCAGTGCTCCCTAATACCCACCACCTGGTTTCCCCAATCTCCTACCCCCTGCCCCTTCAAAGCCCTCAGGTTGTTTTTCAGAGTCTGTAGTCTCTCATGGTTCACCTCCCCTTCCAATTTCTCTCAACTCCCTTCTCCTCTCCATCTCCCCATGTCCTCCATGTTATTTGTTATGCTCCACAAATAACTGAAACCATATGATACTTGACTCTCTCTGCTTGACTTATTTCACTCAGCATAATCTCTTCCATGTTGCTACAAAAGTTGGGTATTCATCCTTTCTGATGGAGGCATAATACTCCATAGTGTATATGGGCCACATCTTCCTTCTCCATTCATCTGTTGAAGGGCATCTTGGTTCTTTCCACAGTTTGGTGACCGTGGCCATTGCTGCTATAAACATTGGGGTACAGATGGCCCTTCTTTCCACTACATCTGTATCTTTGGAGTAAATACCCAGTAGTGCAATTGCAGGGTCATAGTGAAGCTCTATTTTTAATTTCTTGAGGAATCTCCACACTGTTCTCCAAAGTGGCTGCACCAACTTGCATTCCCACCAACAGTGTAAGAGGGTTCCCCTTTCTCCACATCCTCTCCAACACACGTTGTTTCCTGACTTGCTAATTTTGGCCATTCTAACTGGTGTCAGGTGGTATCTCAATGTGGTTTTAATTTGAATCTCCCTGATGGCTAGTGATGATGAACATTTTTTCATGTGTCTGGTCGCCATTTGTATGCCTTCACTGGAGAAGTGTCTGTTCATATCTTCTGCCCATTTTTTTGATATGATTATCTGTTTTGTGTGTGTTGAGTTTGAGAAGTTCTTTATAGATCCTGGATAGCAACCTTTTGTCTGTACTGTCATTTGCAAATATCTTCTCCCATTCTGTGGGTTGCCTCTTTGTTTTGTTGACTATTTACTTTGCTGTGCAGAAGCTTTTGATCTTGATGAAGTCCCAAAAGTTCATTTTCACTTTTGTTTCCTTTGCCTTTGGAGACATATCTTGAAAGAAGTTGTTGTGGCTGATATCGAAGAGGTTACTGCCTATGTTCTCCTCTAGGATTCTGATGGATTCCTGCCTCACGTTGAGGTCTTTTATCCATTTCAAGTTTATCTTTGTGTACGGTTTAAGAGAATGGTCAAGTTTCATTCTTCTACATATAGCTGTGCAGTTTTCCCAGCACCATTTATTGAAGAGACTGATGAATATGGATGCTAAGATTCTCAACAAGATCCTAGCAAACAGGATCCAACAGCACATTAAAAAAATTATCCACCATGACCGGGTGGGATTCATCCCTGGGTTACAAGGGTGGCTCAACATTTGCAAATCAATCAATGTGATAGAACAAATCAATAAGAGAAGAGAGAAGAATCACATGGTCCTCTCAATTGATGCAGAAAAAGCTTTTGACAAAATCCAGCATCCGTTCCTGATTAAAACACTTCAAAATATAGGGATAGAGGGAACATTCTTGAACTTCATAAAATCTATCTATGAAAGACCCACAGCAAATATCATCCTCAATGGGAAAAAGCTTGCAGCCCTCCCGTTGAGATCAGGAACACGACGAGGATACCCACTCTCACCACTCTTGTTCAACATAGTATTAGAAGTCCTAGCAATAGCAATCAGAAAACAAAGAGAAATAAAATGTATCCAAATTGGCAATGAAGAAGTCAAACTCTCTCTCTTCACAGATGACATGATTCTTTATATGGAAAACCCAAAAGACTCCACCCCCAAACTACCAGAACTCATACAGCAATTCAGTAACGTGGCAGGATACAAAGTCAATGTACAGAAATCAGTGGCTTTCTTATACACTAACAATGAAAATACAGAACGAGAAATTAGAAAATCGATTCCATTTACTATAGCACAAAGAACCATAAGATACCTGGGAATAAACCTAACCAAAGAGGCAAAGGATCTGTACTCAAGGAACTACAGAACACTCATGAAAGAAATTGAAGAAGACACAAAAAGATGGAAGACCATTCCATGCTCTTGGATCAGAAGAATAAACATTGTTAAAATGTCTATACTGCCTAGAGCAATCTATACTTTTAATGCCATTCCGATCAAAATTCCACCGGTATTTTTCAAAGAGATGGAGCAAATAATCCTAAAATTTGTATGGAATCAGAAGAGACCCCGAATTACTAAGGAAATGTTGAAAAACAAAAATAAAACTGGCGGCATCACATTACCTGATTTCAAGCTTTACTACAAAGCTGTGATCACTAAGACAGCATGGTACTTGCATAAAAACAGTGGAACAGAGTAGAGGGGCCAGATATGGACCCTCAACTCTACAGTCAAATAATCTTCGACAAAACAGGAAAAAATATCCAGTGGAAAAAAGACAGTCTCTTTGATAGACATTTCTTTAAAGAAACTACACAAATGGTTAATAAGCCCAAAAATTGTTCAATATTACTATCACAGGAATGTAAGTCAAAACCACAATGAGATATTCACTTATTACAGAAAATAACAAGTATTGTTGAGGTTTTGGGAGAAACTGGAGCTCTTGTGCACAGAAGCCAAGATCTACACAGCAGCACAAACACCAAACCAACATTCAGAAAAAAAGGAGAGAGCAATATAAATAGCAAATAAAAGGAAAAACATTTATGCACATTACATCAAGCTAGATAAAACCAGATCATGTTAATGGATGCATAGAATACAAATTTTACCTATAGAAGAATAAAGATAAAAATTACAGTGGACTTCATTCACAAACAATTCAAGCAAGAAATGAATGAAGTAAAATCTTTAAAGTTTTAAAGAAAAAATAATGTAGAATTCCATATACCACTAAATAACCCATTCAAAATTAAGTAGAGAAGAAGCATTCTGGATTATAGACTGAGAACATTTGAAAATCTGTTCCTTCATAATAGCAATGAGAATTTATCAAAATAAACCTTTTCAGGGGGCACCTGGGTGGCTCAGTGGGTTAAAGCCTCTACCTTTGGCTCAGGTCATGATCCCAGGGTCCTGGGATCAAGCCCCACATTGGGCTCTCTGCTCAGCAGGGAGCCTGCTTCCTCCTCTCTCTCTGCCTGCTTCTCTGCCTACTTGTGATCTCTGTCTGTCAAATAAATAAATAAAATATTTTAAAAAATAAATAAAATAAACCTTTTCAGAATTTTGGAAATTAACCAAGGATTTGTAATAATGGAAGAAGGATTTGTTTAAAAAATGTATTAATCTCAGTAAGAACAATAAATCTGTCATTCTAACATGCCCTATTCCCATTTACTCCTCCTAAGCTGCACAGTAGCCTTGAAATTGAGCAGCTCTGCAACAAATGAAGCTGTGAAAATCAGCGTTCTGGCAGCCACTGGAGGGTAAGAATGAGTTTTAAACTTTACCCAAAACTGCATTCCTAGGTAACTGTCACTATTTTATCAGACAGGTCCCTGGAAAATACCCATCCACAGGGATTAACTTTATTTGATGTGAACAAAAGCTAGAGAGAATACCCTATTGCTAGGGTTTTTTTTTTGTTGTTGTTGTTGTTATATCAGAAATAAAAAACAATGTTAGTTTTATACTGCACACGCCCGAGTTGACAAATGAGTTGACATTTGGGGCAACTAAGGGCTGACCAAAACTTAAAAATAAAATCTGGGAAATGAAATAGGATAATTTGGAAAGGTTCATCAAATTCTTAGTGATCCAAAAGGACATGTGCATGTACAGGGCAATATGTATACTCAGAAAAGACTTGAAAAAGCCTTATATATCACTTGTGACTAACCTTGAAGCTCTGCACAAACAGAAGTGAAAGGGTAAAAACTCAGGGGATGAAGGTGTGTCCCAACACCTGCACAAAGCCCATTAGAAAAAGCTGGAAAATTTATTGGTTAAGTCATTTAATGAGTCTCTGTCCAATCATTAGATAAACACTTAGTTAAACAACAGAGACTGTACAGTCACCCATGACAAATAACACACACTCTATAGAACCAGTTCAGGGGGACCTGGTGGGGGGGTGCTCATTCAGTTAGGTGTATGCCTTAACCTTTGGTCATGATCCCAGTGTTCTGTGATCGAGTCCTGTGTTGGACTCCCTACATAGCAGGGAGTCTGCCTCTCCCTCTCCCCTTGCTCCTCTCCTTGCTCATGCTCTCCTTCTCTGTCAAATAAATAAATGAAATCTTAAAAAAAAAATAACCCATTCAGGAAAGTCACTAAATAAACAGTAGCGACAACAAATATTAACAACAATAACAATGAGAAGGGTTATAATTTCCAGTGTTGTCACATGTTACTTAGTTTTTCATAATAACAAAAAATAATACAAATGAAGAAAAAGGGAAGTATGTACCATGCACAAAACAAAAAGCAGAAAATAAAGACTGTCTCTCCCAGAGCAATCCTAGATGTTAGACTTAGTAGACAAATGTATAAAATCAGCTGCTATACTTATTTCAGATTTGAAGGAAAACATGGGGAAATAATTAAAATATGACAAGTGTATGTCATCGACTAAAAATATCAATAAAAGTAATTGTTTTAAAAATGGAATTTGTAGGGGCTCCTGGGTAGCTCAGTTAGTTAAGTGTCCAACTCAATTTTGGCTCAGGTCATGATATCAGGGTTGTGAGATTGGGTCACAGTGTCAGGTGCCATACTCAGCCAGAAACCTACTTAAGATTCTCTCTCTTCTCCTCTGCCGCCCCCCCCCCCCCAATTTGCATGTCCTCTCTCTCTGTCATTCTAAATAAATAAATCAATCAGGGTGTAATGAATAATGACACAATTTGTATGACAATAATAGTACAGGAGACAGAGGGAGGGGCAAGATGGCAGAGGAGTAGGAGATCTAAATTTCTTCTGGTCCCAGGAATTCAGCTAGATAGTTATCAAACCATTCTGAACACCTACAAACTCAACAGGAGATCAAAGACAAGAATAGCAGCAATTCTACAAACAGAAAAGCCACCACTTTCTGTAAGGTAGGATGTGCAGAGAAGTGAATCTGAGGCAATATTTGGAAAGGTAGACCATGGCCAGAGGGAGTCTCCATCATCCAGCTACTGGCAAGTGATAGAGCAGCAGAACACAAAATCAGAACTTTTAGAAGTCTGTACTGCTAATGGATGTTGCCCCAGTGACTAAGCAGAGGGTGAAACCCTCACTGTGACAGTGTGGTCTCAGGACCTACAGGATCACAGAAAGACAGGGGGTTCCTGAGAGTGGCAGAGCTCCCAAGTACCCGAGGAGGGAAGCCAGGTGCAAAGACAGAGCCAAGGATCGGGCTTGCATCTCAGTGTTGCATAAACCATGATCCATGCACAATCAGGCCACTGCTCTTCCAGCAGGGGACACAATAGCAGTAGATCTGGGGAGACTCTCTGCTTCCCCTGGGAGGAGTGGTTTGGGAACACACCACAAGAATCTGCTGGGTTTGGAAACCAAATGGGTTCACATGCCAGAGATAGAAAAATGCTCGGTCACAGTCTGGGTGAACAAAGAGTGTGACCAGAGACTAGGGACACAGGAGTGATTAAATGCTTTTCTATGAGGGCTCACTGAGGAGTGGGGCCCTGAATTCTCAGCTCCGATGGTGCCAGAGATTGGGAGTCACCATTTTCATTCTTGTCCTCCAAAGCTGAATGGAAAGCTTTCAGGAAACAAAAGCTCCAGAGAGCAATCTGGGGCAGATTGCTTAGCCTGGCCCCTGGCAAGGGTGGTGCAATTCTGCCTCTCACAAAGACATTTGAGAATCACTGCAACAGGTCCCCTCCCTCAGAAGATCAGCAAGAACATCCAGCCAAGACCAAGTTTACCAATCAATGAGAAGCAAAATGCCAGCACAAGGGGAAAACAGCACATAGAATTCATGGTTTTTCTCCCATGATTCTTTAGTCTCTCAAAATTTACTCTTTTTGAATTTTCTTTATTTTTTGTCTTTTTATTTTTTTTAAATTTTCTTCTTTCCTTTTCCAATTAACATCTTATTAGTTCCATGTTTATAATCTTTTTAAAAAATTTTTCATTCTACAGCCATAAAGGGAACAATCATCCAAATCCAGAAGGCACAGACAACCCCACTCAAAATCAATAAAAATAAGTCAACACTACAACAACTAATAGTAAAATTTACAAATCTCAGAGACAAAGAGGAAATTCCAAAAGTAGCTTGGGACAAGAGGTCTGTAACATATAATGGTAGAAATCTTAGATTGCAAGCAGACCTATCTACAGAGACCTGGAAGGCCAGAAAGGACTGGCATGATATTTTCAGGGCATTAAATGAGAAAAAAATATGCAGCCAAGAATACTCTATCCAGCTAGGTTGTCAATGAAAATAAAAGGAGAGATAAAAAGCTTCCAGAACAAACAAAAGCTAAAAGAACTTGTGAATGAGCCCTATAGGAAATATTGAAAGGGGTCCTCTAAGCAAAGAGAAAGCCTAAAAGTAACATAGACCAGAAAGGAACAGAGACAATATATAGAGACAGTCACCCTACAGGCAATACTATGACAATAAATTCATATTTTCAATAATTACCCTGAATGTAGATGGGCTAAATGCCCCAATCAAAAGACACAGGTTATCAGATTGGATAAGAAAAATAAGACCCATCAATATGCTATCCACAAGAGACTCATTTTAGACCCAAATACACCTCCAGATTTAAAGTGAGGGTGTGGAAAACCATTTACCATGCTAATGGACCTCAAAAGAAGGCTGGGGTGGCAATTCTTATTTCAGACAAATTAGACTTTAAACCAAAGACTATAATAAGAGATGAGGAAGAACGCTATATCATATTTAAAGGGCCTGTGCAATAAGAAGTTCTAACAATTGTAATTATTTATGCCCATAACATGGGAGCAGCCAATTATATAAGCCAATTAATAACAAAGTCAAAGAAACACATCAACAATAATACAGTAACTGTATGGAGCTTCAACATCTCTCTCACTGGAATTGATAGACCATCTAAGCAAAAGATCAACAAGGAAATAAAGACTTTAAATGACATACTGAACCAGGTGGACTTCACAGATATATTTCAGACCATTCCATCCCAAAGCAACAGAATACACATGCTTCTCTAATGCACATGGAACATTATCCAGAATATATAATTTCCTGGATCACAAATCAGGTCTCAAATGTTACCAAAAGATTGGGATCATTCCCTGCATATTTTCAGACCACAGTGTTTTGAAACACAGACTCAATCAGAAGAGGAAAGTTGGAAAGAACTAAAATACATGGAGGCTAAAGAACATCCTACCAAAGAAGGAATGGGCCAAGAATTTAAAAAAATAATGGAAACAAATGAAAATGAAATCACACTGCCCAAAATCTTTAGGATGCTGCAAAGGTGGTCCTAAGAGGAAAGTATATAGCAATACAAGCCTTTCTTTAAGAAACAAGAAAGGTCTCAAAAACACAACCTAACCCTACACCTAAAGGAGCTGGACAAAGAATAACAAATAAAGCCTAAATCCAGCAGAAGAAGAGAAATAATACAGATCAGAGCAGAAATCAATGAAATAGAAACCAAAAGAACAGTAGAACTGATTCACAAAACTAGGAGCTGGTTCCTTGAAAGAATCAATAAGATTGCTAAACCCCTAGCCAGACTTAATAAAAAAAAAAAAAAAAGAGAGAGAGAGATAGAGAGAGAGAGAGAGAGAGAGAGGACTCAAATTAATGAAATCATGAAAAAAGAGGAGATATCACAATCAACACTGAAGAAATATAAACAATTAGAGTAACATATTATGAACAACTATATGCCAACAACCTAGACTATCTGGAAGAAATGGATGCATTACTAGAGATGTATAAACTACCAAAACTGAACCAGGAAGAAATAGAAAACCTGAACAGACCCATAACCAGTAAGGAAATTGAAGTAGTAATCAAAAATCACCCAACAAACAAGAGTCCAGGGCCAGATGGTTTCCCAGGGGAATTCTACCAAATATTTAAAGAATAATACCAATTCTCCTGAAACTGTTCCAAAAAATAAAAAAAATAAAAATGGAAAGAAAACTCCCAAACTCATTTTATAAGGCCAGCATTACCTTGATCCCAATACCAGACAAGGACTCCATCACAAAGGAGATTTACAAACCAATATCCCTGATGAACATAGATGCAAAAATTCTCAATAATATACTAACCAATAGGACCCAACAGTACCTTAAAAGGATCATTTACCACAACCAAGCGGGATTTATTCCTGGGCTCTAAGGTTGGTTCAACATCCACAAATCAATCAATGTGATACAATACATTAATAAAAGAAAGAACAAGAACCATGTGATACTCCAATAGGTGCAGAAAAATGCATTTGACAAAGTACCTCATCATTCCTTGATTAAATCTATTCATAGTGTAGGGATTAAAGGGTACATACCTCAATATCATAAAAGCCATCTATGAAAAGCCCACAGCAAATATCATTCTCAATGGGGAAAACTGAGAGCTTTGCCTCTAAGGTCAGGAACATAGCAGGGATGTCCACTATCACCACTGCTATTCAGCATAGTACTAGAAGTCCTAGCCTCAGCAATCAGACAACAAAAAAAAATAAAAGGCATCCAAATCAGCAAAGAAGTCAAACTCTCACTCTTTGCAGATGATATGATAATTTATGTGGAAAACCCAAAGTCTCCACCACAAAACTGCTAGAACTCATACAGGAATTCAGTAAAATATCACCAACAATAAGACAGAAGAAAGAGGAATTAAGGAGTCGATCCCATTTACAATTGCACCCAAAACCATAAGATACCTAGGAATAAATCTAACCAAAGAGGCAAAGAATCTGTACTCAGAAAACTACAGAATACTCATGAAAGAAATTGAGGAAGTTACAAAGAAGTGGAAAAAAAAATGTTCCATGCTCATGGATTGGAAGAACCAATATTGTGAAAATGTCTATGATACCTAGAGCAATCTACACATTTAATGCAATCCTTACCCAAATACCATCAACTTTTTTCATAGAAATGAAACAAATAATCCTAAAATTTGTATGGAACCAGAAAGGCCCTGAATAGCCAGACGAATGCTGAAAAAGAAAACCAAAGCAATCGGCATCACAATTCAAGACCTCATGCTCTATTACAAAGCTGTAATCACCTAGACAGTATGGTACTGACACAAAAACAGACACAGAGATCAATGGAACAGAATAGAGAGCCCAGAAATGGACCCTCAACTCTATGGTCAACTAATCTTCGACAAAGAAGGAAATAATATCCAATGGCAAAAAGACAATCTTTTTACCAAATGGTGTTGGAAAATTGGTCAGCCCACGTGTAGAAAAATGAAAATGCCCATTTCCTTACACCACACCAAAATAGAACCAAAATGGATGAAAGATCTAAATCTGATACAGGAATCCATAAAAAAATCCTTGAGGTGAACACGGCAACCTCTTCGACCTCAGCTGCAGCAACTTCGTCCTAGAAACGTCGCCAAGAGCAAGAGAAGGATAAAAATGAACTTTCGGGACTTCATCAAAATAAAAAGCTTTTATACAGCAAATGAAAAACAAAATCAAAGAAACAACTGACAAAATGGGAGAAGATATTTGCAAATGGCATATCAGATAAAGGGCTAGTATCCAAAATCTATAAAGAACTAACTCACCAAACTCAACACCCAAAGATCAAATAATCCAATCAAGAAATGGGCAGAAGACATGAATGGACATTTCTGCAAAGAAGACATCCAAATGGCCAACAGACACATGAAAAAGTGCTCCACATCACTATGCATCAGAGAAATAAAAATCAAAACCTCAGTGAGTTACCACCTCGCACCAGTCAGAATGGCTAAAGTAAGAAGTGAAGAAATGACAGATGTTGGTGAGGATATGGAGAAAGGGGAATCCTCCTACACTGTTGGTGGGAATGCAAGCTAGTGCAGCCACTCTGGAAAACAGTATGGAGGTTCCTAAAATGTTGAAAATAGAGCTACTCAGCAATTGCACTACTGGTAATTTACCCCAAAATACAAATGTAGTGATCTGAAGAGGCATGTGCACCTCAACGTTTATAGCAGCAATGCCTATAGGAAACAAACTGATGTTTGCTGGAGGGGAGGTGGGTTCAGGATGGGGTAATTGGGTGATGAGCATTCAGAAGGGCACATGATGTGATGAGCACTGGGTATTACATGTAACTGATGGATTGTTGAACACTACATCTGAAAATAATGATGTACTATATGTTGGCTAGTTGAATTTAAATTAAAAAAATGAAAATCATATGAAAATGTAAGGAATTCAAAATAAATAAAACATTCCTGAAAAAGAACAAAATTTGAAGTACCAACTCACAACTTTCCTACTTTGAAAACCCACATAAAATCTACAATAATAAGAATAATAAATTGTGGTACTGCGATAAAGATAGATGTGCAGATATGTGGAACAGAACTGATTGTGCAAAAAAGAATCCTTATGTTTTTGCCAGTTTTTTTTAAATTTGTGAAGACAATTTAATGTGAATTTTTAATGTGAATTTTTTTAATGTGAATAATTTTTAATGTGAATTTTTAAAAAGTTTTTATTTAAATTCCAATTAGTTAACATACGTGTAATATTAGTTTATTGTGTAGAATTTAGTGATTCATGACTTACATATAACACCCAGTGCTCATAGAAGTGCCCTCCTTAATACCCATCACCCATTTAACCCCTCCCCCTACTTATCACCCCTCCAGCAACCCTCAGTTTGTTCTCTATACTTAAGGGTCTGTTTTATGGTTTGCCTCTCTTCCCCCACTTACATTCACCTGTTTTCTTTCTTATATTCCATATGTCAGTGAAATCACATGGTATTTGTCTTTCTTTGACACTTAGCATAATATTCTCTAGGTCCATCTGTTTCATTGCAAATAACAAGATTTCATTATTCTTTATGGCTGAATAATATTCCATTGTGTATTTATACCACATCTTTTTTATCCATTCATCAGTCAGTGGACACTTGGGATGCTTCCATAATATGGCTGTTGTAGATAATACTACTATAAACATCAAGGTGCATGTATATCTTTGAATTAATACTTTTGTATCCTTTAGGTAAATACCTGGTAATGTAATTGATAGATTTTAGGGTAGTTCTATTTTTTAATTTTTTAAAAAAGATTTTACCCATTTATTTGAGATAGAGAGAGAGCATGAGTGAAGGGGAGGAGCAGAGGGAGAGGCTGAGCAGGGAGCCCGAAGAGGTTTTTGATCCCAGGACCCTGGGATCATGGCCTGAGCTGAAGGCAGATGCTTAACTGACTGAGCCACCCAGGTGCCCCTATTTTTAACTTTTTGAGGAAACTATAATGTTTTCCAGAGGGACTGAACCAGTTTGTAGTCCCATCAGCAGAGTAGGAGGTTTCCTCTTTCTCCTGATCCTTCTTGTCAATACCTTTGTTTCTTCTGTTGTAGAGTTTAATCATTCTGATAGTTGTGAGTTGATACCTCATTGTAGTGTTGATTTGTATTTCCCTGATGATCAGCAATGTTGAGCGTCTTTTCATATGTCTGGTAGCCATCTGGATGTCTTCTTTGGGATAATATCTATTAATATCTTCTGCCAATTTTTAATTGGATTATTCATTTTCTGGGTGTTGAGTTTGATAATTTCTTTATGTACTTTGTTTATTAACTGTAGTTGTATGTATATTTCTGGTTTTTTTCCTGTCCTATTGATCTATGTGCCTATTTTTGTGCCAATACCATACTGTCTTGATCACTACAGCTTTGTAATATAACTTGAAGTCCAGATTCTGATGATTCCACTGTGCTTCATTTTTACAAGGTTACTTTGGCTATTTAGGATTTTTTTTTGCAGTTCCATACAAATTTAAGGATTTTTTATTCTAGCTCTATGAAAAATGCTGTTGCTATTTTTATGGGGATTGCATTAAATGTGTAGATTGCTTTGGGTAGTATAGACATTTTAACAAAATTTGTTGTTCTAATGCATGAACATGGAATGTCTTTCCATTTCCTTGTGTCATCTCCAATTTATTTCATCAGTATTTTAGTGTTTTCAGAGTACAGGCCTTTCACCATTTGGGTAGGTTTATTCTTAGGTATCTTATTGTTTTTGTTGCAATTTTACATGGGATTGATTCCTTGAGTTCCTTTCTGCTGCTTCATTATTGCTTTATAGAAATGGAAGATTTCTGAGCACTGATTTTGTATTCTGCAACATTACTGAATTTATTTATCAGTTCTAGCAGTTTTGTTTTATGGAGTGTTTCAGATTTTTATGTAGAGTATTATTTCAACTGCAAAATAGAAACTATTTTCCTTCTTTATTGATTATTTGGATAATTTTTATTTCTTATTTTTGTCTGATTGCTGTGGCTAGGACTTCCAGTATGATGTTAAATAACAGTGTTGAGAGTGGACATCCATATCTTATTCCTGACTGTACAGGAAAAGCTTGGGTTTTTCCCTATTGAGGATGATATTAGCAGTTTTTTTTTTCATTTATGGCTCTTATTATGTTGATTTACATTTTCTCTAAACATACTTGGTTGAGGGTTTTTATCATGAATAGATGTTGTATTGCGTTAAATGCTTTTTCTGTATCTATCAAAATGATCATATGAGTCTTATCCTTTCTCTTATTAATGTGGTGTGTCGCGCTGATTGTTTTCCAAATATTGAACCACCCTTGCAACACAGAAGTAAATGCCACTTGATTGTGGGGAATGATTTTTTTTTTTTCTTGGATTGGGTTTGCTAGTATTTTATTGAGAATTTTTGTATCCATGTTCATCTGGGATATTGGCCTATAGTTTTCTCTTTTAGTGGAGTCTTTATCTGGTTTTGGTACCAGAATAATGTTAGCCTCATAGAATGAATTTGGAAGTTTAACTTCCTTTTTAAATGATTTCTAATAGTCTTAGAGGAAAAAGTATTGACTCTTCTTTAAATGTTTCATAGAGGGGCGCCTGGGTGGCTCAGGTTTCCTGGTTGATTTCCTGTTTAGATGATCTGTCCATTGATGTAAATGGGGTGCTAAATTCCCTACTATTATTGCAATTAGTTCTTTTATGTTTGTTTTTATTTTATATATTTGGGTGCTCCCATGTTGGGTGCATAAACGTTTACAATTTTGAGAACTGCTTATTTGTCCCTTTTATTATGATATATGCTCTTCTTTGTCTCATGTTACTGTCTTTGTTTTAAACTCTAGTTTGTCAGATATAAGTATTGCTACTCCGGTTTTCTTTTGACAACCATTTGCATGATAGTATTTCTCCATCCCCTCACTTTCAATCTGCAGGTATTTTTAGATCTAAAATGAGTCTCTGAGGTGACTGGGCAACTCAGCTGGTTAAGTGTCTGCTTCCAGCTCAGGTCATGATCCCAGAGTCCCAGGATGGAGCCCCATGTTGGGCTCCCTGCTCAGCAGGAAGTCTGCTTCTCCCTCTTTCTGCCCTCCCCCTGCTCCTTCTCTCTCTTTCTCTCTCTGTCTGTCTCTCTTTCCTTGCTCACTCTATCAAATAAATAAAATCTTTTAAGAAAGAGCTGATATGCCCTTTAACAGATGAATGGATAAAGAAGATGTGGCCCATATATACAATGGAATATTACTCAGCCATCAGAAAGGACAAATGCCCAACTTTTGAACCAACACGGATGGGACTAGGGAGACTATACTGAGTGGAATAAGTCAAGCAGAGAAAGTTAATTATCATATGATTTCAGTTACTTGAGGAACATACGGAATAACATGGAGGAGATTCGGAGAAGGAAAGGAAAAGTGAATTGGGGGAAATCAGAGTGGGATATGAATCATGAGAGACTGTGGACTTTAAGAAACAAGATGAGGGTTTTAGAGAGGAGGATGGTGGCAGATGGGTGAGCCTGGTGGTGGGTTTTAAGGAGGGCATGCATTTCATGAAGCCCAGGGTGTTGAACATAAACAATGGATCCTAGAACACTGCATCAAAAACTACTGATGTATTTTATGCTGACTAACATAACACAATACAAGAATATTTTAAAAAGGTAAAAATAAGTAAAAAAAAAAAGAAAGAAAATATGTCTCCTATAGACAACACAGAGGTGGGTCTTGTTTTTTATGCCTTCTGATATCCTGTGTGTTTTGGTAGGAGCATTTAGTCCAAAGTAATAATTGATATATAGGTACTTATTCCTAACTTTTTACTTGGTTTTTGTTGTTGTTGCTTTTGTTTCTGGAGACTTTCTCTGATCCTTTCTTGTATTAGTCACTTGTGGTCTCTCCTTTCCACTCAAAGAGTCCCCTTTAAGCCCCTTTTAATATTTCTTTCTTTTTTTTAATTTTCTTTTCTATTCTCTTTTCTCTCTTTCTCTCTTTCTTTTTTTTTTTTTTTATTTTATTTTGGAGAGGGAGAGATGGGGGGAGGGGCTGAGCGAAAGTAAGAGAGAATCTTATGCAGGCTCCACACTGGACAGGGAACCCAATATGGGGTTTGATCTCACGACCCCAAGGTAATGACCTGAGCCAAAATCAAGAGTCAGTCACTTAAGTGACTGAGCATTTCAAGTGCCTCACCCACTTTAATACTTCTTGAAGGGATGTTATAGTGGTCACAAACTCCTTTAATTTTTGTCAGGGAAAGTCTTTATCTCTCCTTCTATTCTGAATGATAGTCTTGCTAGAGTATTTTTTGTTGGAAATTTTTCTCATTCAGCATTTTGAATATGTTATACTACTCTCTTCTGACTTGCCAAGTTTCAGTTGAGAAATCTCCAGCTAGCATTATGGGTCTTTCCCTGTAATTTGAGGACTTCTTTTGTTTTGCTGATTTTAAGATTTTTTCCTTTATCAATATATTTTGAAGATGTAATTATTATATGTATTGGTGTTGGCTGGCTTTTTTTAAATTTTAATGGTCATTCTTCATGCCCCCTGGATCTGGATGTCTGTTTTCTTCCCCAGATTAGGGAACTTCTCAGCTGTTATTTCTTCAAATAAATTTTCTGACCCCCTTTCTCTCTCTTCATCTTCTGGGACTTCTATGATATGATATGAATTTTATTATGTTTGATGGAGTTGCTGATTTCTCTAAATGTATTCTCATGTTGTGTAATTATTCTATCTTTCTTTTTTCAGCTTTATTATTTTCTATTATTTTGTCCTCTACATCACTAATTCATTCCTCTGCTTCCTCCAGCCTGGTGTTCATTGCACCAAGTCTGTTTCCAGTCTTGGCAATTGCATTCTTCATCTCTGATTTTTTAAAACTCTTTTACCTGTTTTAAGGGTCTTATGGTTTTCTTCTATTCTTTTCTCAAGAACAGTGAATATCCTAATTATTGTTTGCCTTCAATTCTCCATGGGGCATGTTATTTACATCTGTTTTACTTAGTTCTCTGGCCATGGGCTTATCTTGGTCTTTCATTTGTGATAAATTCCTCCATCTTGACATTTTGTCTAAGTGTCTGCCTTCTTAGAAAAGCCAGTTAGGCCTCCTGTTCCTGGAAATAATGGTCATATGAAGAAAAGGTCATGGTATTTGTGTCTCTGGTGTGAGCTATGCACACTGCTGTTATGTTTTTTTTTTTTTTTCTGTTATATCCTTCATGCCATTTGTCACGAGGTTCTTCTTGCCTTTTGTGGGCAATATTTGGTCCCTAGCTGAATATGGTGAGTTTTCACTAGGTGTGCCCTGATCTGCTTATGAATTTAGCTGTGACACTACTTTCAGCAAAACTGAGGCCCTGTAGAACTCTCTGGTGGGGAGATGTGGCATGGGCAGGGTTTGTGCTGGTATCCTTGGGGAAGACCTCTTGTCTCTGAGACTGAGTCTAGCTTGGCTGAGGAGAATCTTTTTTTTTTCTTTTTAAAGATTTTATTTATTTATTTGACAGAGAGAGAGCACAAGTAGACAGAGAGGCAGGCAGAGAGAGTGAGAGAGAAGCAGGTTCCCTGCTGAGCAGAGAGTCCGATGCAGGACTCTATCCCAGGACCCTGAGATCATGACCCAAGCCAAAGGCAGTGGCCCAAACCACTGAGCCACCCAGGTGCCCCTGAGGAGAGTCTTGATAGAGCATAGAGGAGAGTGGAGCTTGGTGTAAGGAAGTTAGGCAGCAAGTGTCAGCACTGCATTGCTTCCTGCAGGTGGAGCTGTTTATGCTGAAGGCAAAGGAGGAAATGGCTCTGGACAGCTCCTTTGTGCCTGGGTAACAGGTGTCTTCATGCATGCTGCCTTTCAGGGTACATGCTCACAGAAAAGTGAATAATCTCCCCACTGTGTTCCCCAGACATTCTTAAGATTATCGTTTCCATGTTGTCTACCCTTGGGTAGTGCCTTCTCTCTGGGAGCAACACAGTACCCTCTTGGCTCTTTTCCAGCCAAGGCCATTGACCTTTACAACTCCAGACAGTAAGCCCTGCTGGTTGCAAGAACATATCACTTTGCACCAGTTAGAATGGCCAAAATTAACAAAACAGTAAACAACAAGTGTTGGAGAAGATGTGGAGAAAGGGGAACCCTCTTACACTGTTGCTGGGAATGTAAGTTGGTGCAACCACTTTGGAAAACAGTGTGGAGATTCCTCAAAAAATTAAAAATAGACCTACCCTATGACCCTGCAATTGCACTACTGGATATTTACACCAAAGATACAGATGTGGTGAAAAGAAGAGCCATCTGTAGCCCAATGTTCATAGCAGCAATGGCCACAGTCCCCAAACTGTGGAAAGAGCCATGATGCCTTTCAACAGACAAACGGAAAAAAAGATATGGTCCATATATATACAATGCAGTATTATGCTTCCATTGGAAAGGATAAATACCCAACTTTTGTATCAACATGGACAGGACTGGAGGAGATTATGCTGAGTGAAATAAGTCAAGCAGAGATAATCAATTATTATATGGTTTCACTTACTTGTGGATCATAAGGAATAACATGGAGAACATTGGGAGTAGAGGAGAAGGGAGTTGGGGGAAATCGGAGGGGAAGATGAACCATGAGAAACTGTGGACTCTGAGAAACAAACTAAGGGTTTTGGAGGGGAGGGGGTGAGTGGATGGGTAAGCCTCGTGGTGGGTATTAAGGAGGGCACATATTGCATGGAGCACTGGGTGTGATGCATAAACAATGGATCTTGGAACACTGAAAAAAATAAAATAAAGTTTATTTTATTTTATTAAAAATAAAATAAAATATTTTATTAAAAATAAAATAAAATATTTTATTAAAAATAAAATAAAATAAAGAAATTTAAAATAAAAAGTTTTATTTTGGTACCAGATTAAAAACCCAAAAAACAAAACAAACACAATAACTAAATAAATAAAACAAAACAAAACAAAACTCTTGGGCTCAGAGGATAAATGGACTTGTGGGGAGAAAACAGGAAAGCAGCTTCTCTTTTCCACCTACCATTTCTAACACAGGTGCACCTGCTTCAGAGGACCACCTCAAGTTCCAGGGACTCTCTGGATCTTTCTTTTTCTCCATAATGCCCACCATTACTCTGTCACAGCTCAAGTCTCAGCAGCCACTTCTTCAAAAATAGGCACCTGTGTCTCATATATCCCACTTTTGTACACCCTCTGGCCATGTATTTGAATAATGTAACTAGTAGTTTTTGTTTTGTTTTGTTTTGTTTATTTATTTATTTATTTTTAAGACATGGCTTCTGGACTTTAGAAGGCAACACTGAGAAATGTCAGTGACGGGAAACATTAACCACATTTATGTATTCAGGAGAGTGTTTTCCTGATACAGGATTTCCTTCTTCAAGTTTTCAAAAGACCATCAAACCCTTGTAAAAACCTGTGATAGTTAATTTCTTTCTATTTGGCAGACTCCATCACAAATTCATGGGGTGTGTATAGTTTCTTGACATTCATATAGTGGATTTATTTGACATTGTGAAGTATGAAAGCCACAGAATAGCTATGGTCATGATAATAGGTGGTCTGGGTGCAAAAAAAGAAAGTTTATAAACATGATGTTTTAGGCAGTCCCTGCTTACTTACATTCACTTGAAAGTGAAACTTTAGATATCTGGTATTTGTCAGAAGAAGGAAAGTGAATAATTATGTGTTGTTCACAGATGGAGAAAACCTGGTAGGAAAAAAAAAAAGAAAGTAAAAGACAAGAAAAGAACAAGCAGGGGTGCCTGGGTGGCTCAGTGGGTTAAAGCCTCTGCCTTCGGCTCAGGTCATGATCCCAGGGTCCTGGAATCGAGCCCCACATCAGGCTCTCTGCTCAGCAGGAAACCTGTTTCCCTTCCTCTCTCTCTGACTGCCTCTCTGCCTACTTGTGATCTTTGTCTATCAAATAAATAAATAAAATCTTAAAAAAAAAAGAAAGAAAAGAAAAGAGAAGCATGATACCACATACTCCATGCAGTGTCTAAGAGATGGACACAGGCTGAATGACAAGTGCAAATGTGCTGGCTAAACAAAGATCCTCCCAGAAGAGATCATATGCTTATCCCTTACACAGCTCCCTTTTCACAGACTTCAGCATGCCCGCCAGGTAGCACCAGATTTGTTTCGAGGATTCATGTTTAGAAAGCCATGGGACTGCATACTATAGTCCCATGAATATTTAAAAAATCAAAGTTCTTACACTTATGTCCATAACTCATGGGGTATATTCTCCATATCACATTTAGGCCTTCAGTGGCAAAACTAGCACCTGGGGCCTAGAGACCTGGAGTAAGAGTTAAAGCTGACCTGTATCCAACTACTGAGATCAAAATAGCTGTTATTTAGGTACTTCTATTTGAAGCATTTGAAATTCAATAAACTTTCTCTCCCCCAAGCTCAAACTTTATTATTTAAGAAAGGACAAGCTCATTTAAATTCCACATCTTAAAACATGGAGGGTTATCCCATTCATTTTGCTTTATTTTGAATTATTGTAACAGCTAAATGACTTGTCAAATCCTCCTTCCTTCATCTCAATGTACAAATTATAATCATGTACGTTCACATGATGTATACTGTGAACATCATTCCTCACCAAACTCTTCACTAAATCAAAACCCAAACCAAAACCAAACAAAAACCCAAAAGCCAGGGGCGCCTGGGTGGCTCAGTGGGTTAAAGCCGCTGCCTTCGGCTCAGGTCATGATCCTGGCGTCCTGGGATCAAGCCCCACATCGGGCTCTCTGTTCAGCAGGGAGCCTGCTTCCTCCCTTCTCTCTCCGCCTGCCTCTCTGCCTACTTGTGATCTGTCTGTCAAATAAATAAATAAAATCTTTAAAAAAAAAAAAAACCCAAAAGCCAGAGTGGCAGACCATAAGGAAGTCACAGCTATATCTGGACAAGGAGTGACTCAACTCATAAGTGACAAATAGAAGAACAAATCAATGAGCCCTAAATGCTTAGAATTAAGGTAAAACAGGAGATAGACACAGATAGAATTGCACTGACATGAGGTCCACAGGCACAGATGACACAGTGCTGAGCACAAAGTCCTCAAAAACTACTCTGATAGCCTGCATGATATCATTTCTCACAATCTATTAAGCCACTTGTGACCTTACTTCATAGAGACTGGTCTGGCCACCAGAATTCTTGGAAAAAAATGCCATTTCAAACATCATTAAGACTCAGAACACATCATGAGGCAAGAACCCATTATCCTATCTTGATACTCTAGGTTGAACAAATTATGGGGTCTAGTGGATGCATGACTCATATATTTGACATCAGGACTGGCTGTTCATTTAATTCAGCCTTCCTGGAGCTAGAAACTCTGGGTACAATTTCCGTGAACATCCTAAATCATGAATTAGATGAACTAACACCAAAGCCTATTTCAATTTCAAAAGTAGAATCGGTCAGAGTAGCAAGTACACTGAGAAAAAAAAAATATGAAGACCAGAGTACATCTGCTTAATTGCTTAGAAATCATAAAGTGATGTCTATGATCACAATTCATCTGATTAGAAGGAGGACTAAAAAAGGAAAAAAAAAGATGTATATGCAGTTGTTATGGATCGAAGAATTAAATTTGCCACTCACAGAGAAGATTGCTCATTTTTCTAAGATTTTGATAGAAATTCTCAAGATAAAGCTTCTTCTAAGTTTTTAGAAAACTATTGTTCCAGCAAAAACCTCCAGCTAAATCTTGGCTACTTTTATCTTCCTTCTCAGTGGATTAATTGAGCCACAGTTTAGAAAATTATCTCTCCATATATAACCTAGGAATTTCAGTAGTTCATCAAAAACTCAAATTGCTAATAATCAGGTAGAATGCAAATGGAGTTGTCCAACTTACACAAAACAAAATTTAAGTATGTTTCCTCAGTAATAGACCAGAATGCAACAGATGAGTCACCATAATTTTAAACTGAGAAATAGGCAGTCACAGGGAAAAATAGTATATTGCACTGATGCTAGAACATGCACACACATCTTGCAAATAGAGATTCAACTTAGAACTGGTACTGTACAAACACTATTGGCTGAAAGGCAATCATAATGATGCTGTCATTGTGTGCACATGCATGAAACTTGGTCTAAAAACTTCGATTGACACCTCTGGGAATGTTAACTGCATCAAAACTTGCAGATTTAGTGTCAATAGGTTGGAAGATAATCTTAGAAAGAGAAGTTTAAGACTTTTTCAAGAAATATGGCATCCGTAAAGCTCCTGCTTAGCACAGTTGATGATAATGTGAGGAAAATCAGACAAGATGAGTTGAAAAGTGAGTCAGAGGAATTTGACTCTGAGTGGGAGAAATTTAAGAAATACCTTTGTCATCTAAGAGCTTGTATTTTTCATCTCTTCTAATCATAAAAGTGAAAGAAGATAAATATCCACATCTATGTAAGTTAAAGAGAGTTTTTTTCAATAATTAAAAGATAAAATTCTAAGTGAAAAGAAACATCTGTGCCATAGTTTGTCACTGGTTTTATTCCTTCCTTGTGACATTCACAGCAATAATGCATCTTGCATTTGATACGAGTCAATTTTGTAATTACTTAGAAAAAGCTCTCCGTATTAGCAAATACTTACTTAGTCATGCTTATAGACTTGGTTTTAGTCTATATACTTTATGTATTGCTAATTTATTTAATCTCCACATTTCAAGAAATAGGCACTACTATGAGTCCCAAGTTCCAGTTTCAAATCTCAGCTAAACTCCTATAAGAAAAGGAAAAAAAAAAAAAAAGAAGAATCTCAAGTATGACTCATTCCATCTCAAGTCTTTCCATCAACTCTGTGAGAATATTTTTTTTCTCTTCTACATCTAATTTAAGAAATTTTACCCTACCTTAATGTCATGAAATTATTTACCTAAATTAGGTTGTAGTTTCTGTATTAAATTGTTTTTAATTTTAAGTGTATAATGCATATGGAATTCATTTTGCGTATAATGTAAGGTCAAAGACCAAATTTTATTTAAGTCCGTGGCTATTCAATATGTTCAATCATTTATTGGAAAGTCTGTCTTTCCTCCATTGATCTTTCTTATAAATTATTTGTTTTTATATGCATATATCTACTTTTGAGCTCTCTTGTCTTTGATTCATTTATTTCTCTATATTTGTGAAAATACCACACTGAGAAAGCCAGGCTATATTCCAATCCTTATCTGTTCCCCTCTGTGGAGGAGGTCCCAGCCAGAGTGTGGCACCAAGAATTCCTTCTAGAGTGAGGAATAGCCCACAGTGCTCACAGTATCCCCCTTCTGTTACCTCCCCTACTGATTGCTACTGAGCTCTGTACTCAGCAACAAAGGCTTTACAGACAGATTTGAAAACCACTTTTTAAAAAAGATTATTTATTTATTTATTTATTTGACAGAGAGAGAGAGAGAGAGAACACAAGTAGGCAGAAAGGCAGGCAGAGAGAAAGGGGGAAAGCAGGCTCCCTGCTTAGCAGAGAGCCCGCCCAATGTGGGGCTCGATCCCAGGACCCTGAGATAATGAACTGAGCTGAAGGCAGAGGCTTAACCCACTGAGCCAACCAGGCGCCTCGAAAACCACTTTTTTTTTTTTAAAGATTTTATTTATTTATTTATTTGACAGACAGAGATCACAAGTAGGCAGAGAGGCAGGCAGAGAGAGAGTAGGAAGCAGGCTCCCCGCTAAGCAGAGAGCCTGATGTGGGGCTCGATCCCAGGACGCTGGGATCATGACCTGAGCCGAAGGCAGAGGCTTTAACCCACTGAGCCACCCAGGCGCCCCCAAAAACCACTTTTAGTAGAAGGCACCAACTTAAAAAATCCTGAATCTTGGAACATTACATCAAAAACTAATGATGTACTGTATGGTAGCTAACATAACATCATCATCATCATCATCATATAAAATAAATCTATGCTCATAAAAAAATCCTGATGTATATTTGAAGGCTCTAGTTTGTATCATGTAAATTATACAGTGTTCCTTCAGGAGTCTGTCTTCTTGTCATTCCTAGAAAAGGATTCAATAAAAATGAAGCCAAAAATGAGGAATTACATTAAATGAGAATGTGACTCACATCTCTGCAATTTGAAGAGCTGATTCTAGGCGGAATCCAGTCTGCTCAGGGGTCTTCAGGAAGTCCTCTTATGCTTCCAGACCCTTAATTCACACCTTATAAAAATCATTCTTTATTTCCTGGTAAGATCTCACCTTCAGACATCTTTATGTAGGTCCCAAATCTCAGTGCTATAACACATGGAAGGGGAAGTTAGGATCTGAGCACACACACATTCATATAGGCCATATTTTGTTCTTATTCCACAGAGGAAAGATAGCAAATAGCCCCCAAACACACATGAGCTTAGTGAAGGAAGAAGGAACCAGCAAGGACAAAGCAATTAAAAGTTCCCCCTCAACGTGCATTTACCCAGTATTCCCTTACACAATAGAAGTTAGGATACAGACGCAAACCTCCTGACCCTGTGCCAATACAAGTACTCATGGACCACAAAGCTCCACCCAAGTGCCAAAGTCAGAAGTGGGTCTTATTTTCCACCTCTCAGTTGACCTGTGGCATCCCCATTTCATAAAAATAATCTACATAGTTAATAACTCAGATATCTCATACTATCACAAAATTCAATTTCACATGCCTTGGATGAGGTGTGGTCAAATCTCATGCTTATCCAACTGCTTTAATCCTGAACATTGCCCATGGGACCTCTGGTGATAAGATGTGTGGAGTGAGGATTTGGTTTCCAGAGACATCCCCCCCCAGTTATGTCTTTAAGCAGAGTTGGCTGCCTATAGTGCTGTCAGTGTCATCTTTTGTATATAAGGGCATAGCAACACCAGTTTTTATCTCGTCTTTCTTCAAACTAATTTCTAAATTCCATATCTAAAATACCAATATTAAGAATTTGTCTTTGACCTCCACATCACAACCAGGGACCTTTATATTTCACCCCTTGTCCCAAACCATCACAAATATGTATTTCATTAAATCTAAGAAGTCACCGACTTCAAATACACCATTATTTTATGTAGCATTAAGGAAAAAAAAAAGATCATAGCCAATTAAATAATGACCCAATTCTAAGATTTTCCTGATTTAGAGATGTTAAAATGTGAAAATTGTGCATATTTAAAAAAATAAATATTTCAGAATAAAGTCAGGATTTGGTGAAGTGAGGCAATAAAATTGGAAAGATATTTATATTGATAAGGGAGTTAACATTGCTGATCATAAACCACATACAATGAATAAATATATGAGAAAAAAATGTCAACTCATCTTCTCAAGATGTACTCAGCCTTTTTTACAACCATGGAAATCCTTTGTTTACCAAGAAGAATGTGCAGGCCCCATTAACATTCCTCCTAGCCAAGAATGAGAAGGGGTCAGCAGTGACCAATGAGTTCCTTTTCAATTCTGGACCAGAGACTAGTAAGTGCACAATGAAGAAGGGACTATGTGCATATATAAGAGCACAGGCCACTGAAGGGGGGATTGACATGGCCTCTACTCCCAAGCTCTTGAGAGATTAGCTTACTCTTTTTTTTGTTTGTTTATTTTGTTTTTGTTCTTGTTTTTGTTTTTTAAGAAATGATGAGTGTGTAGGTGCCATGGAGAATCATAGGAGGCCCATGAACATCAAGAGAGCCCTTTTGTTAGAAAGAATTATAGATTTTTCTCATGTCTCCCTACTCTTTTACATTTGCCTTATACCTGGTTCTTTTACCCTCTGGGAAAATATAACATGATTATGAGTCTCTAATAGATTTCCCTGGTAGAGTCCATCTCACAACATGACTTCAGCAGCTACAGCAGCCTCCTAAACAGATAAGGATTATGGAAATCGAGACTGGACATGAAGAGCTGGGCTAGCAGGAGAAGGTCTCATATTTCAAAGATCAGGTTTCCTCAGGCACAGTTGTTCTCTTCAGAAATCCTCTAGTCTCCTCTCTGTCTTCTGAACCCTTTTCCACACACTGTTGAACCTATGACTGTGTTTCTCTTTCATTCATATAGTAATAAATTATTAGGGTTACTTTTTTTTTTAACTCCACATCTTTGAAGCACCCCTAGCACCTTTGAAGAACCTTTCCTAGAGCTCCAAGTTACTTGAGAGAGGGGTCAGAGATGGGCATAAAAAGGAAACTTCTGAGAAGTTTATCCTGATGATTGTTTCTACAGTAAAAAGCTGAAACACAGATCTTGAGAAACTATGGGCTCAGACAAAAGGAGAAAAAGTAGGAGGAAAATTAAACCTACCACACCTGACATCCACAACCCCTTTCTGCAGGCAGCCAAAGTTGGGAGGAACCTGGTATCAAGAATGTATCACAGAAAACCAGGAAAAAATATCCATATGATCTTCTCCAGCCCAGAGAATTGCAGGAGTGTCATGGAGACACAATTTGCATAGACACCTGAACACCAGCCACAACCAAAGGTTTCAACTTAAAAAAAAAAAAAAAATTCTGGGCACCTGGGTGGCTCAGCTGGTTTAGGAGCTGCCTTTGGCTCAAGTCATGATCTCAGGTTTTGGGGTCAAGCCCTTTGTCCAGATCCCTGGTTGGTGGGGAGTCTGCTTCTCCCTCTCCCTCTCCCTCTGCCTCTCCTCACTGCACATGCTTGCTTTTTCTCTCTCTAATAAAGAAATAAAATCTTTAAAAAATAAAAAACCCTGTCAGCAGCTGTTGTTTCTTGTGTTGTTGATTTTAGCCATTATGACAGGTGTGAAGTGATATCTCATTTTGGTTTTGATTTGTATTTCCCTGATAATCAGAGATGTTGAGCATCTTTTCATGTGTCTATTGGCCATCTGGATGTCTTCTTTGGGAAAATGTCTATTCACATATTCTGCACAATTTTTAATTGGATCATTCATTTTCTTGGTTGTTGAGTCTGAGAAGTTCTTTATATATTTTGGGTATTAACTATTTATCATATATGTCATTTGCAAATGCCTTCTCTCATTTTGTAGGCTGCTTTTAGTTTTGTTGATTGTTTCCTTCACTGTGTAGAAGACTTTTATTTTGATGAAGTCCCAATAGTTTATTTTTTTGCTTTTGTTTCCCTTGCCTCAGGAGATAGCGAGTAAGAAGTTGATAAGGGTGATGTCAGAGAGATTACTTCTTGTGTTCTTCTCTTGGATTTTTAATGGTTTCATTTCTCACATTTAAGTCTCCAATCCATTTTGATTTTTTTTTTCATATGGTGCAAGAAAGTGGCCCAGATTAATTCTTTTGCATATTGCTGTGCAGTTTTTGAGGGTATTAAGGACAGGGAACCCTCTTGCTCTGTTGGTGAGAATGCCAATTGGTGTTGCCACTCTGTAAAATACTATGGAGTTTCCTCAGAAAGTTAAGAATAGAACTACACTATGATCCAGCAATTGTATTACTAATTCTGTAGGATACATAAATACTGATTCAAAGGGGCACATGTACCCCCAATATTTATAGGAGCATTATCAACAATTGTAAAATGATGAAAAAGCCCAATGTCCATCAGCTGATGAATGGATAAAGAGTATGTTGTGTGTATATATAATGGTATATTACTCAGCCATAAAAATAATGAAATCTTGTCACTTGTAATGATATGGCTGGAACTAGAGAGCATTATACTAAGTGAAATAAGTCAAACAGATAAAGACAAATACTATATGATTTCACTTATTTGTGGAATTTAGGAAACAAAACAAATGAATATGGGGAAAGAAAAGAGAGAAGGAGGTAACTAATAAAGAGACTCAGTTATAGAGAATAAACTGATGGTTATCTGAGGGATGGTGGATGGGAGGATGGGTGAAATAGGTGATGGGGATTAAGGAGTGCACTTGTGATGAGCACTGGATGTTGTATGGAAGCAGTGAATCACTATATTGTATATCTGAAATTAATATTACACTGTTAACTAACTGGAATTTAAATAAAAACTTGAAAAAATAAACACTGGGAAGTTTAAGTAAAAATAAAATCCTGTTTCTTGTTTGAACATTATTTTCCATCTACAGTAGCTTATCCACAGCCATAGACAAATTGTGATTTAAGGAAAAAGCATCCTGGAATAAAGAATGAGGATGAATGGTAGAGCAGCTCAGATTTGTGATTAGAAAAGCTCCAAAACAGATATACTATCCACACAGGTTTCTGGAAAACCCCTCATCACTCACAGACATTTTTTTTCCTCTTATAAGATTGCATTTAAATATACATCTATCAAGATTTAGTTTTTCACTCTCTATTTTTAGTGTGAATCCTCACAGACCTACCCAAAACAATGTTTGACAAGTACATGTGGACTGGAGACCATTGATCTGAGTGTAGTACCCTGGCCAGCCCTATTTGTTTTCTCTACAAGGTGATGAGAATAAAAACTGAAGGGATGAGCTTAGGGAAGAAAGGAAGGCAAGTGTCACATTCTCCATATCACTGTTCTTCAAGTAAGCCCCAAAGAATACAAACAGAAAACATAGAAACAATATAGGACCTCCATCAAGACTCTGAAAAAAAACATTCAACAGCACAGAAGGCTACCAGTTATTTCCTTCCCTTTCCAACTGCCTGTCACTAGCTCTGTTCTCAGAAAATGAATCTGTAGGATTATAAGTGCATGTAATATGCACTTATACTATAAGTGAATCCAATTGAAAGCCCTGAACACTCAGAAACCAAATAACAAATATGCCATTCCCAAACACTTCACAGATGAAGTTTCTGGATGATAGAGATCCAGAATGAGAAATGTACAAAGTTTGGGAACAGTAATGGCCATGAAGAGAGGTGTACGAGTGAGGGTCCTAATCTTTCTCATTCAATGCTTAGGAAATATGTTGGCTGCACCCAGCTTTTAACTTAAGCACCTTTATTTTTTAATCTATATCTTGAATTAACTTTAGAGATTTCATTATTATATTCTGATAAACCCTTCTGATCAGGAGACTTATGTGTTACCACAGTGAAGCCTATCCTATCCTCAGTAATAAGACGGATTTAGAATTCAGCAGAGTTTGGGGACCTAAAAGGAGACAAAATTCAGTGAGAATATATAAAATGGCAAAACATTTACATCAAGTGAGAGAGATGAACAGTCATGTAGAAAGATAATGGCAAAAACAAAAAACCCCACAAACGAGCAGACAGAAATAAACTAGCTTCTCTCCATCTTCCTATATTTCTCCCATATATGTTGTAAACACAAACACCGGCACCATGGAGACAAGATAGAGGCACTAT
The DNA here is from genome assembly GCF_963455335.1 of Martes martes. NCBI lineage: Eukaryota > Metazoa > Chordata > Mammalia > Carnivora > Mustelidae > Martes > Martes martes. The sequence continues at coordinate 22,015,832 of NC_137894.1, read as the reverse complement.
CTAGCCTTGCACTGAAAATAGAGAGCAAGAAGATACTTTGTCCCCATTAAATAAGACTACATATTGATTAAACCTTAGAGAGCTCTGTGCTTTTCATGTTCTTCTTCAAGGTTTGATTCATCATCCATAGCCTACCTCAACGAATGAGAGAACCACTTGGTGAACTTGGGGGAAATATAAATTCCTGAGCCCCCACCCAGAGTTTCCAATTCATCAGGACTGTTGTGGGTTCCAATAATTTGTTTCAATTCCAGGCTTTTTTTAAAATTAATTTTATTTTATTTTTATTTTATTTATTTTTTTAAAAATTTCATTTCAGTGTTCCAAGATTCATTGTTTATATACTACACCAAGTGCTCTAGGCTTATCTACTGGCCAAATACTATTCTTTTTTTTTTTTTTTTTTGTACTATACAGTTTTTTTTTTAATTTCTTTTCAGCGTAACAGTATTCATTGTTTTTGCACCACACTCAGTGATCCATGCAATATGTGCCCTCCTTAATACCCACCACCTGGCTCCCCCAACCTCCCCCCCACCCCTTCAAGACCCTCAGGTTGTTTTTCAGAGTCCTCACTTTAGTTTCTAATTAGTTCTTCAGTGCTCAAACCGTGCATGACATCCCTCCTAGTCCTCCACAAAGCTTCCCTGCAGCATAGTCACAATAGGGGAGGTTGGAGTTAGAGGAAGGGATGATAGTTGGCAGAACCATGCTGACAATTGTTTGAGAAGCGACTCCATACAAAACAATAAAAGCAGAGTGAGATTGGGGACTGCATTTAAAAGAGAAGGAGGTTCTCTGAGCAGTATGTCAATACAAGGGCATAAGACCCAAAGGTTTTATTGTGCACCAACCTCCAAACCGAGTTAAAAGTTACCTTTAAAATTATAGAGGAAGGAGAAATGCTCAATTACCTCTTATTTCCCTAACCGATTTATTGCCATGTGTAGTAATATTGGCCTAGACAACACAAGTCTCAGAAGATAGCCATTTCAAACATGCACACATGCATTAGATCAACATTTGAAGCCAGATCTCAAGGTCACATCCCCACCCTGTAGCAAAGAAAGGATTCTGGGGATTAGAAGCCTGGAAGGAGGAATGTAGCTGACAAGGCACACAGCTCATATTTCTGTATCTGGAATTGTTAGTTCTCTCTACTCAAACTTTATGAAGGCCCTTTCCACCCCTGGACAGTCTTGTGTGAAACTCCCGGCACAGGCTCACCCAAAATACTAAATAGGAATCATTCAGATAACTCTAGGTTATTTTTCCCCTCAACATTTATAATGTAGACCCCATATCTCATTCTAAACCATAATATCCCAGAGTGAGATGTAAGCAAAGATGTTGAGAACAGAGCAGAACATTTAATGCTGAGCAGAAATACTGCTAAAGTGGCATATCATTATGTGGCAGCTCCCAACCCAGTGAACACAGAGGAATATGCTGCAGGAAGATATAGACAAAACACTTCTGTGGATGGAAATCAGAGGATAAGAAATGTATCAGTAAATTCCCAGAATCATACAACCTACCCAATTTGAATCATTAAGAATTAGAAAATCCAGAAGCATGTGGGCGGCTATCAGTTAAGCATCTACTCTTGGTTTCATCTCAGGTCGTAATCTCACAGTCGTGGGATCAAGCCCTTAATCAGGCTCTGCACTCAGTGTGGAGTATGGGTAAAATCTTTAAACAATGAAATAGAAAATCTACACAAACTAACAATAAGTTAGAGAACTGAATCAGTGACCAAAACTTCCAAGGAAAGAAAAGCTTACGTATTGCATGGAGCACTGGGTGTGATGCATTAACAATGAATCTTGGAACACTGAAAAAAATAAAATAAAGTTTAAAAAAAGAAAGAAAGAAAGAAAAGTTCAGAACAGGATGGCTCCATGGGTGAATTCTACCAAACATTTTGAGAAGAATTAACACTAATCTTCCAATTCTTTAAAAAAACTGAAGAGGAAGAAACACTCCTAAACTCATTTTACAAGGCCAGAATAACTGATACCAAAGTTAGATAAGAACACTATAAGGAAAGAAAAAAGCAAGCCAATATTCCTGATGAATGGTAGGTATAAAAATTCTCAAGAAAAGCCACTAGCAGGGGCACCTGGGTGGCTCAGTGGGTTAAGCCTCTGCCTTAAGCTCAGGTCATGATCTCAGGGTCCTGGGATTGAGCCCCGCATCAGACTCTCTGCTCGGCGGGGATCCTACTTCCCCCTTTCTCTCTGTCTGCTGCTCTGCCTACTTGTGATCTCTCTCTCTCTCTCTGTCAAATAAATAAAAAAAAGTAAAAAAATAAATAAAAAAATAAAAGAAAAGCCACTAGCAAACTGACTTCAACATCACATTAAAAGAATCATATACCATGATCAAGTGGGATTTATCCCTGTGATGCAGGGATGGTTCAACATATGCAAGTCAGTAAATGTGATACATCATCTTAATAGAAAGATAAAAACCATATGATCATGTCAATTGATGTAGAAAAAGTATTTGAAAAAGTTCAATATTATTTTATGATTAATGTCCCCCAGATTGGTATACAATGAATGTACCTCAACATAATTAAGGTCACATATGACAAGCCTACAGCTAATATCATGTGCAATGGTGAAAGCTTTTTCTGTAAGATTAAGAACAAGATGAGAGTGTCTATTCTCACTACTCCTATCAACATAGTGCTGTAGATCCTATACAGAGTAATTAAGCAAGAAAAAGAAATAAAAAAAATCCAAATCAGAAAAGAAGAAGCCAAATTGCCTTTGTTTGCAGATGACATGATCTTGTATATAGACAATCCTAAAGTCTTCACACACACACACACACACACACACACCAGTTAAAACTAATAAATTTAAATTTAATAGTTTCAGGAGGCAAAATCAGCATGTAAATATTAATTATGTGTCTATACACTAAGTATTAACTATATGAAAAAGAAATAAAACAGTATTACTTACAATAACATTAAAAAACATTAGAAATCAGAGAGGGAGACAAACCATTATAGACTCTGGACTCTGGGAAACAAACTAAGTGTTACAGAAGGGAGGGGAGTGGGGAAATGGGGTAGCCAGGTGATGGGTATTGAGGGTGCACGTTTTGATGAGCACTGGGTGTTATGCACAACTAATGAATCATTGAGCACTACATCAAAAACATGTTGGCTAACTAAACATAATTAAAAAATAGAATAATTTATTTTTCCTAAAATAAAAAACACACAGAAACTTAAACAAACAAAAACAATATAATATTCCGGAATATATTTAACCAAGGAGGTAAAAAATCTCTGCACTGACAATTATAATACACTGATGAGTGAAACTGAGGAAGGCACAAATAAATGGAAAGGTATTCCAAGACCATGAATCAAAAAAGTCAATATTCTTAAAATGTCCAAACACCCAAAGTCAATATAACGCAACCCATATCAAAATTTCAAAGGTATTGCATGGAGCACTGGGTGTGGTGAAAAAACAACGAATACTGTTACGCTGAAAAGAAATAAAAAATTTAAAAAAAAATTCCATTGTAGTTAAAAAAAAATTTCAAAGGTATTTATCACAGAAAGGGAAAAGTCATTCTAAAATTAGTATGGAGGGGTGCCTGGGTGGCTCAGTGGATTAAAGCCTCTGCCTTCAGCTCAGGTCGTGATCTCAGGGTCCTGGGATCGAGGCTGCATCGGGCTCTCTGCTCAGTGGGGAGCCTGCTTCCCCCCTCTCTCTGCCTGGCTTTCTGCCTACTTGTTATCTCTCTCTCTCTCTCTTTCTCTCTTTCTGCCTGCCTCTCTGCCAACTGTGATCTCTATCAAATAAATAAATAAACTCTTTAAAAAAAATTGAAAATTTAACTACTATATGATCAAACAATTCCACTCAGGTATATATCTGAAGGAAATAAAATTGATTTCTCAAAGGGATATCACCCTAATTTTGTTTATTCCAGCATCATTCACAATAGCAAGAACATGGAAACAACCTTTGTCTATCAACAGATAAATTGAAAAAGAAAATGTGGTATATATACAATAGAATATTATTCAGCCATAAAAAGGAAAGAAACCTTGTCATTTGCAACAACATGGATGAACTTTGAGGGCTTGAAGCTAAGCAAAATGATCCAGACAGGGAAAGATAAATACTGCATGCTCCCACTTATACATAGAATCTTATAAAGCCAAAGTCATAGAAACAGAGAGTAGAATGGTGTTGTCACGGGCTGGATTGTTTGGAGGAATGGGGAGATGTTGGTTCAAGATTACATACATCCAGTTGTAAGATAAAGAAGTTCCAGAGTTGTAATTTAGAGTAGGGTGGCTACAGTTATAACAATACTGTACTGTATACCAGAAAGTTGCTAAGAAGAGTTGATCATAAGTGTTCTTACCACACACACACACACACACACACACACACACACACACACACAGACACGAGTAATCATATATGGTGATAAAAGTGTTAATAATCTCCCAATACACATATGTGCATCAAATAATCACATTTTATACCTTAAACTAACACAACGTTATATGCCAATTATGTCTTAGGGGAAGAAATGCATCTGGGGGAGAAATGCATCTGAGATGGAATATTGCTCATATTTCTCAGATCTGGGCACAAATTCCTAACTTTCAGCTTCCTCTAGACGCTAGAAATACCTAAGAAACTAGCACTCACCTCAAAGTTCAATTCATTCCAGTTCTTTTGACATTGACTCTTAGGGTAGCACCCACATCTAAAACAGGGACCCCCTTCAATCTTTAGAAATCTCAGAAACCAGTCCTTATGTCTCAGCAGGGACTGTTTTGAGGTCACCAAATGGTGGTCAAGCCAGCATGGGGCCATTTACAGGAATAGGCAGAGGAAAGAATGGCAAAGAAGCATTTCTTTCCTGCTATCCCACACCTGCAATGCCTCCATTCATTCCTTGCACCAGGAAGGAAATTATAGGTAAGAGGAGGATCCTTTATGCTTTCAACTACTGTAGACTCCCACAAAATTCCTCCCAGTAATGTGGATTGCCTTCCAGGATGCCCTATGTGCCTTTTCTTACCCTCTTGCCCAAACCCCTTGTGGATGCTTGATACCAGCTTTATTCTTTATTCCTCAGCACTTAAAAAAGGGCATACTCCTGGGAGCCTTCATGTTAAAGAAAACCGTAGTGTTCTTGAGGAAATACAGACTTATCTGCTCTACTCTCTCCAAGGGGACTGTTACCATGATCTGTTCTTAGGGACCAATTCTGCATCTGTGAATTTCACAATGTTTCCACCCAGGGGTCCCGTTATAAATTTCTGAACGTGCTCTTTCAGAAGAGTCTGCGACACCACACAGCATGTCCTAAGTAGTATAGCATGTTGCTTCCAACCCCCTGCCTTGAAATCATTTCCAAGGTTTAGCAGCTTGGCTTGGGTAATGAGGCTGACAACAACTATGTTCTCATAAACTCCCCAAAGACGCTTCACCGCCCCCACCACAAGCTCACGACAGCCACCTAGTTAATCACACGCCTTCGCACATATGCATTCAGTAGGCAGAGACCCAGCAGGTATGGGGACAAGGCATCAGCAAGCAAAGTGCGTAAATCTGAGCAGAGTCACGTTTTAGCCCGTTACCATAGCAACAGAAAGTAGAAAACAGGCAATCAAGGATAATAAGCCCCGTGGGCAGGCGAACCTGTGAGAGCAAGTTAAGCCCCCATTCTTCCTTTTCTCCCTTTTTCCACCCCCATCATCTCTCTGGAATATAAACAAGCATCAAACCCCAGTAAAGAGGGCTCTTCAGAGCTCCATGACAACTGCCCTCCCTTCATCCTGCCTTCCCCCACTAGCCTGGAGACACTACCTTTTTGCAAAACCCCTCCATCTCAAACAATCTGGTGACAATATGGCCACTTCAGGACACCCAATCCCTGAGCCTCACCAGAAGGGACTCCTGAAGGTCAGTGACCTGGACAGTGAGGAATGCAGCAAATCAGAGCAGAGGCTAGACAAGCTAAACTCAGAACAATGCTGTTCTTTCTTCCCTTCTTTCCCCCAATTATTTATTTTGAATAATTTCAAACCCACAGGAAAGTTGAAAAGATAGTAAGTAAACCACCGTCATATCCTCACCTAAATTCACCAGTTGTTAACAATTTCCCTTGTTAAAATTCCATCTATACATCTATTTATCTATGTATCTATGGGTCTGTGTATTTACCATAGTTGTTTACTATGTAACAATGATGATATTATCACATCTAAGAAAATTTAGACTTATTCAGTAATACTTAAGATGTAGTCCATTTTAAATTTTCTGTTTGTTTCCAAAATGTCTTTTACAGCTTTTAATTCTTATTTTTATTTTTTGGACTCAAAATGCAAACAAAGCACACGCCTTCCATTTGGTTGTCTTGTCTCTTCTATTTTCATTTTATTTTTTTTGTCTTGTCTCTTTTGATCTATCATAATTACCTCCCTTCCACCAACACACAAATGCACCTTTTTAAATGACATTATTTGTTTTTCAAAAATCCAGGACAATTGTCTTGTGCAATATTCAACATTCTGGATTTCCAACTATTTCCCCCTCAGGATTAGATTCAAGTTAGGTTGCCACACCATCAGAGATGCTGGATTTAATCACTGCCTGGCTTTGCACACACTTTTTTTTTTTCCTTTTAGAAAAAGAAAATGCCTTGGGGTATGATGGCTTGAGACCTAACACAACTATCCCGATACCTAATAGCCTTTCACCTGGTGATTATAGGCTTGACAGAGAATCTGCTTGAATCAGATATTACAAAGGGTGGGGGTTCCTAAATGCTAATTTTCTACTTCTATCACTCCTGCGATTATTACCTAGCAAAAGAAAGAAGAACTCTTCCCTAAAAAATCTCATTATCTATCAGCTTACTTACCTACCTATCTTCTGTTATCTATCTGTCTATCATCATCTATCATCTATCTTCATCTATTTATCATCTATCATCTGCCTACTTATAATTTATCTCTCTCTATTGCTTTATATCTTTATTGAAATAAAATCTAAAAATCTAAAAGCAGCATATATTTAAATTGTATAGTATGATGAGCATTTACATATGTATAAACCCATGAAACCATCTCTATAGTCATCTGGACTATAGTGAAACCACCTTGACTGTAGTCAAGATAACATTGTCATCACCTCCCCAAAATTCTGGTGACCTTTTGTAATCTCACACTCCTCCCTCCAATATCAATAGGTAAACTCTTTCATCCACTTTAGATTAGTGTTAAATTTTTGGAATTCTATATACATAAAATAATACAGCATGTATTCTTTAATGCCTAGCTTCGTTACTCAGCATAATAATTTTGAGAGTCAATTATAGTGTATGTTATTGATAGGTTGATCCTGCTGTTTCTTTTTTATTGCTGTTTAGTATTCACTGTCTTTCAAAAATTTATAGTTTAAAATAATTTCAGATTTACAAAACATTTGCAAAAACAGATGAAGAATTCCCATAAACTCTTCCCCCTGCTTTCCCTAATGTTAACATTTTATATTCTGTGGAATGCTTATCAAAACTGAGACTATTTGCAGATAACATGACACTATACATGGAAAATACTAAAGACTCCAACAAAAAACTACTAGAAGCAGTAAATGAATTCAGTAAAGTTCCAGGATACAAATAATTTTGAAGTTTTTATTTAAATTTCAACTTGTTAACATATAGTGTAATATTAGTTTCAGGTGCACAATATACTGATTCAACACTTTGATATAACACCAAGTGCTCATCACAGCCAGTGCAATGCAGGATACAAAATAAATACCCAAACATAAGTAGCATTTGTATACACTAATAAGTAAACAACAGAATTTTTGAGAAAATGACACAATTTACAATTGCAGCAAAAGTATTAAAATACCTATGAATAAACTTAACTAAGAAAGTAGAAGTGTACTCCATAAACTTTAAAACATTTATGAGGTTTGGGGCACTTGGATGGCTCAGTGGGTTAAGCCTCTGCCTTCAGCTCAGGTCATGATCTTGGGGTCCTGGGACCAAGCCCCGCATTGGGCTCTCTGCTCAGTGGGGAGCCTGCTTCCCTCTCTCTCTCTCTCTGCTTGCTGCTCTGCCTGCTTGTGATCTCTCTCTCTTTGTCAAATGAATAAATAAAATATTTTTTAAAAATTTATAAAACAGGGGCGCCTGGGTGGCTCAGTGGGTTAAAGCCTCTGCCTTCGGCTCAGGTCATGATCCCAGGGTCCTGGGATCGAGCCCCACATCAGGATCTCTGCTCTGTGGAGAGCCTGCTTTCTCCTCTCTCTCTGCCTGCCTCTCTGCCTACTTGTGATCTCTGTCTGTCAAATAAATAAATAAAATCTTTAAAAAAATTTATGAAACAAATTGAAGATGTCTCAAACAAATGTAAAAATATTCCATTATCATGGATTGGAAGAATGAATATTGTTAAAATGCCCATATTACCCTAAGCAATCTACAGATTCAATGCAATCCCTATCAAAGCACGTACTGCATGGAGCACTAGGTGTGATACATAAACAATGAATCTTGGAACACTACATAAAAAACTAATTAAAAACACATTATTAAATTATGTGACTAACATAATAAACAAACAAACAGTAACAACAACAACAAAAAACAAAATACCAATGGCATTCTTCACAAAACTAGGAAAAAAAAATCCTAAAATTTGTGTAGAACTATAAAAGACCCCAAATAGGCAAAACAATAATGAGAAATAAGAACCAAGCAGGAGGCATCACAGTTCCAGATTTTAAGATCTACTACAAATCTGTAGTAAGTAAAACAGTATGATACTGGCACAAAAATTAGACATATATCAATGGAACAGAATAGAGACCACAGAACCAAACCCATAATTATATGGTCAATTAACTGATGACAGTGGAGGCAAAACTAAATAATGGGGAAAAGACACTCTCTTCAATAAATGATGCTGGAAAAAAATGGTACTGAAAAAACTGCACAGCTACACATAAAATAAAACTGAACCACTTTCTAACACTATACACAAAAATAACTCAAAATGGAATAAAGACCTAATTGTGAGACTTGAAACCACAAAATTCCTGGAAAAAGCCATAGGCAATAGCTTTTCTTACATCAGCCATAGTAGTATTTTTATAGATATGTTTCCTCAGGTAAGGGAAACAGAAACAAAAGTAGACTATTTGGACTACATCAAAACAAATAGATTTTGCACAGCAAAAAGAAACCATCAACAAAACAGAAAGGCAGTCTACCAAACAGGGGGAGATATTTATAAACCATACATTCAACAAAATGTTAGTATTCAAAATATATAAGTTCTACAACTCAACCTCAAAAAAGTCCCCAAACAATCCCATTAAAATGAGCATAGAATCCAAATAAGGCATTCCAATGGCCAACAGACACATGAAAAGACAATAAATGTCACTAATAATCAGGGAAATGCAAATCAAAATCACAATGAGATATAACCTTACACCTGTCAGAATAGCAAGTATCAAAAAGACAAAATTACACTAAGTGAAATAAGTCAAGCAGAGAAAGTCAATTATCATATAGTTTCACTTACTTGTGGAGCATAAGGAATAACATGGAGAACATTAGGAGAAGTGAATTGGAAGAAATTAGAGGGGGAGATGAACCATGAGAGACTGTGGACTCTGAGAAACAAACTGAGGGTTTTGGAGGGGAGGGTGTGGGGGTTTAGGTGAGCCTGGTGGTGGGTATTAAGAAGGGCACATATTGCGTGGAGCACTGGGTGTGATACATAAACAATGAATCTTGGAACACTGAAAAAATAAAATTTAAAAAAAAATTCTTATTCTCTGAAAAACAACAACAACAACAAAAATAACAAGTATTGTTAAGGAAGTGAAGAAAAAGGAACACTTTTCCACTGTTGGTGGGAATGTAAACTGATATATCCACTATGGAAAACAGTATGGAGGTTTCTCAAAAAATTAAAAAAAGAAGTACTATTTGATGCAATAATTTCACTATTAGGTATTTATCAAAAGAATAAAAATATTAATTGAAAAACATATATGCACCACTATTTTTATTGCAACATTATTTACCATTGCCAATATATGAAAGCAATCTAGGTTTCAGTCAATAGACAAATGGATAAGGAAGATATGGCAAACACACAAATGCAAATATACACACAATGGAATATTACACATCCATAAAGGATAAGATTCTGTCAATGGAGATAACATGGATGGACCTAAAGAGTATTGTGTTAAGTGAGGTAAGTCAGACTAAGAAACACAAATACTTTATAATTTCATCCATAAGTGGAGTCTAAAATAAATAAGGAGATAAGCAAACAAAAAGCAGAATCATACCTATAAATACAGAGAACAAACTGATGGTTGCCAGAGGGGCAGGGGTTTGGGAATGCAAACAGGAGGTAAAGCCTTCCAGTTATGCAGTGAAGAAGTCACAGGGATAAGACACAAAACAAAGAATATAGCCAATAATATACTAATGATGTATGGAGACAGATGGCAGCTACACTTGTGGTGACCACAGCATAGTGTATGAACTTGCCATACTGCTATTTCGCACACTTGAAACTAATGTAGCATTGTATGTCAACTATACTAAAAAACATATATATTAAAAAAATGCAGCAAAATATTGAAAAAAAATATTTAGGTCCCTTGCCCTTTGTTTTGTTTATTTACCCGTTTATATTGAATTAAGTATTTTAGATATTTTATTCTGTTTTGCTTTGTTTATTGCTTTTTAAAATTATGCTCAATTAGCCAACATATAGTAAATCATTAGTTTTTGACATAGTGTTCAGTGATTCATTAGTTGTGTATAACACCTAGTCTTCATCACATCACATGCCCTCCATAAAACGTATTACCCGTTTACCCCATCCCCTCACCCACTTCCCTTCTGTAACCCTCAGTTTGTTTCCCAGAGTCCAGAGTTTCCCATGGTTTGTCTCCCTCTCTTATTTCTTCCCTTTCAGTTTTCCCTCCCTTCCCCTGTGGTCCTCTATGCTAGTCATTATGTTCCACATATGAGTGAAACCATATGATAATTTTCTTTCTCTGATTGACTTACTTAATTTAATATAATGCCCTCCGATTCCATCCATGTTGATGCAAATGGTGGGTATTCTTCCTTTCTGATGGCTAATATTCATTGTATATATGAACCATATCTTCTTTATCCATCCATCCATTAAAAGGCATCTAAGCTCCTTCCTTTAGATATTTTGGATATTAACTTCTTTTTTTTTTCCACAAAGATGTTGCTATTATTTTTTATTCCTCCTATGCTTGTGATATGATGATGTGTTTATTTCTAGCTTATTCATGTTCTTTTTTTCTTTGAAACTGGAACTCAATCACAAGAAAAATTTGGAAGAAATTCAAACACTTGGAGGCTAAAGACCATCCTGCTTAAGGATGTGTGGGTCAACCAGGAGGTCAAAGAACTTAAACAATTCATGGAAACCAGTAAGACTGAAAACACACTAATCCAAAACCTATGGGATAGTGAAAAGGCAATCCTAAGGGGGAAATACAAAGCCATCCAAGCCTCACTCAAAAAAATAGAAAAATCCCAAATTCACCAACTAACTTTACATCTTAAAAACCTGGAGAAAAAACAACAAATGAAGTATAAGCCTTGCAAAAGAAGAGAAATAATTAAGATGAGAGAAGAGATCAATGAATTAGAAACCAGGAATACAGTAGAGCAGATCAATGAAACTAGAAGCTGGTTCTTTGAAAGAATTAATAAGATCAATAAATCACTGGCCGGACTTATCCAAAAGAAGAGATAGAACCCCAAAAAGGGAGAAATCACAACTAACACCAAGGGAATAGAAACAATTATTAGAAATTTTTATCAACAACTATATGCCAATGAATTAAGCAACCTGGAAGAAATGGATGCCTTCCTGGAAACCTATATACTACCAAGACTGACAGGAAGTAATTGACAGCCTGAATAGACCAATAACCAGTAACGAGATTGAAGCAGTGATCAAAAACATTCCAAAAAACAAGAGTGCAGGACCTAACAGATTCCCTGGGGTATTCTACTAAGCATTCAAAGAAGAAATAATACCAATTCTCCTGAAGCTGTTTCAAAAAAACAGAAACAGAAGGAAACTTCCAGACTCATTCTATGTGGCCTACATAACCTTGATCCCAAAACCAGGCAAAGACCCCATCAAACACAGAGGACACGGGAGAAGGAGAGGAGAAGGGAGTTGGGGGAAATCAGAGGAGGAGACAAGCCATGAGAGCCTGTGGACTCTGAGAAGCAAACCTGAGGATTTGGGAGGGGAGGGGGTTGGCAGGTTGGGTGAGCCTGGTGGTGGGTATTAAGGAGGGCATGTATTGAATGGAGCACTGTGTGTGTTGCATAAGCAATGAATCTTGGAACACTGAAAAAATAAAATTAAACTAAAAAAGGATAAAAGGAGAATTTTAGACCAATATCCCTGATGAATATGGATGCCAAAATTCTCAACAAGTTCCCAGCTAATAGGATCCAATAGAACATTAAAAGAATTATCCATCACGACTAGGTAGGATTTATCCCTGGGATACAAGGTTCGACATTCCAAATCAATCAATGTGATACAACACATTAATAAGAAGAGGAAGAAGAACCATATGGTCCTCTCAATTGATGCAGAAAAAACATTGGACAAAATACAGCATCCTTTCCTGATTAAAACTCTTCAGAGTGTAGGGATAGAGGGAACATTCCTCAAATTCACAAAATCCATTTATGAAAAACTCACAGCGAATATCATTCTCAATGGGGAAAAGCTGACAGCCTTCTCTTAGAGATTAGGAACACGACAAAGATGCCCACTCTCACCACTGTTGTTCAACATAGTGCTAGGAGTCCTAGCAACAGCAATCAGACAACAAAGAGAAATAAAAGGTATTCAAATTGGCAAAGAAGAAGTCAAACTCTCTTGGCAGATGACATGACACTTTATGTGGAAAACCCAAAAGACTCCACCCCTAAATTGCTAGAACTCATACAGCAATTCAGCAATGTGGCAAGATACAAAATCAAAGCACAGAAATCAGTTGTTTTCCTATACACTAACAATGTAACCGTAGAAAGAGGAATTAGGGAATTGATTCCATTTACGATAGCACAAAACCCCGTAAGATACCTTGTAATAAACCTAACCAAAGAGGTGCAGGATCTATACTCAAGGAACTACAGAACACTCATGAAAGAAATTGGAGACACAAAAAGATGGAATCCATAGTCGTGGATCAGAAGAATATTGTTAAAACGTCTATGCTGCCCAGAGCAATCTTTACTTTCAGTGCTATCCCAATCAAAATATGAGTGGCATTTTTCAAAGTGCTGATAATAAGTTCCTATCAGATAATGGTTTGCAAATATTTTCTCTCACTCCGTATGTTGTTTTTTCACTCTATTGATTTTTTTCTTCAAAGAAACATACAAGGACTGACAGGTATGTGAAAAGTTGTTCAATATCACTAATCATCAGAAAAATGTAGATTAAAACCACAGTGAAGGATGCCTGGGTTGCTCAATCAGTTAAGTGTCTGTTTTTAGCTCAGGTCATGGTCCCAAGGTCCTGGGATCCAGTCTCACTTTGGGCTCCTTGCTTGGCAGGGAGCCTGCTTCTCCCCCAACTTGCTGCTCCCCCTGCTTGTGTGTTCTCTCTCTCTCTCTCTCTGACAAATAAATAAATAAAATATCTAAAAACAAAAACCAAAACCACAATGAGCTATCACTCCACACTGTTTGAATGGATATTATCAAAAGACAAGAGATAACAAATGCCAGTGAGAATGTAAAGAAACAAGAATCCTAGTACACTGTTGGTGGGAATGTGGTACAGCCGTTATGGAAAATGGAAAACAGATTAGGTATCCCTCAAAAAATTAAAAATAAAACTTCTGTATTATTCCACAATCCCACCTCTGGGTATATATGCAAAGGAAGTGAAATCAGTATCTTTTTAAAAAATATTTTATTTATTTATTAGAGAGAGAGAAAAAAAGCATGAGCAGGGAAGAGGGGCAGAGGGGAACAAGAAGCATACTCCGTGCTGAGCAGAGAGCCTGATGTGGGATTCTATCCCAGGACCCTGGGATCATGGCCTGAACAAAAGACTGATACTTAACCAGCTAAGCCACCCAGGTGCCCCTGAAATCGGTATCTTTAAGACATATCTGTACTCTCATGCTTATTTTTACATCATTCACAACAATAAAAATATAGAAATTGTCTTTGACACTTCATTGATTGGAAGACACTTAGATACTTAGACTGGGTCTAACCCCATTATGTCCATGTTGTCACACAGGCAGAATGTCCTTTTTTAAGGCTCAATCAATAGCATTCCATTGTATGTATATTTGCTGGTGTGTTTACATATGCACATATAAACACACAATGGAGTAACATTCTATTCATATGTATAATATGTTCACACACAAATAAACACAGAACAGAATACTATTCAGCCTTAAAAAAGAAGGACACCCTGCCATGTGTGACAATGTTGATGAATCTGGAAGATATTAAGCTAAATGAAATAGTCTAGACACAAACAGGCACATAATGTATCATCTCACTTACATGTGGAGTCCAAAAACATTAAACTCATGGAAGCAGAGTAGAATGGCGGTTGCCAGGATGTGAGGAAAATGGAAGATGTGGTCAGTACACTATGGTTATGGGTTTTGGAGATGGATACCACTGAAGTGAGGTGCCCTTCTCATCCCATTAAATCACACAAGGGGCACATGATATTATTGTGACCTATTACTAGTGATGTGAACGTTGATAACTTGGTTAAGATGGTGTCTCCCAGTTTACTCCACTGTAGAGTTATTAGTTTTCACTTTCCATACTTAGTAGAAACACTACATTCAAAGGAAGAGAATTAATTCTGGAGGAGGGAATATCTACAATTATAGTTTGGAATTCTTCCGTAAAGTTTATTTATCCCTTCTCTACTATTTAATATTTATTATCTCTAGATATTTATTATCTCTATTTACTGTAACTACTTACTATCTCTACTATTTAAATATTCTATACTATTTGTGTGTGCAATCATTAATTTTAAAATATCATTATGGGGCTCCTGGGTGGTTCAGTTGGTTAAGTGGCTGCTTTCGGATCAAGTCATAATCCCAGGGTCCTGGGATTGAGCCCCATAGCGGGCACCCTGCTCCATGGGGAGCCTGCTTCTGTCTCTTCTCTGCCTGTTGCTCCACATGCTTGTATTCTCTCTCTCTCTCTCTCTCTCTCTCTCTCTCTCTCTCTCTCTGTCAAATAAATAAAGAAAATCTTTAGAAAATAAATAAAATATCATTATGGATTCATGGGTATTTATTTTATTCTATATTTAATTATTTTGTTGCTAAAATTGTTCCAGCTTTGGTCATTTGGAGCTCTTTTAGTCTGCTTTTATGTCTTTTTTTTTTTCATTTTCTTACTTTCTGGCCTATAGTATGCTTCAGGTCCACCCTGTATTTTTCCTGTCCCAGCCTTAGAATCTGCTAAAGCCCTGGTTTCTTTATTGGGCAACAGAGCCTAGAAACCACCATCTAGACATTGTATATGCTCATTGCTACTAGACTTTTGTTGCTTCTAGGCCCTCTTGGTGAACAAAATCAGAAAATAAAACATATGCTTCCTCAGTTTTATTCACCCAGTTTTGTAAAAATGCTAGTCCCACCAAATTCTTCATTTTCCTTCATAAAACCACATTACAACCATTCCATATCTTAAACTAGAAATTAACAAAGTAAATTCCCTCTTCATATTTAACCAGAGATAGTAACATTCTACTTCAAAATGAAATCCTCATGATTGCATTACAGATAGGCTAAGAAATAAGTGGAATTGGACAGCTTTAGTGAGACAAATAAGAGTCTGTGTTGTTAAAAAGGATACAAAGTGGCTGACCCAAGAGAGATGAATGACCACACAGGCTACCCAGCTTTAGCAGCCTTGCCCTTCAAAAACCCCATATACACTGTACACTATGAAGAGCACGGCTACACTGGAGACACATTACATAGTGCATAGAGTATAGTGTGGAGGTTCCAGGAAACTATCCTGGCTTATCATATTTCTTTTACCTCATACTCCCAGAAGAACTCTGTGATTACCTCCCCTATTATTCTCAGGAACAAAATGCAAAAAATTGGGAAGGTGAATCCCAAATGTCTAAAGACAGAAAATATTTGGAATATTTGGGCCTTTCTTTATGCACAACATGCACTGTATCCTCACCATTTTATTCATGCTTTTTAGTCCCCAAGGTTTGTGGGACTTGAAGGCCGGGATGAAGGGATGCTAATGCTTCTTGGGATTATATTAGGCAGTATTCTTTTCTTTTCTCACTTGTTTTGATGTGCAAATCTAAGGCTTTCAATGCACACCCCTGAAACCACAGTTTTTAAAAGCTCCAGAGGTCACATCTTGCAATATCAAATAATTTGTGTTTTATACTTATATCTGGAATATGGGGAATATCACCCAAAGTCCTAGACAAAGGAGTTATATGTTGATAGGAAAGCAGGTAAACAGAGCAAGGCAGTTACCATGGGTAGGTGTGTCAATGTCAACAAGTACATGCACAATAGCAAAATTCCCCAGAAAACATGAGCTTTGGGTATGCATGGGAGGGGGAGGGCCAGCTCAGGTGTGGAAGACAATAGACATATAACCTTATTCTCCCACCCCCATAATTTGATCTATCAGAGAGGTACAAGTTGAAATGAAGAGGCTAGAGGGACAGCAAAGAATTTGCTAATGGAAGATGCTATTACCTGGCAAAATGAATTTTTGCTCCCTTCTTTCCCCCACTGTGTGCTCACACATGATTGGGTACTACCACTCCTCTTCCCTGACTGTCCCAACCTGCTTTGATTTTCACTGGACACCACATTTCCCCAGGTATCTTCTCAGACACAGTTGCCAACTGTGGCTTGAATCCAACCATACTGGGCAACATGGCCTATCATCACTTCAGCCCAAACCAAAGGCTGGACCTAGGGTAACGAGAGCAGCTGGTGAGGGCATAGCTCATGTTTCTGAGATCAGGAAGACCATTCCTTAGGTGCTGTTGTTCAGGCCATTTGGCCACCAGGAACCCCTCTGGCTCTCTGAGATCTTACCTCATCCCTGGTCAACTTTCACAGGATTTTCCATTCCTTGTCTTAAATAGATCATGGGCAGCTGTTCTTGTCATTTTATTCTCTATGTTGCTTAACTCATTGCCAAGCCTCATGTTCATCATTACTTTAGACACTATGAGAAATGTCAGCGTGTGCTGGGTAGGAACACAGAATCAGCTTTGCGATCATCTGAGCCCAAATTCTGATTCTGGCTTTCATTGGCTATGTGACTCTGTGAAAATCATTTACCTCTCTCTACTATTATTTCAACTGGAAAGTGGGGAAAATAATAACACTTATACCATAGTGTTCTAATGATGCTTACATGAGTTATTATACAAACTCCTAAGAAGAGCACTATGTGTCTCAAAAATGTTATGGGTTATGGAAGTGCTGGGAACTTACTAACAGCTGGCATGGTTCACAAGCCTCTCCAAATCCCAGAGCTGCCCAGGTATAGGAAAGGAAGGAGGTATGATACTGCAGGCTAATATGTTCAGGCCCCATAGGAACTAATCATGAAATACTAAAGACGAGAAAATGTCATCCAAAGGGAAGGAATGTTTCCCCAGGGTGTATGTTTGAGGGCAGATACATATTTTGAAAATACTTCCTCTCCTATAAGATCTCACAACTAATCATGTGAAACTAAGGAAACATAAGCTTATATCCAATACCTAAATTGTGAATTGTTGGGGCATGGCTAATAATTTTTTCACTGAACAATTCCAAAGTCAGTTCCAAATTCCAGCTCCCCAAAACACGTTAAGTTGGAAAAAGCATGCCCAGAAGGAGGTGGAGGTAGGCAGAAGAGATGGAGATAAATATATTTGAGAATGAATCTGACAGGAAGCATTTTCAACTTCTATTTTTTTAAAGATTTTATTTATTAATTTGTCAGAGAGAGAGAACACGCACACGCAGGGGAAGCAGCGGCAGAGAGAGAAGCAGACTTGTTTCAACTTCTTATTCATGGTTCCATTAATTCTTTTGCCTCCATAACTTCCATATGGCAATGAGTACCACTTAAGTCACAGATAGAGTAAAGAATGCTGTATTGACCCATGAATGTTGTTTTGTCCTCATTAAGTCATGTCAGGTTCCAGAGCACTGCCTACTGGCTTCCTCTTTACCCCACCCCCTACCCTGCTACTTGTAGTTCTCCAGCTATCATCTCTTTATCTTCAACAACCAACCAAACAAACAAAAAGAGCCAAAAATATAGACATACTCTCAAATGCATGTGCATGTCTTGTACTGAAATGATAAGTATATAGTCCCAATATTTTAAAAAAATATTATATATATATATATACATATATATACACATATATATAATAACTTTCAAACACACACACAAATACTTTTTTAAAATATTTTATTTATTCTCAGCGTAACAGTATTCATTGTTTTTTTTTTTTAATTTTTTATTTATTTTCAGCGTAACAGTATTCATTGTTTTTTCACCACACCCAGTGCTCCATGCAATCTGTGCCCTCCCTAATACCCACCACCTGGTTCCCCCACCCTCCCACCCCCCGCCCCTTCAAAACCCTCAGGTTGTTTTTCAGAGTCCATAGTCTCTCATGGTTCACCTCCCCTTCCAACTTCCCTCAACTCCCTTCTCCTCTCCATCTACCCTTGTCCTCTATATTATTTGTTATGCTCCACAAATAAGTGAAACCATATGATACTTGACTCTCTCTGCTTGACTTATTTCACTCAGCATAATCTCTTCCAGTCCTGTCCATGTTGCTACAAAAGTTGGGTATTCGTCCTTTCTGATGGAGGCATAATACTCCATAGTGTATATGGACTACATCTCCCTTATCCATTCATCCATTGAAGGGCATCTTGGTTCTGTCCACAAGAGGCAACGCACGGAATGGGAGAAGATATTTGCAAATGACAGCACAGACAAAAGGTTGATATCCAGGATCTATAAAGAACTCCTCAAACTCAACACACACAAAACAGACAATCATATTAAAAAATGGGCAGAAGATATGAACAGACACTTCTCCAATGAAGACATACAAATGGCTACCAGACACATGAAAATATGTTCATCATCACTAGCCGTCAGGGAGATTCAAATAAAAGCCACATTGAGATACCACCTTACACTAGGTAGAATGTCCAAAATTAGCAAGACAGTACACAACATGTGTTGGAGAGGATGTGGAGAAAGGGGAACCCTCTTGCACTGTTAGTGGGAATGCAAGTTGGTGCAGCCACTTTGGAAAACAGTGTGGAGATTCCTTGAGAAATTAAAAATAGAACTACCCTATGACCCTGCCATTTCATTACTGGGTATTTACCCCAAAGATACAGATGTAGTGAAATGAGGGGCCATCTGTACCCCAATGTTCATAGCAGCAATGGCCACAATTGCCAAACTGTGGAAAGAACAAAGATGCCCTTCAATGGATGAATGAGTAAAGAAGGTATAGTTCATATACACTACGGAGTATTATGCCTCCATCAGAAAGGATGAATACCCAACTTTTGTTTCAACATGGTCAGGACTGGAAGAGATTATGCTGAGTGAAATAAGTCAAACAGAGAAAGTCAGTTATCATATGGTTTCACTTATTTGTGAAGCATAAGGCATAACATGTAGGTCATGGATAGATGGAGAGGAGAAGTGAGTTGGGGGGAATTGGAGGGTGAGATGAACCATGAGAGACTGTGGACTCTGAGAAACAAACTGAGTGTTTTGGAGGAGAGAGGGGTGGGAGGTTGGGAGAGCCTGGTGGTGGTTATTATGGAGGGCACATATTGCATGGAGCACTGGTGTGGTGCATAAACAATGAATTCTGGAATACTGAAAAGAAATAAAAAATAAATAAATAATTGAACAAGAGAAAAAAAAAAATAGATGAACGCCCTGAATGTGAGATCGGAATCCATCAAAATCCTAGAGGCAAACACAGGCAGCAAACTCTTCAAACTTGGCCACAGCAAATTCTTGCTAGACATGTCTCCAAAGGCAAGGGAAACAAAAAGGCAAAAATGAACTATTGGGACTTCACCAAGATAAAAATCTTTTGCACAGCAAAAGAAATAGTTGACAAAACCAAAAGACAACTTATGGAATGGGGGAAGATATTTGCCAATGTCTTATCAGATAAAGGACTAGTATCCAAGATCTATAAAGAACTTGCCAAACTTAACACCAAAAGAATTAATAATCTAGTCAAGAAATGGGCAGAAGACATGAACATTTCTCCAAGGAAGATATCCAAATGTCCTCCGTGTCATTCCTTATGTTGCACAGGTGAAATCATATGATAATTGACTCTCTCTGCTTGACTTATTTCACTCAGCATAACCTCCTCTGGTCCCATCTATGTTGGTGCAAAAGTTGGATGTTCATCATTTTTGATGGCTAAGTAATATCCCATTGTATATATGGACCACACTTTCCTTATCCATTCATCTGTTGAAGGGCATCTCAGAGAAGGAATGGGAAAATGAAGGGGGGCAAGAATCAGAGAGTGAGAGGAATCATGAAAGACTGTGGACTCTGAGAAACAAACTGAGGGTTTTAGGGGGGAGTGGTTAGGGGGAGGGGTTTGCCGGTGATGGGTATTAAGGAGGGCACATATTGCATGGAGCACTGGGCATTATATGTAAACAACGAATCTTGTAACACTACATTAAAAATATGAGGTACAGAATGGTGACTAACATAACATAATAAAAAATAATAATAATTTAAAAAAAAGAAGACATCCCAAAGAGCTGGAGCAAATAATACTAAAATTTGTATGGAATCAGAAGAGACCCCGAATTGCTAAGGAAATGTTGAAAAACAAAAATAAAACTGGTGGCATCACGTTACCTGATTTCAAGCTTTACTACAAAGCTGTGATCACCAAGACAGCATGGTACTGGCATAAAAACAGACACATGGGCCAGTGGAACAGAGTAGAGAGCCCAGATATGGACCCTCAACTCTATGGTCAAATAATCTTTGACAAAACAGGAAAAAATATCCAGTGGAAAAAAGATAGTCTCTTCAATAAATGGTGCTGGGAAAACTGGACAGCTATATGTAGAAGAATGAAACTTGACCATTCTCTTACACCGTACACAAAGATAAACTCGAAATGGATAAAAGACCTCAACGTGAGACAGGAATCCATCAGAATCCTCGAGGAGAACATAGGCAGTAACCTCTTTGATATCAGCCACAGCAACTTCTTTCAAGATATGTCTCCAAAGGCAGGGACGCCTGGGTGGCTCAGTTGGTTGAGCGGCTGCCTTCGGCTCAGGTCATGATCCCAGCGTCCTGGAATCGAGTCCCACATCGGGCTCCTTGCTCTGCAGGGAGCCTGCTTCTCCCTCTGCCACTCTGTCTGCCTGTGCTCACTCTCTCTCTCTCTCTGACAAATAAATAAATAAAATCTTTAAAAAAAAAAAAAAAAAAGATATGTCTCCAAAGGCAAAGGAAACAAAGGCAAAGATGAACTTTTGGGACTTCATCAAGATCAAAAGCTTCTGCATAGCAAAAGAAACAGTCATCAAAACAAAGAGGCAACCCACGGAATGGGAGAAGATATTTGCAAATGACAGTACAGATAAAAGGTTGATATCCAGGATCTATAAAGAACTCCTCAAACTCAACACACACAAAACAGATAATCATATTAAAAAATGGGCAGAAGATATGAACAGACACTTCTCCAATGAAGACATACAAATGGCTACCAGACACATGAAAAAATGTTCATCATCACTAGCCATCAGGGAGATTCAAATCAAAACCACATTGAGATACCACCTTACACCAGTTAGAATGGCCAAAATTAGCAAGACAGGAAACAACGTGTGTTGGAGAGGATGTGGAGAAAGGGGAACCCTCTTACACTGTTGGTGGGAATGCAAACTGGTGCAGCCACTTTGGAGAACAGTGTGGAGATTCCTCAGGAAATTAAAAATAGATCTTCCCTATGACCCTGCAATTGCACTGCTGGGTATTTACCCCAAAGATACAGATGTAGTGAAAAGAAGGGCCATCTGTACCCCAATGTTTATAGCAGCAATGGCCACGGTCGCCAAAGTGTGGAAAGAACCAAGATGCCCTTCAACGGATGAATGGATAAGGAAGATGTGGTCCATATACACTATGGAGTATTATGCCTCCATCAGAAAGGACGAATACCCAACTTTTGTAGCAACATGGACAGGACTGGAAGAGATTATGCTGAGTGAAATAAGTCAAACAGAGAAAGTCAAGTATCATATGGTTTCACTTATTGGTGGAGCATAACAAATAATATAGAGGACAAGGGTAGATGGAGAGGAGAAGGGAGTTGAGGGAAATTGGAAGGGGAGGTGAACCATGAGAGACTATGGACTCTGAAAAACAACCTGAGGGTTTTGAAGGGGCGGGGTGGGAGGGTGGGGGAACCAGGTGGTGGGTATTAGGGAGGGCACAGATTGCATGGATCACTGGGTGTGGTGAAAAAACAATGAATACTGTTACGCTGAAAATAAATAAAAAATTAAAAACAAATAATAAAAGTGGACAGCTAAGAATAAATACTGGAGATAATTTCCTTGCATTATTAAAAAAATAAATATTTTAAAATAAAAAAGTTAAAAAAAATTTAATTAAAAAAAAAAAAGAAGACATCCAAATGGCCAGCAGACACATGAAAAAATGCTCCACATCACTTGGAATTGGGGTAATATAAATCAAAACCTCAATGAGATACCACCTCACACAAGTCAGAATGGCTAAAATTAAGTCAGGAAATAACAGATGATGGAGAGGATATGTAGAAAGGAAAACCCTCTTACTCTGCTGGTAAAAATGCAAACTGGTACAGCCACTCTGGAAAACAGTATGAAGAAGAAAGTTAAAAACAGAGCTACTACACTATCCAGCAATTTCATTGCTAGATATTTACAAAAAGATACAAACATAGTTGTCTGAAGAGGTACCTGTACCCCAAAGTTTATAGCAGCAATGTCCACAATAGCCAAACTATGGAAAGAGCTCAGATGTCCATTGACAGAGGAATGGATAAAGAAGTAGTGTGTGTGTGTGTGTGTGTGTGTGTGTGTGTGTGTGTGATAGAATAATTAAAAATAAATCTGTTCATTTAATTGTTGCTCTTTCTGGCTTCTTTCAAGATTTTCATATAAATATATATTTTTCCCTTCAAGCATTATTTCTGCAATATTGCTTTGACCTCCCCTAGTCCTCTCTGTTCCACTTTAAATATCCTAATTCCAAATGTGTTAGATACTTTCACTGTGTTCTAGAGGTATCAAATATAAATGTTCATTTATTTACTTTTATTACTTATTTTTACATATTTGCTAATGGTCCATCTTCTTACTTTTTACTTGATAATTCAAACTGTTATACTATATATGGTGTTATTAATTTTAGCTATGATATCTTTTATTTCTGTAATTTTTGAGTATTTTATGCATTCCTCCCCTTGAAAATGCCTCACATTTTTATCATTTATATTTTTCTCCATTTTAATAGACATATTAATTAGAATTAAGGATATTAACCTACCAATTTCCTTGGTATTTATAGAAAAAATTTCCAGTTTAAAATATTATGCTGTATAGAAAAGTACCTATTAGAAGTGTCAATCATTTCCAAATATTAACCATGAAAGTAGCTACTCTAATACTAATGAGTTTTTTATGGAAAAGACATAAGCTGCATTTTCATGTATATATGCATGTATATATAGATATATATTTCAAAATACTAGTGAATGACATTTTAAACAGACATGGCTGAGAAACAGACTGCAACATCTGGATGCATATCAAGAGTAATGTGCTTATGCCACTTTTTCAGTGTTCAGAAAGCTCATTGAAAAATGGTGTCAGAATGGGAAAAGTGAAGTGGGGGAAATCGGAGGGAGAGATGAACAATGAGAGACTGTGGACTCTGAGAAACAAACTGAGGATTTTGGAAGGTGGGCTGATGGGTGAGCCTGGTGGTACGTATTAAAGAGGGCATATATTGGGACGCCTGGGTAGCTCAGTTGGTTGAGCGGCTGCCTTCGGCTCGGGTCATGATCCCAGCATCCTGGGATCGAGTCCCACATCGGGCTCCTTGCTCCGCAGGGAGCCTGCTTCTCCCTCTGCCACTCTGTCTGCCTGTGCTCTCTCTCTCTCTCTCTCTCTGACAAATAAATAAATAAAATCTTTAAAAAAAAAAAAAGAGGGCATATATTGCATGGAGCACTGGGTGTGGTGCATAAACAATGAATCTTGGAACACTGAAGAAGTAAAACAAAATTAAATAAAATTGCTCACTTAAAAATAAATAGAATACTCTGTTCCACTGGTCCATGTGTCTGTTTTTATGCCAGTACCATGCTGTCTTGGTGATCACAGCTTTGTAGTAAAGCTTGAAATCAGGTAACGTGATGCCACCAGTTTTATTTTTGTTTTTCAACATTTCCTTAGCAATTCGGGGTCTCTTCTGATTCCATACAAATTTTAGTATTATTTGCTCCAGCTCTTTGAAAAATACTGGTGGAATTTTGATTGGAATGGCATTAAAAGTATAGATTGCTCCAGTGGAACAGAGTAGAGAGCCCAGATATGGACCCTCAACTCTATGGTCAAATAATCTTTGACAAAACAGGAAAAAATATCCAGTGGAAAAAAGACAGTCTCTTCAATAAATGGTGCTGGGAAAACTGGACAGCTATATGTAGAAGAATGAAACTTGACCATTCTCTTACACCGTACACAAAGATAAACTCGAAATGGATAAAAGACCTCAACGTGAGACAGGAATCCATCAGAATCCTCGAGGAGAACATAGGCAGCAACCTCTTTGATATCAGCCACAGCAACTTCTTTCAAGATATGTCTCCAAAGGAAACAAAGGCAAAGATGAACTTCTGGGACTTCATCAAGATCAAAAGCTTCTGCATAGCAAAAGAAACAGTCATCAAAACAAAGAGGCAACCCACGGAATGGGAGAAGATATTTGCAAATGACAGTACAGATAAAAGGTTGATATCCAGGATCTATAAAGAACTCCTCAAACTCAACACACACAAAACAGATAATCATATTAAAAAATGGGCAGAAGATATGAACAGACACTTCTCCAATGAAGACATACAAATGGCTACCAGACACATGAAAAAATGTTCATCATCACTAGCCATCAGGGAGATTCAAATCAAAACCACATTGAGATACCACCTTACACCAGTTAGAATGGCCAAAATTAGCAAGACAGGAAACAACGTGTGTTGGAGAGGATGTGGAGAAAGGGGAACCCTCTTACACTGTTGGTGGGAATGCAAACTGGTGCAGCCACTTTGGAGAACAGTGTGGAGATTCCTCAGGAAATTAAAAATAGATCTTCCCTATGACCCTGCAATTGCACTGCTGGGTATTTACCCCAAAGATACAGATGTAGTGAAAAGAAGGGCCATCTGTACCCCAATGTTTATAGCAGCAATGTTCACGGTCGCCAAAGTGTGGAAAGAACCAAGATGCCCTTCAACGGATGAATGGATAAGGAAGATGTGGTCCATATACACTATGGAGTATTATGCCTCCATCAGAAAGGACGAATACCCAACTTTTGTAGCAACATGGACAGGACTGGAAGAGATTATGCTGAGTGAAATAAGTCAAACAGAGAAAGTCAAGTATCATATGGTTTCACTTATTGGTGGAGCATAACAAATAATATAGAGGACAAGGGTAGATGGAGAGGAGAAGGGAGTTGAGGGAAATTGGAAGGGGAGGTGAACCATGAGAGACTATGGACTCTGAAAAACAACCTGAGGGTTTTGAAGGGGCGGGGTGGGAGGGTGGGGGAACCAGGTGGTGGGTATTGGGGAGGGCACGGATTGCATGGAGCACTGGGTGTGGTGAAAAAACAATGAATACTCTTACGCTGAAAATAAATAAAAAATTTAAAAAAAAAGGTAAAAAGAAAAAAAATAAATAGAATAAAATCTACTGTACTTACACACACAATCAGCCAATTAAAACTACCTGAAATTAAAAAAAAAAAAAGAATGGGCCAACTCAAGCTATCACTATTTTTCCAAATTTGCAGGTTAAAATAACTTCTATGAGACAATTTTCTAAGTTAGAGAAAAAATGATCACCAAATACCTTGCTGGAGACTACCCCACCTGCCTTTCTGGAAAGAGGCAAACCTGACTATGGGCAGAAAGAATGTTCATGTTGCAAATAAAATGCTCTGTAGACTCCAATCAGAACCATGAGACCTTCCTTTACCCTTCCCCATAAATGCCCTCTTATGTGTTTGTTTCCACTCTTTCTTTTTAATAGTTAGATATGGACAAATAGATCTGAACATTGCTTTGAATGAACCACTTTTTTAAAAAACTCTGGCCCCAGTTTTACACGTTTGGGCTTGTAAAAGTGTGAATCACATAACATGTCCTCAGCAGCTGCCCTACCCTAAAGCCAGAAAATGCTTCTAGGAATGAACACACGGAATGAAGAGAAAGACTAAGAGGACACAGCGATACATGGTGGGGCTAAGTGTTCTTCATAAGGCATAGCCCTTTTGTTCATGAGAATTTGCTAATGGTTCTTATTTTTCTCAGCCATTAGTTTACTCTGTGCAATTCCGCATTTCATGAAATTTTTAAATTTGCCTTTATCAGAGTGTTTTTGCGCACACTAATGACACCTTAATCAGGGACTGGCTTAATGATTTCAAAGCCCAGTGACTATAGTGCATGTTGACAGGGAAACAGGTAGTAACAGTGAGTAAATGTTGTCACATTTTATTCTATCTCCATAGAAACAAGATAGAAAAAGGTCTATTAGGATACATCGTTTCCAGCAAGGGAGAAAAGAAAATGAGATGCTCCTTGCTTCTTTCCATATGTCCTTAAGTCTCATTTCTACCCCTTTACTCTAGGAAAAAAAAATGTGGGGAGCATAGGTACAAAGCAATCTATTTATTACACAAATAATGTCATGTAGGCTCTGTGAAGATGTCTCAAGATTAGGTCCTTCTTTCTTGTCTTCTTATATAACAGAAGACTGTATTATCAGCACCAATTATTGATTCTCACTTTCTTTTTTTTTATTTTATTTATTTTCAGCGTAACAGTATTCATTGTTTTTTCACCACACCCAGTGCTCCATGCAATCTGTGCCCTCCTTAATACCCACCACCTGGTTCCCCCAACCTCCCACCTCCCGCCCCTTCATTATGTTATTGCCCCATCCGATATGTAGACATGGGACTTGCTTTTGGAATGTTAGCAGAAATGATGAATGTCACACCCAAGCTTAAACCTAAGAGTTCTTACACGCTTCTGTGGTTGTTTTTGTTCCTCCTGTCACCCAAATGGCATGTCCTTCAACCTGAATGTTAGAAACATGACCCACATCAGACATGCAGTCACTCTTTCTGTGAATAAAATAATATTTGTAATTATGAATACCAGAGTCTTTGAAATCATTTTTTTTTAATTTATTTTCAGCATAACAGTATTCATTGTTTTTTCACCACACCCAGTGCTCCATGCAATCCGTGCCCTCCCTAATACCATTTCTTACTATAGCAATAACTTAGTGAAAACTAGGAAAGAAAGAAATCAGCACCAGTTATGAGGTGCCACCAGAAGAAACCACTAAAAGATTCTCCGGTTTGTAACTCCAAACCATAGGCAGTTACAAAGTTGTTACTGATGCCTAGAAAATGGAGTGAGCCATGTTTTCATTAATAAAATATTTCCTAAAGCTTCTGTTTGTGATAAGTTGTTATAAGTTTATAGGCTTAGGCAGAGATTGGGAATGTGAAGCTAAGCAGCATAATTTGGCTGTTACTGGTCACTTTAAAATATATTATATGAAAGGGAAAATTTCAGAAAATAACCTGTGAATTTGACAGCAAGATTGAAAGATGGAATGGTTTAGCCTATCTAAAAAATGAAAGGTGAAACTGAAAAACAAAGGTCAAAATTCAGTGTTAGAGCAAAGACCGAATCAAGAGTGTGGCCTTACACCCTTTGTTACAACCTCTGAATTGATTAAAGGAACTTTTAATCAACAATTTTAATTGCTGTCTCAGGGAACAAAAAAGACTTTTTTGGAGAACTGACCACCTTAAATAACATCAATTTACTTCACACTACTTTAAGCCACAAGTGGAGCATGTCTTGGGGAAAGAAAAAAAAAAAAAGTTTTGGGTGTTAGTTACCAGCGTACTGGAATTATACAGAATAAATGCTAAACTTGTTTGGAGAGAGCTGTACTGTCAAAGAGCCACCAGTCTGTATTAAAATACCCTGTGGCTATCTGAGACGTAAAGTGATCTCTGGGCCCCCAATAATCTTCTTGCCCCCAAAGAGGAAATATTTTTAATGCCCTATGCCAATGTGGCCAAAGAGGTTGATGGAGAATTGTGAACTCCTCAGAAGGTAGAACCAAGAATCACAGACAAGAAAAACCTGTTTCAATGGAGCAGACACTGGGACTTAATGAAAGAAGACTCTACCAATTAGCTATTGGGAGTAGAAGGATTTCAGAATTCTTACAGTGAAGTTGAGTGCCGCCTAATCTTCCCCTTTTGGAAGGAGATTGTTTATTGAGATAAACCTGCCCCAACATTTTATGCTGATTATATGCTGGGCAGACAGCCCATTTTCTTTTAATATTTCTGTGTAACTAAGAGTCAATATAATCTAGAATGTTATTATGAGATCCAGAATTTTATGATAGTGTGATTAGATGACACTTTGGAGAATAGAGAAGGGAGTGAATACTGCAGACTCAAGGGAAGGAAGTAATATTTGTAATAAGGGTTGGATTATGGTAGATTCCACTGTTGAATTCAATTGTTCCTTCCCCACCTCATTGCAAAACGGATATATCTGTCTCATAGAAATTGCACTTGGCCACAGCACTGTCTTGGGAATATTATTTGAGGTGATGAATACCACATCCCCCTAGATACTTCATCCATCCAAGAATGTGTGATTACCTTTATTTTTACTAGATAAATGTGATGTGTATTTAGTATGGGTTACAGAAGATATATAAAGGAAAACTGTAGTTGACCACTACTGATAGGTACATGAGCAATATATAAATGTTTTTTATTTTAAGTTCAGTGAAATTTGATAGGTCTTTGCTATTGCAGTATAATATAATGAAAGCCAACTAATATAAGTGCTTTATACTTCATTGTTTCAGCTTTATTTTCAGGAACAAAATCTCAGAAAAAGGGACCTTAGCACCTCTTTTTGTCATACAGCCCAAGTTTCAGACATCTAGATCTTTCTGCAAATCTGCAAGTCATGGAGGTTTTTTGGTTTGTTTGTTTTGTTTTATTCTTAAGGAAAAAAAAGGGTGGTGAGAAATCCTATGTAATTTGCCTTATGTGAGGGGTGGCCTTGCATACTATATCTGAACTACAGGGGTCTGAGGAAGGAACGTGTGTGTTGGGGTCTGGCAGGATATGGGTTCTGAACTAGGTGAGAAGGCATAGAGAAAAAAAAAGTGTAACCACTATAGGAGAATGGGTACCTATTATAGATAAAGTAAATAAGTGAATTTTAAAGGATATTGGAAACCAGGATTTCACTCTCAGAGAATGGACTTTCACACATTCCAAACCTTCCAAGGACACTGTCCTTGAATATTTTTCTCACCTTGTTGGGGCTCCCACACCCTGTACTGGACCACCACAACTACTTCCAAAGTCTCTTTCTCCCATACCATGCATAGTCTACCTTCCCTATCACAACCTTCCTCACACTTTTCCATGCATCAAGGAGAAGATTTAGGTACATGGGATCACCCAGCCATACCCATAGTTAGTGAGTTCTGGAAAGAACCCTGTTTCTCACTCTAAGTTCTCCAAGCACTCTCCTAGATATCTGCTACCAATTTTCTTCACTCATGAGTTTAAAAATATAACATTTTAACAAAGTTAACCAGGTTATGCAAGAAATATACAATTAAATATTTTGATTTTTATTAGCTTACACTTGATTAGCTCATATGTCTCAGAAGGCTAAAATGAGAATTGTGTGCACAAGAATTCCAAATAATTTATGTAGGTGCTCTACCCTGTAGGAGAGGAACATGACTCCCTACTCTTTAAGTGTGAGCTGCCCAAAGTGACTTCTTTCCAGTGATTACAGTATGGAAAGGGGATTAAAAGAGTAACTGCTGTGGAAAACCTGAAAACACTACCAGGTGTCAATGTCAATATCAATAGTAATAAATTACATTGATGATATATGATCTTAATATGTTGTGAAGGAAATGGCACATTACCTTTGCAGTGTTCCTCCCCAAACCCATAACACCAGTATAATCATGAGGAAAACATCATGTAAATCCTGATAGAGGGGAAAATACAAAATACCTGACCAGTACTCCTAAAAAAATGTCAAAGTCATAAAAAATTGAAAAACTATCACAGCCAAAAGGAACCTAAGGAGACATGATGACTAACTATGATGTGGTGGCCTGAATGAGATCCTGGGGGGAGGGGGAAGACAATAGGTATAAACTAAGGTAATATCAATAAACATGTTTTATTAATACTGTATCAGTATTGGTTCATTACTTATGACAAAGGTAACATAATAATTTAAGATGTTAACAATAGGGAAAACTCGGTATGTGGTATTTGAGAACTCTCTATACTATTTTTGCACATTTTTGTTAAATCTAAAGCAAACAACAAACTGAGGGTTGCTGGAGTGGAGGGGGGTGGGAGGGATGGAATATGTGCTATGGTGAGTGCTCTGAATTGTGTAAGACTGATGAATCACAAACCTGTACCCCTGAAACAAATAATGCATTATATGTTATAAAAAAATCTAAAGAAAACAGTCACATTCCCTCATCTTTCCCTCAATTGGAGCACGCAAAGCACAGCAAGGGGAAATGCTCCTGAAAAACCCTCCAGCATGGGGAGGTACCTCTTTTCACCCCACCGAACTGTGAAAGAGGCAAGGAAGGAAAAAAGATGCTATGGTTATCAAAAAGAGTGAGCAGGCAACATGAAGACCTCTCCCAGCCGAGCTCAAAAGCCACCTGTCTCCTACAATGCAAGTTATCTATCAAAGGTTTTCAGAATCATAATTCCATGCGTTTTTTCCTGAAAATAGTTTTTAATAAAAAGACACCAATTCATAGACTCTTTGCACTGCCCTGACATACACAGCCAGTTATGAGAACTTTATTCCTGTCACTCTGCCTCTTAGTGATTCTGAAAATTGACAATAGGAACAATAAGTTGGATCAGGACTTGACTCACAGATTGTACACCTGAAAGAACTAAAAAAAAAAAAAAAAGAACAAATGAGACCAAAGTATAAGAAAGGAAATTAGAAAGATCATAGCAGAAATACATAACACAGAGATGAAAAAAAATAACCAATAAAACAAAATCTGGTTCTATGAAAAGATAAACAAAATTGATAACCCATATGTAGACTCATAAAGAAAAAAGATTCAAATGAAATCAGAAATGAAGGACAAGTAGCAACTGACACCAAAGGAAAAAAAATTAATTATAAGACTACATAAATTGTATGCTAAAAAATGGGACAACCAAGAAGAAATGGATAAATTCCTATGAACATACAAACTTGCAAAATTGAATCACAGAGAAATGGAAAATCTGAAAAGACTAATCACTAATAATGAAATTGAATTGGCAATAAAAAACTATAAAAAATAATAAAAAGTCCAAGGACACATGGATTCATAGGCAAACTCTACTAAACATTTAAACAAAACTTGATACCTTTGTTGTGCAGAAGCTTTTGATCTTGATGAAGTAAGTCCCCAAATTTCATTTTTACTTTTGTTTCCTTTGCTTTGGAGACATGTCTTAAAAGAAGTTGTTGTGGCTGATGTTGAAGAGGTTACTGCCTGTGTTCTCCTCTAGGATTTTGATAGATTCCTTCCTCATGTTAAGATCTTTTATCCATTTCAAGTTTATCTTGGTGTATGGTGTAAGAGATAGATGGTCAAGTTTCATTCTTCTATACATAGCTGTCCAGTTTTCCCAGCACCATTTATAGAAGAGACTGTCTTTTTTCCACTGTATATTTTTCCCGTTTTGTTGAAGATTATATGACCATAGAGTCGTGGGTTCATATCTGGACTCTCTACTCTGTTCTGCTGGTCTGTGTGTCTGTTTTTGTGCCAGCATCAAGCTGTCTTGGTGAACACAGCTTTGTAGTAAAGCTTGAAATCAGTAAACAAAATAAAGAGGCAACCCAGGGAATGGGAGAAGATATTTGCAAACTACAGAAAAAGGGCTGATATCCAAGATCTATGAAGAATTCCTCAAACTCAACACTCAAAAAACAGACAGTCATGACAAAAGATGGGCAGAAGCCATGAACAGACACTTCTCCAAAGAAGACATATAAACGGCTAACAGACACATGAAAAAATGTTCATTATCATTAGCCATCAGGGAAATTAAAATCAAAACCACACTGAGGGGACACCTGGGTGTTTCAGTGGGTTAAGCCTCTGCCTTCAGCTCAGGTCATGATCTCAGGGTCCTGGGACCGAACCCTGCACCGGGCTCTCCCCTCAGCAGAGAGCCTGCCTCCCTCACCCCCCCCGCCTGCCTCTCTGCCTACATGTGATCTCTCTCTCTCTGTCAAATAAATAAATTTAAAAAAAAACATACTGAGATACCACCCTAACTAGTCAGAATGGCCACAATTAACAAGAGAGTAAACAACAAATGTTGGAGAGGATGTGGAGAAGGGGATCCCTCTTAAACTATTGGTGGGGATGCAAGTTGGTGCTGGAACTTTGGAAAACAGTGTGGAGATTCCTCAAAAGATTAAAAATAGAGCTACCCTATGACCCTGCCATTGCACTACTGGGTATTTACCACAAAGATACAGATGCAGTGAAAAGAAGGGCCATCTGTGCCCCAATATTCATAGCACCAATGGCCACAATCACCAAACTGTGGGAAGAACCAAGATGCCCTTCAACAAACTCATGGATAAAGAAGACTTGGTTCATATATACAATGGGATACTTACTCCGCCATCAGAAAGGATGAATACATAACTTTTGTATCAACATGGACAGAACTGGAGGAGATTATGCTGAGCGAAATAAATCAAGCAGAGAGAGTCAATTATCATATGGTTTTACTTACTTGTGGAGCATAAGAAATAACATGGAGGGCTTTAGGAGAAGGAAAGGAAAACTGAATTGGACAAAATCAGAGGGGGAAATGAAGCGTGAGTTACTGTGGACTCTGAGAAACAAACTGAGGGTTTTGGAACAGAGGGAGGTGTTGGGATGGGTGAGCCTGGTGGTGGGTATTATGGAAGGCACGTATTGCATGGAGCACTGGGTGTGGTGCATAAAAAAACAAATTTTGGAACACTAAAAAGATAGAATAAAATTTAAAAAAAAGAAATTATTGACATAAAAATTGTTTAATAAATATTTTCCTAGTTCAGTGTCATGAAGATGTTCTCTACATCTTCATTATGTCTAGAAGTTTGTTTTTATTTTAGCTTTCACTCTTAGGACCCTAACACATCTGGATCTATTATATATGGTGTGACCTGGAGTGGGCAGATACATTTTTTATGTGTATATTGATGTATATTGAAAGACTTTAGTACTTCACTTCTGTTCTCTTGCCAGACAGTTGCTTAAAATTAGATGCAGAAATAGGGATTAAAGTAAACTCAAATCCTTTCCTCCAGGAACTCCATCAGATTCTCAAAGTGAGTATCTCTGAAAGACCCACACTCAGCCCTGATGGGAGTAGAGGGGATGAATGCAACCATTGTGAAACACACCTAAATCCCTCTCCATAGGATAGCCACGTTCCAGAGAGAAGGACTTCATTTGAACACAAATAAACCCTACCCACGCTAGGAACAGGGAACTATTCTCCTCTCCAGCCCCCTCAAGTCTTTCTGTCTCACCTAAGAGAAAAACAAAACAAAACGAACACCGTATCAAAACAGGACCCGCAGAAATAGATTTAAAATGCCATAACCAACAAAGGGAGTACAAATTAGGTCACAAAGTTGAGGGAAGATTTACTACTAGAAGAGGGATATAAACATTTTGTGAAGGCCACAGCTCTGAAACACAAGCAAACCAAAAGCTTGATATTTACTCAAGATCATAGAATATTCACCCTCTTTCAGACCTTATGACCACAACAAGGCAGCCCCAATATAATGAAGTGGATTACAGCTGAAACAGCTGCAAGATACAAATGTTCTAAGTAGTAAGACACAGGGAATCCCCAGAGCTAAAAAAGGAGACAAAAACAAAGTCATAAAGGAATTTGAAGCTTCTGGTACCTATAGTTACAACAAACATTAAACAAAACACAACTTATGGCCAAATTAACACAAAACCTCAAACGAAAGTCGTTACTTCATTTTCTAATAGTTGATATAACATGTCTAGTTTTCAAAACAAAAGTCCATGCTATAATGAGAAAAAACACAGGCTGCATAAACAATTTAATTATCTGAACCAGACTCAGAAATGACACAGATGTTGAAATTACCAGACAAGGAATATAAAATTGCTATCCTTAATACAGTAAGGGTTCTAACAGAAAAGTAAAGAATGTGCAAGAAGAGATGGTCAATGTAAGCAGAGATATGAAGATTCTAAGAAAGGTATCAAAAGAAAATACTGGATATAGCAAACACAGTAACAGATATGAAGAATGTCTTTGACAGGCTTTTGACACCCCTGAGGAAAGAATTAGTGAACTCAAATGTAAGTTAATAGACACCTTCCAATTGAAATGCAAAATGAAAAAAGAATGAATAACAACAGAAAAGAAAACAGAACATTCAGAAAATGTTTGACAGTAGCAAAGGAGATAATAATATGTGCAGAAAAAAATTAAAAACGCCACGAAAATTCTACTAGAAGAAAAAAATGAATTCTATAGAGTTACAGGTTACTAAATCAATATACAGAGACATCTGCATTTCCGTACACTAATAACAGAGTAGCAGAAACAAATTAAGAAAATAATCCTATTAATAATTGCATTAAAAAGAACAAAATATCTAGGAATAATTTAACCAAGGAGGTGTACTCTGAGAACTGTAAGACATTGACATAAGAAATGGAGATGACACAAATAAGCGGAAAGGTTTGAATCTGAATTGAAAGAATTAATATTCTTTCAATTGAAAGTCCTGAAAGAATTATATTGTTAAAACGTGTAAACTACCCAATGCAATCACCAGATTCAGTGCAATCCCTATGAAAATACCAGTAGTAGTTTTCACAGAACTAGATCAAATAATCCTAAAATCTGCATGGATCCCCAAAAGACCCTTAACAACCAAAGCAATCTTGAGAAAGGACAAAGCTGAAAGTATTCTGATTCTAGATTTCAAGATATACCATAAAACTACAGCAATAAAAACACTACAGTACCAGCAAAAAATAAACACATAGCTCAATGGAACAGATTAGAGCCCAGAAATACATCCACCTTTTTTATGGTCAATTCCTCTCCAACAGGTAAGACTACATAATGGGGATAAAACAGAGTCTTCAATAAATGGGTGTTGGGCAGCCAAAGAATGAAACAGGACCACTCTCTTACACCATTACAAAAATAAACTGAAAAGGTTAAAAACATAAATGTCAGGCCTGAAACCATAAAAGTCCTAAAAGAAAATATGGTACTAATCTATTGGATATCAGCCTTAGCAATATTTTTCTGGATGTGTCTCCAGTCTAGGGAAACAAAACCAAAATAAGCAATTGGGACTATATAAAAATAAAAATATGTTGCACACTATCAACAAAACAAAAAAGCAATCTATTGAATGGGAAATGGTATTTGCAAGTGATATATCTGACAAGGGGTTAATATCTAAACTATATACAAAACTCAGATCTATAAAGAATTATCAAATTCAACACCCAAAAAACAAATAATCCAGCCAAGACATGGGCAGAAGACATGAATACACACTTCTGCAAAGAAGGCATACAAATGGCCAACAGACACATGAAAAATGTTCCACATCACTTGTCATCAGGGAAATACAAATCAAACCCTCAATGAGATACCAGGCCACACCAGTCAGAATGGCTAAAATTAACAAGATAAGAAATAACAAATGAGGATGTGGAGAAAGGGGACCCCTCTTACACTATTGGTGGGAATACAAGTTGGTAGGGCCACTTGGGAAAACAGTAAGAGGTTCCTCAAAAAGTTAAAAATAGAGCTACCCTATGACTCAGCAATTGCACTACTAGGTATTTATCCCAAAGATACAAATGCAGTGATCTGAAGGGGCACATGCACCCCAATGTTTATAGCAGCAATCTCCACAAAGCCAAACTGTGGAAGAAGCTGAGATGTCCATCTACAGATTAATGGGTAAAGAAGATATGATAAATATGTGTGTGTGTGTGTGTGTGTGTGTGTGTGTATATATATATATATATATATATATATATATAAAAAACTAAGCCATCAGAAAGGATGAATACTTACCATTTACATCAACATGGATGGAACTGAAGGGTATTGTACCGAGTGAAATAAGTCAATCATAAAAGGAAAATTATCATATGATTTCACTCATATGTGGAATTTAAGAAATAGTGCAGAAGATCATAGGGTAACAGTTGGAAAACTGAGTGGGAATCTATCACAGATGGATTGCAGAGGGAGACAAACCATGAGGGACTTAAATATAGGAAACAAACTGGGGGGTGCTTGAGGAGAAATGGGTGGGGGTGTAGGGTAATTGGGAGATGGGGATCAAGGAAGGCACATGATATGATGAACATTAGGTATTATACACACTTAATGAATTACTGAACATTACATCTGAAACTAATGATGCACTATATGTTGGCTAACTGAATCTAAATAAAAAACAAATAAATATGATGAAAATATACATGAACCTATTTAAATCAACATTAAAAAACAAATAACCCATTTTTTTCTTTCACGATTTTATCTAAATGCAATGTATCTCAAATATAATGTAGTATTAATTTCAGGGTAGAATATAGTGATTCATCAGTTGCATCCAACACCCAGTGCTCATTACAACAGCCCTCTTTATTGCCCATAACCCAATTGTCCCATCCCCCCGACCACATCCCTTCCAGAAATTCTCATTTTCTTCCCTGTATTTAAGAGTCTCTTATGACTTGCTTCCCTCTGTGTACTTATCTTATTATTCTTTTCCTTGCCTTACCCGATGTTCACCTGTTTTATTTCTTAAATTCCACATACAAGCGAAATCGTAAGGTAGTTGTCTTTCTCTGACTGACTTATTTCACTTAGCATGATACCCTCTAGTTCAATCCATGTCATTGCAAACGACAAAGTTTCATTCTTTTTGATAGTGGAGTAATATTACATTGTATATTTATACTTCATCTGCTTTATCAATTCATCAGTAGATAGCCAACAAACAATCTAATTTAAAAGATGAACAGGGACCCTGACTAGATATTTTTCCAAAGAAGACAAATGTATGTTGAACAAACACATGAGAAGATGCTTGATATTATTAATCATAAGGAAAACACGAATTAAACCCACAATGATATATTACTTGAACCAGTCAGAATGGCTATTAAAAAAAAAGAGATAAAAAGAGAAGGAAAGAAAGAGGGAAAGAAGGAAGGAAAGGAAGAAGGAAAGAAAGAAAGAAAAAGGGAAGAATGCACAAATGTTTGTAAGGATATGGGGGGAAAAAACAATATCTTGTGCATTGCTATTTAAAATATAAATTGGTGCAGCCACTATGGAAAAAATATGTAGGTACCACAAAAAATTAAGTATAGAAATGTCATACTAATCAGTACTTCCACTTCTGGGTAGTTATCCAAAGAAAATGAAAACAATTTGGAAAGATATATACACCCCCATGTTTATTTCAGTATTATTTACAATTGCCATGATATGGAATAAATCTAAGTGTCCATTGATAGATGACTGGGTAAAGAAGATGTGACATACATATACAATGAAATATTGGTCATAAAAAATGAAATATCCCCATTGTGACCAGATGGATGAATCTGGGGATTATTATGCTAAGTGAAATAACTTAGACTAAGATAGACAAATACTATATGGTTTCACTTATATGTGGAATTAAAAAATAAAACAAAAGCAAAAAAAAAAAAAAAAACAACAACAACAAACTTAAACAGAAAACATGGGCAGTTTCCAGAAGGAAGTGGCAGGGAGGATAGGTGAAATAGGTGAAGGGAATTAAGAGGTACAAACTTCTAGTTATAAAATAAATAATAAATCACAGGGTTAAAAAGTATAGCATAAGGAATATAATCAATAATATTGTATAACTGTATGGTGACAGAAGGTAACACATATTGTGATGGGCATTTTGTAACATACATAATTGTCAAATCACTACGTAGCATTGTCAACTATACTCTAATTTTTGAAGTATAGTTAAAATAATTAAATATATATAATAAAATTTAAAAACTATGTGACAATATGGAAAGGTATAACCTACTCATAACTGTAATATCAGAATGATAAGAAAGAGAATAATATGTATTTCAGGGTGCCTGGATGGCTCAGTGGGTTAAAGCCTCTGCCTTCAGGGGCACTTGGGTGGCTCAGTGGTTTAAAGCTTCTGCCTTCAGCTCAGATCATGATCCCAGGGTCCTGGGATTGAGTCCAGCACTGGGCTCTCTGCTCAGCAGGGAGCCTGCTTCCCTCTCTCTCTGCCTGCCTCTCTGCCTACTTGTGATCTCTGTCTGTCAAATAAATAAATAAAATCTTTTAAAAAATAAAGAATAATACGTATTTGAAGTAAAAACAAAACAAAACAAACAACAATTAAAAAACCAAACAAACAAACAAGCAAAAACTTTACCTAAAAAAAGAACAAGGATAGGGATTACAGTGAAAACAACCAAACATTTGTTTGCTTGTTTGTTTGAAAATTTCTGGCTAGGGTAACTAATAAAAAAGAGAGAATATATAAGTGAACAATATCACAGATGAAAGAAAGGAAATCACTACTGATTCCATGGCTGTTAAAAAGATAATAAAGTCATACAATAATGAATTCTAGGGGCACCTGGGTGGCTCAGTGGGTTGAGCGTCTGCCTTCAGCTCAGATCATGATCCCGGGGTCCTGGGATTGAGCCCTCCAACGGGCTCTCTTCTCAGCAGGGAGCCTGCTTCCCGTCTCTCTCTCTGCTTGCCTCTCTGCCTACTTGTGATCTCTGTCTGTCAAATAAATAATAAATAAAATCTTAAAAAAAAGAATTCTATGCCCTCAAATTTGATAATTTAGATGAAATGGGTTAATTACTTGAAAGGCACAACAATGAAAAGTTCATCTAGGATAGATAACTTGAGTAGTCTTATATATATATTAATAAAATAACTTGATAATTAAAATATCCCCAAAAAGAAAACACAGTTTTAGTGATGAATTCTAACATTTAAAAAAGAAATAATACCAAAGTTTTACAATAACTTCCCCAAAATAGAACCAGTGGGAGCACTTCCCAGATCTTTTTATTTGGCCAGTATTTTACTAATACCAAAACCAGAAAAATACACTGTGAGAATTGAAAACTAAAGATGATATATCTCCCATGAACATAGATGCAAATATCCTTAACAAAATGTTAAGCAGTGTATAAAGAAGAATATATAGCATGACCAAGGCAGATTAATTCAATGTAAGACTGGTTTGAAAACCAATCAATGTAATTCATCATATTAACAGACTGAATAAGAAAAATGCAATCATATCAATAGAAGCATAAAAAGTATTTGACAAGGACACCCAGGTGGTTGAGTCGATTAAGTGTCTGCCCTCAGCTCAGGACATGATCCCAGAGTCCTGGGATCAAGCCCTGCATCAGGCTCCCCGTTCAGTGGGAAGCGTGGTTCTCCCACTCACATTCCCCCTGCTTGTGTTCCTTCTCTCACTGTTTCTCTTGTCTGTCAAATAAATAAATAAAATATAAAAAAAAGTATTTGACAAAATTCAATACTTATTCATAATAAAAACTCTAAAAAGAAAACTAGGACTAGAAGAAATTTTCTATTAATGGGCATATATGAAAAAAATCTACATCTAAAATCTAAATCTAACATATAATGGTGAAGGATTGAATGCTTTCTCCTTATAATCAGGAGCAAAGCCAGTATGTCTCCCTTACCACTCTTCTTCAGCACTATACTGGCTGTCATAGCTAGTGTAATAAGACAAAAAGAAATAAAAGGCATACAGATGAAAAAGGAATAAATAGAGATATTTTAATCACAGATGACATAATTGTGTAGAAATTCTCAAAGTATTTACAAGAAAGCTTCTAGTACTAATAAGTAACATAAAAAGCTGCAGGATACACTGCTTTCCTGTAAATCAAAAATTAACTATTGGAACTTGAAATTTGAAAAATAAATTTACAATAACACCAAAAAGTGAAATACAAATATGTACAGGATTTTTATCCATAAGAGTAATGAAAGAAATCAAGTAAAATCTAAGTAAATGGAGAGAAATTCACTAGTGATGGTTTGAAATACTTATTATTGCTAAAATGTGAATCCTTCCCATCTTGAGCTATATACTCACTGGAATCCCGATCAAAACCTCAAAGAGTCAATTTGTAGATATCAATCAACTGATTACAAAATGCTTATGAAAACACAAAGGACCTAGAATAGCTAAAACAAAACCGAAGAAAAACAAAGTTGGAGGACTGACACTACCGGATTCAAAACTTAATATTAACCTCCAGTAATCAAGACAGTATGGTACTGGCCAAAGAAACAAACAAAAAACAAAAACGAAAACAAAAAAGCCCCAATAAACAAAGAAACCAAAACAAACACAACCAAAAAAGTAAAAACAATAACAAAAATAGATGAATATAACAGAATAGAAAGCCCAGGAAAAACCCATGCAAATATAGTCTACTGAGGTTTGTCACAAAGGCAATCCAATGGACAAAGAATATTTTTCAACAAATAGTGCTAGAACAATTGAACATCCATATGTTAAAAGATAAACCTACACAAAAATCTTATACCAAGCAAAAATATATTCAAAATCGAACATAGACCTATTGCAAAACTATACAAATTATAAAATAATACACTGGAGAAAAGCTAGGTGACTTAGGGTTTGGTGATGAGTTTTAAATATGACATCAAAAGCATGTTTCATGAAATAAAAATTTGATAAATTGGACTTTATTAAAATTTAAAACCACTTTGCAAAAAAAAAACACTTAAGACAACGACAAATCAATCCTCATACTGGCTGCAAAACACATATTAAATAAAGTACTTATATACAAAATATGCAGAGATCACTTAAAATTCAAAAAGAATAAATCTAACAACCCAAATAAAAATAGGCAAAAGATTAAACAGACGTCTCATCAAAAAGATATGCAGATAGAATATAAGAACATAAAAAATGCTCAGCATCATCTGTCATTCAGGAATTACAAATTAAAATAGCAATGAGATACAATTACATCTATTCAAAGGCTAAATTCCAAACAACTGACAAAACCATTTGTGGGTGAAGATTCAGAGCACAGGATCATTCATTTATTGTTGACATGAAAGCAGAAGGGCACAGACACTTTGAAAGATAGTCTGGCAGTGTCTCACAAAGCTAACCATAGCATTCCCATACAGTGAACATACCCATATATTTGACCAGTTGATTTGAAAACTGACATCCATAGAAATCCTGCACATTTATTTTAAAGGTTTCATTTATTCATTTGACAGACAGAGATCACGAGTAGGCAGAGAAGCAGGCAGAGAGGAGGAAGCAGGCTCCCTGCTGAGCAGAGAGCCCAATGCGGGGCTCGATCCCAGGACCCTGGGATCATGACCTGAGCCGAAGGCAGAGGCTTTAACCCACTGAGCCACCCAGGCGCCCCCTGCACATTTTTTTACATAAAATTTTTACATAAACTTTTCTCATAATCAGTAGAAACTGAAAGTAATTAAAATGGTCACTCAATAGGTGAATGACTAAACAAGCTGTGGTATATCCTTGTAATGGAATATTATTCAGTGATTAAAAAGAAATGGGGTATCAAGTTCTGCAAAAACATAGAGGAATCTTAAATGTATATCGCCAAGTGAAAGAATCAACTCAGAAAGGACTGCCTGTTTCATAATTGCATTTATATAACATTTTGGAAAAGACAAAACTATGGAGAGGGTAAACAGATCCACGATGCCAGGGGTTGGGAGAGGTGTACTATTGAGTAGGTGAAATACAGGGGATTATTTTTCAGGGCAGTGGAACTATTCTGTATGACACCGCAATAGTGAATATATAACACTTTGCATTTTTTTTCTTAAAGATTGTATTTATTTATTTGACAGAGAGAGATCACAAGTAGGCAGAGAGGCAGGCAGAGAGAGACAGAGGAGGAAGCAGCCTCCCTGCCCAAGCAGAGAGCCTGATGTGGGACTCCATCCCAGGACCCTGGGATCATGACCTGAGCCGAAGGCAGAGGCTTAACCCACTGAGCCACCCAGGCGCCCCTGATCATTTTTTGATTTAAGGAAAATTACTCCTCAGATGAAGACTAATGCATGCTCTTAAGCCAGCACACTCTCTACCCTCTTGTGGAGTTACCGTCATCTTTATCTCAAAGAGAAACTTGCACAGATTCCTCTGAAAGAGGCCCAGTGTAAACATTCATATATCTAGAAGTGCTCAGCGCCCTATTCCTGCCCTCAGTCTGACAGAGCTACCGGGAATAAGGGGGTTAACTGAGGAGGGAGGTCAACAGGAAACAAAGCTCAAATTGATCCTCACCCTCTCATACTTTCAATTACATTTTGTGAAATACCAGTTGTTTCGTTATTCGGTATCATAATTCCAAGTTGATGAGTTCTGTAAAATTTTGAATTTATTTTACGTCTAAATTGGAGAT
This sequence comes from Martes martes, assembly GCF_963455335.1. NCBI lineage: Eukaryota > Metazoa > Chordata > Mammalia > Carnivora > Mustelidae > Martes > Martes martes. The sequence goes on along the minus strand of NC_137894.1, from coordinate 21,972,663 downwards.
GCGCAAACTCATTCCGAATCTCAGGCCACTAGTTAAGTGAATACGACAGCGATCACAAGAACTGCGCAATTCTGATGAAGTGTTTACATCTGGAGCGGTAAGTGCAAAATGGTATATTAATAATCATGACGCCAATAAGAGGGAAAGAGGAGAGAGAGAGAGAGAGAGCAGGGAGATGACGACAAACGAACAGCTTCCTCCCCTCTCCTACGCAAACAACCCCAACCAAGAGCTCATTGCTGGCGCAAGAGCCTACCAGTCTCTGACTGCAATGCAGAAAGGAGTGCGCAAGCACATTCCCAGAAGACCCCTCCCAACACTGAGAGACTCAGGCCCCCACCCTTCCCCCTCTGCCGCTGCAAACACAAGTGGTTCCTCAGTCAGGAGCTTTGTTCTCAGAAACGGAGCCTTTTAGTCATAGGCCTGAAATCAGCTTTTACTCAAGAGTCCCAATTTCAAACATTCAAGCTTTACTACCCTGATGAACACAGCAAATGTTAAAAAAAAAAAAAAGTCCCTTCTAGCAGACTAATCACCTTTGTCATCAAAAGGACAAAAGAGAAACACCTGCACGGATATGACACTGGGCTGAGACAAACTACCTACTATGGCCTCTCCTTGGATAATTATGTAGAATATCATTAACACCCTGTACCAGTCCTGAGCTAGGCATGCTTCTGGGTATGGAGAGGTAAAGTGGGGGAAAGGTTTTCATTGAGCACAATTTGCATTACTCATATTAGGGCCACCTAAAGCTATGTTTTTCTTTCTTTTTTTCTTTTCTTTCGAGTTGTTCTTGAAGTCACCCTTGGCTTTATGAAGTTCTTAACTCACCTCTTGTTGAATTCCATCTGCCTTTTAATTCCACATCTTAAACCATAGATGATCAGGGCTTCTCCATTCATCCACACCTGAATCGAAGACCCCCAATATTCCATCCCAAATGTCCACACCCACAGTTGCATTTGGATGGGGAACAGATGGGCAGAAAAGCAATTTATTTGGAGCCACTGAAGGCTGTCTTCATAGTAATAGAAAATGGCTGATGAACGGCTGTCAGCCTAAAGGAGAGAATGGCGGGTTAGAGGGTAGGCAGAGCATTAGCCCTCTGTATCTCCCTACGATTCCCACCCCTGCTTCTGCTGTGACCCTAAAGGAGACACAAGCACAATGAAGAACTTGCCAGGCATCAAAGAGAGTGCAAGGCCGGAAGCCCCCTCCTCTCAACGGGAGGGCTCACCGCTTGCCCCTCCCTCCTGCACAGCTCCCTCCCAGCTGTCTGTCCACACATTTGTTCTCAGAAACAAAGCTCTCACAGGCAGAGACCTGCACTCCAGATTTCCGGAGAATACCTCCAATCCTAAACATTCTATTCAGAGTCTTGTCAAACAGTCAGGGATAACACATCTGAAGTACATCCCGGCCTGTTAGCAGCAACAGAATGTTGAGTTTGGGAAACGTGAAATAATGAGTGTGACTGCACTATTTCAGAAATCTCGGTGGAGCTACCTGAAGCTTTAATGATTTATTCATTCAGTCTTCACTGAGACTCTTCTCCCCTTTACATTCTTAATTTGTATTGTCCAGCCCCAGCTTTAAGAGACTTGCTCTCTGAAGCCAGAGATTCTCAAGGTTTTTGTTAACCTTTTGTTCCACATAGGAACCAGAGATCCCTTTAGACCTTTCTGTAGCTGATCAGCAAATTAGGGCAACTTAAGTGGAGGCAATTTAAGTCGGAACAGTTGTAGAATATAAAATAGATGATTAGGGCTCTTGTGTCCAGGAAGAAGAATAGGTGGGGAGGGTCAGAATGGAGAAACAACACAGCCAGCATCTTCCTCAGCCCTCATACTCCTCCCCCAACAGTTTGCCCCTGTGAAAGAAGAAAAGAGCACAGGCACAAAGAGGACCCCTTATGTACAAAGCCCAGCAGGGAGACCCCTGTTGCATAAAGAAGACTTCCCCTTGTCTTCTTCGCCCACACCATACCCCTTGCTGCCAGCAGCTGGTTCTCATGCACAACCTCTCCAGACACACAGTCTGGACACCGCATTCTCTAAAGTGCCACAATTTCAAGTATTCTGCATTGGTTTATTCATGTCGGGTGTCTTTTGAATTCTACACAATCATTTTATCTAGGACTTGAGTGTGAAATAAAGCTAATAGAGAAGTAGTGGACATTTTTGAAATGGAAACGACTTTTCCAAACTTAGCAAATGTTTTGTTCTATTTGATATTGTTTCAGTCCTCTGAGCTGTTACTACTCAGTTTGTGAAATTAAAATCTCCTTTCCATTTCCAGCTTTACATGGTCTGTAGCATATCTACTCTAGGGGACCCAATTAACCTACGTTGGAACTCAGCACCCACAAGTATTTAAGAAATTCAGAAAAACTGAGTCAGTCATTTGAGGCCAAATTCATGCTTCTCTGTAAGAGACATACTACACAATTTGTCTGTCAAAACCTCAAATTTAGAATCAAGGAGAGTAGGGTTAGTTAGGGAGGGAGAACAAAAAACATGCCCACATTCCCATACCTCTCTGTCCTACCCCCACTTCTATAAGGAACTGATACAAAAGAGAAGCCAGTGCTCCTAGAAGGCTCTCCTGAGGTCAGAGAGTTCCCTTTTGTCCCCCTCTCCTCCCCTAGGCTCTCCTGAACACTCTGAGACTGGTGATTTTGTCTTTACAAATAATGCCCGTACAGAACGTGCCATTATACCAGATTTCCCTTGGATCCCCTAATTATAATCATTTTGCCTTGTACCTAGCCACAAATCCATTCTCCATACCCTAGCAATAAGGAATGCAGCCAAGAGCACAAAGCACAAATTTATGAAGGTAAGCCATTGCTACCTGTTTTTCTCTTTGGTTTTTATAATGCGTTCTTATGCTGTCAAGCTCTTAACCCACTCCTTGTCAAAGCCCTACAGCCTTTTCATTCTGTGTTAAACATCCACCCATGCACCCACCCACACACAAAGACACACAAGCATGCAGAATATGAGGACTTAATTTTTTCTTCTACACATACATCAGCGATCTTAGTTGTCTCTTTCAAATCCCAGGGACCTGCAATTACATGTAGGAAGATTAGTGGGATGACAGAATGAGGTAATTCTTGACAAGTAAAGCTTAGTCTAGTCTCTTCAGTAAGACACCAAAAAGTAGCTCATCAAATACAGAGTGCTCAGAGAAATGGAGTAGCAGACAGAAAAGGTCAAGATCCATCCAGTGCCCCTGCGAATACTATTGCTGAATACTAAGAGGCATTTGCACAGGGTGAGACTCTGTAAGGAGGTACAAAGAGATGATGGAAAGCTGTAACTTGAAAAAGTCCCAGAGTTCAGAACGGAGTATGAGATGTTTTTGTTATGACCAAGCAAACTAGTCTTCATCAGGCACCTGGGACATTAAGTAAAGATACCAGAAAGGGCATACATTAATTATAGTGATATGCCATCCCTAGAATAAAGCTACTCTACATCTGCCACAGCAAAGAAGCAGGAAAATAAGATCTACAACTAGGAGAAAAGTCACTTAAAATAAACAGAGTTAGAAATTATAGGGGTGATGGAATCAGCAAACAATGAAATAAGAAACCACATTTTAAACCTATGTTGCAATTTGAACATAAAAGAAAAAAATGGAACTTTAGAGCTGGGAAGTACAACTGAAGTGAAAATCTCACAGGACAAGCTAAAGATTGCTGAAAAAAAACGACAAGAGTAGTGAAAGATATTATAATAAAAATATCCAAACACAGGAATAGAGATTAAAAAAAAAAAACAGAGATATATGGGACTATGAGTGAAAAGACGTCATACAGAGTGGGAGAGAGTATTTGCAAACTACCTATCTGATAAGGGGTTAATATGAAAATATATAAGGAAGTCATACAACACAATATTTAAAAAACAAATTAATTTTAAAAATGGGCAAAGGTATAACTTGATATTTTTTTGAAGGTCAATATCCAAATGACCAACAGGTACATGAGAATGTGCCCAACATCACTGATCATTTAATTTGAAAAGCAAAATAACACCATGAGGTGCCATCACCTCACACCTACTGTCATGCCTATTACCAAAAGGCAACTGATACAAAATATTGTCAGTAATGTGGAGAAAAGGGAACCCTCATGCAATGTTGGTGGGAATATAAACTGGTGCAGCCACTATGGAAGACAACGTGGAGGTCCTTAAAAATTAAAATAAAAGTACTGTATGATTCAGCAATTCTACTTCTTTTATTCTTTTAAAGATTTTATTTATTTATTTGACAGACAGAAATCACAAGTAGGCAGAGAGGCAGGCAGAGAGAGGGGGGGAGGCAGGGAGCCCAGTGCAGGGCTCGATCCCAGGACCCTGAGATCATGACCTGAGCTGAAGGCAGAGGCTTTAACCCACTGAGCCACCCAGGCGCCCCTCAGCAATTCTACTTCTTGGTGTATATCTGAAGGATAAGAAATCACTTTCTTAAAGAGATGTCTGCACTCCCATGTTTATTACAGTATTATTTATTATAGTCAAGTCATGGAAACAACCTATGTGTCTATCAATGGATGATGGATATATATAATGGAATATACATAATAGAATATTATTCAGTCATAAAAAGAAGAAAAACCTGCCATATATGACAACATGGATGGATCCTGAGATCATTATACTAAGTGAAATAAGCCAGAGAAAGGCAACTACTGTGTGATATCACTTATACATGAAATCTAAAGGAAAAACAAACAACCCCCCCCCCCAAATTACAAAAAACAAAAACAAAAACAAACCAAACACACTCAGAGAAACAAAGAACACATTGGATGTTTCCATTATCTAAGAAATTATGGGTATTTCAGGTTTCAAGACTTATTCCCTCCAGTAATAGGGTCAATTCCAATTAAGGTTCAATACCAAACCAGTAATTCTTTCTCAAATGGTTTTAATATACCACCATGTCTGGGAATCAGAATCCAACAATCACCGTATTTTGTCATAAATTTTAGTTTGCATAAATGTGAATTAAACCTACATTCAAATTGTATTTGATGTAGATCATAGTGGTACAAAAGCATTGCTTAAGCCACCACTTTTTGCAGTGTGAACATAATTTACCACTGATCAGGCTCCTATTTTAATATGTCTTTCTGGGTAGTTTTATGGATGGGAGTTAGCAATATTCTCAGATTAGAATATGTGCCATCCAAAGTCCTGATTGCTTTGCTGGACTAGCATCCCTGGAGATTGGGAGTCAGTTTCTCACTTTTTTTTTTTTTTCAATTCAAGCCTGTATTTATTTTTTTTTCCATTTTTAAAATTTTTTATTTATTTTTCTTCTTTTCAGTGTTCCAGAATTCATTGTTTATGCACCACACCCAGTGCTCCATGCAATACATGCCCTCCATAATACCCAACACCAGGCTCACCCAACCTCCCACCCCCCACCCCTACAAAACCCTCAGTTTGTTTCTCAGAGTCCAGTCTCTCATGGTTAGTCTCCCACTCCAATTTCCCCCAACTTCCTTCTCCTCTCCATCTCCCCATGTCCTACGTGTTATTCCTTATGCTTCACAAATAAGCAAAACCATATAATAATTGACTCTCTCTGTTTGACCTATTTCACTCAGCATAATCTCTTCCAGTCCCGTCCATGTTGATACAAAAGTTGGGTATTCATCCTTTCTGATGGAGGCATAATATTCCATAGTATATATGGACCATATTTTCTTTAGCCATTCATTCCTTGAAGAGCACCTTGGCTCTTTCCAGAGTTTGACCAGGTGGGATTTATCCATGGGATGTGGGGATGGTTCAACATTTGCAAATCAATCAATGTGATAGAACAAATCTATAAAAGAAGAGAGAAGAACCACATGGTCCTCTCAATTGATGCAGAAAAAGCATTTGACAAGATACAGCATCCATTCCTGATTAAAACACTTCAAAGTATAGGGATAGAGGGAACATTCCTGAAATTCATAAAATCTATCTATGAAAGACCCACAGCAAATATCATCCTCAATGGGAAAAAGCTCGCAGCCTTCCCATTGAGATCAGGAACACGACAAGGATGTCCACTTTCACCACTCTTGTTCAACATAGTGTTAGAAGTCTTAGCAACAGCAATCAGGCAACAAAGAGAAATAAAAGGTATTCAAATTGGCAATGAAGAAGTCAAACCCTCTCTCTTCACAGATGACATGATACTTTATATGGAAAACCGAAAAGACACCACCCTGAAACTACTAGAACTCATACAATTCAGTAATGTGGGAGGATACAAAATCAATACACAGAAATCAGTTGCTTTCTTATACACTAACAATGAAAATACAGAAAGGGAAATTAGAGAATCAATTACTTTTACTATAGCACCAAGAAACATAAGAAACCTGGGAATAAACCTAACCAAAGAGGTAAAGGGTCTATACTCGAGGAATTACAGAACACTCCTGAAAGAAATTGAAAAAGACACAAAAAGATGGAAGACCAGTCCATGTTCATGGATCGGAAGAATAAACATTGTTAAAATATCCATACTGCCTAGAGCAAACTATACTTTCAATGCCATCCTGATCAACATTCCACTGGTATTTTTCAAAGAGTGGGAACAAACAATCCTAAAATTTGTATGGAACTAGAAGAGACCCGCATTTCTAAGGAAATGTTGGAAAAGAAAAACAAAACTGGTGGTATCACATTGCCTGACTTCAAGCTTTACTACAAAGCTGTGATCACCCAGACATCATGGTACTGGCCCAAAAACAGATACATAGACCAGTGGAACAGAGTAGAGAGCCCAGATATGGACCCTCAACTTTATGGTCAACTAATCTTTGAAAAAGCAGGAAAAAATATACAGTTGAAAAAAGACAGTCTCTTCAATAAATGATGCAGGGAAAATTGGACAACTGTGTGTAGAAGAATGAAACTCGACCATTATCTTATACCATACACAAAGATAAACTCAAAATAGATAAAAGACCTCAACATGAGGCAGGAATCCATCAGAATTCTAGAGGAGAACATAGATAGTAACTTCTTCAACATTGGCCACAGTAACTTCTTTCAAGATATGTCTCCAACAGCAAAGAAAACAAAAGTGAAAATGAACTTTTGGGACTTCATCAAGATCAAAAGCTTCTGCACAGCAAAGGAAACAGTCAACAAAACAAGGAGGCAACCCACAGAATGGAAGAAGATATTCGCAAATAACAGTACAGACAAAGGGCTGATACCCAAGATCTAGAAAGAACTCCCCAAACTCAATGCCCTCAAAACAGATAATCACATAAAAAACTGGGCAGAAGGCATGAACAGACACTTCTCCAAAGAAGATATCCAAATGGCTAACAGACCCGTGAAAAAAATTATCATAATCACTAGCCATCAGGGAGATTCAAATAAAAGCCACATTGAGATCCCACCTTACACCAGTCAGAATGGCCACAATTAGCAAGACAGTGAACAACATGTGTTGGAGATGGTGTGGAGAAAGGGGAACCCTCTTACACTGTTGATGGGAATGCAAGTTGGTGCAGCCACTTTGGAAAACAGTGTGGAGATTCCTTAAGAAATTAAAAATAGAGCTACCTTATGACCCTGCAATTGCACTAATGAGTATTTATCCCAAAGATACAGATGTAGTGAGAAGAATGGCCATCTCTACCCCAATGTTCATAGCAGCAATGAAAGGGAGAGATCACAACTAACATCAAGGAAATAGAAACAGTCATCAGAAATTATTATCGACACATGGACCAGTGGAACAGAGTAGAGAGCCCAGATATGGACCCTCAACTCTATGGTCAAATAATCTTTGACAAAACAGGAAAAAATATCCAGTGGAAAAAAGACAGTCTCTTCAATAAATGGTGCTGGGAAAACTGGACAGCTATATGTAGAAGAATGAAACTTGACCATTCTCTTACACCGTACACAAAGATAAACTCGAAATGGATAAAAGACCTCAACGTGAGACAGGAATCCATCAGAATCCTCGAGGAGAACATAGGCAGTAACCTCTTTGATATCAGCCACAGCAACTTCTTTCAAGATATGTCTCCAAAGGCGAAGGAAACAAAGGCAAAGATGAACTTCTGGGACTTCATCAAGATAAAAAGCTTCTGCACAGCAAAAGAAACAGTCATCAAAACAAAGAGGCAACCCACGGAATGGGAGAAGATATTTGCAAATGACAGTACAGATAAAAGGTTGATATCCAGGATCTATAAAGAACTCCTCAAACTCAACACACACAAAACAGATAATCATATTAAAAAATGGGCAGAAGATATGAACAGACACTTCTCCAATGAAGACATACAAATGGCTACCAGACACATGAAAAAATGTTCATCATCACTAGCCATCAGGGAGATTCAAATCAAAACCACATTGAGATACCACCTTACACCAGTTAGAATGGCCAAAATTAGCAAGACAGGAAACAACGTGTGTTGGAGAGGATGTGGAGAAAGGGGAACCCTCTTACACTGTTGGTGGGAATGCAAACTGGTGCAGCCACTTTGGAGAACAGTGTGGAGATTCCTCAGGAAATTAAAAATAGATCTTCCCTATGACCCTGCAATTGCACTGCTGGGTATTTACCCCAAAGATACAGATGTAGTGAAAAGAAGGGCCATCTGTACCCCAATGTTTATAGCAGCAATGGCCACGGTCGCCAAACTGTGGAAAGAACCAAGATGCCCTTCAACGGATGAATGGATAAGGAAGATGTGGTCCATATACACTATGGAGTATTATGCCTCCATCAGAAAGGACGAATACCCAACTTTTGTAGCAACATGGACAGGACTGGAAGAGATTATGCTGAGTGAAATAAGTCAAACAGAGAAAGTCAAGTATCATATGGTTTCACTTATTGGTGGAGCATAACAAATAATATAGAGGACAAGGGTAGATGGAGAGGAGAAGGGAGTTGAGGGAAATTGGAAGGGGAGGTGAACCATGAGAGACTATGGACTCTGAAAAACAACCTGAGGGTTTTGAAGGGGCGGGGTGGGAGGGTGGGGGAACCAGGTGGTGGGTATTAGGGAGGGCACAGATTGCATGGAGCACTGGGTGTGGTGAAAAAACAATGAATACTGTTACGCTGAAAATAAATAAAAAATTTAAAAAAAAAAGAAATTATTATCAATATACCAATAAGTTAAGCAACCTAGATGAAATGAATGCATTCCTAGAAACCTATGAACTTCCAAAACTGAATCAGGAAGAAATTGATGACCTGAATAGACCAATATCTAGTAACGAGATTGAAGCAGTGATCAGAAACCTCCCAAAAAAACAAGAGCCCAGGACCTGATGGATTCCCTGGGGGATTCTACCAAACATTCAAAGAAGAAATAATACCTATTCTCCTGAAGCTGTTTCAAATAATTGAAGCAGAAGGGAAACTTCCAGACTCTGTACGAAGCCAGCATTACCCTGATCCCCAAAAAAGGCAAATACCCCACCAAAAAGGGGAATTTCAGACCAATACCCCTGATGAATATGGATGCTAAAATTCTCAACAAGATCCTAGCAAATAGGATCCAACAGTACATTAAAAAGAGTATCCATGAGGTCTATACTTAAATTCTAGTTGTTTAACATAAAATGTAATATTGGTTTTAGAAGTAGAATTTAGTGATTAATCACTTATATATAACACCCAGTGGACATCACCAGTACCCTCCTTAATACTCCTCACCCATTTAGCTCATCAACCCACACCCCCCTCCATCAACCTTCAGTTTGTTCTCTATAGCTAAGAGTCTCTTATGGCTTGCCTCCCCCTCTTTTCTTCCCTTCCCTTATGTTCATCTGTTTTGTTTCTTAAACTCCCCATATGAGTGAAATCATATTGCATTTGTCTTTCTCTGACTTACTTAATTTGCTTAACATAATACACTCTAGCTCCATCCATATCATTGCATATGGGAAGATTTCATTCTTTTTGTTGGTTGAGTAATATTTCTTTATATACATATACATATTACTGATTTTTAAAAATATTTTATCTATTTATTTAGAGACAGTATAGGTAGGGAGAAGGGGAGAGGGAGAAAAAGAATCGTAAGGAGACTCCATGCTGAGTATGGATCCCAGCATGGGGTTTGGCCTCATGAACTTGAGACCATATCCCAACCCGAAATCAAGAGTCAGAAGCTTAAGCAACTGAGGCACCTAGGTGCCCCTATAATGCATCTTCTTTAACCATTCTTTAGTCAATGGAGATTTGGGCTCTTTCTGTCATTTGGTTATTGTTGATAAAGCTGCTATAAATATCAGGGAGCATGTGCCCCTCCAAATCTGTATTTTTGTATCCTTTTGGTACATACCTAGGAATGGAATTTCTGCATCTTAGGGTAGTGCTTTTAACTTTTTCAGGAACCTCCATACTCTTACAGACTGGCTGCACAGTTTTGTCTCCCATCAAAAGTGTAAGAGCATTCTCCCTTTTCCACATCTTTGCCAACATCTGTTGTTTCCTGTATTGTTAATTTTAGCCCTTGTGACAGGTGTCAAGTGATATCTTGTTGTACCTTTAATTTGTAGTTCCCTGATGATGAATGATGTTGAACATCCTTTCATGAGTCTGTTAGCCATCTGCAGGTCTTCTTTGGAAAAATTTCAATTGATGTCTTCTGCCCATTTTTAACTGATTTTTTTGCTTTTTTGGGTGTTGTGTTTGATAAGTTCTTTATAAATTGCGGATACTAACCCTTTATCAGATATGTCACTTGCAAATAAATTCTCCCAGTCCTCAGGTTACCTTTTGGGATTTTTTTATTGTTTCCTTCACTGTGCAGAAGCTCTTTAGCTTGATGGAGTCCCAATACTTCATTTTCACTTTTGCTTCCCTTGACACCAGAAATGTGCATAATAAGAAATTACTATGGCCTATGTCAAAAGGTTGCTGGCTGTGTTCTCCTCTAGTGATAATGTCTATACTTCCCAAACCAATCTACACACTTAATGCAATCCTTATCAAAACACTACCAACATTTTTTGCAGAGCTGGAATAAATAATCCTAAAATGCATATGGAAGCAAAAAAAAAAAAAATCCCAAAATAACCAAAGCAGCATTGGAAAAGCATAGAAGGGCTGGAGGCATTACAATTCCAGACTTCAAGCTATATTATAAAGTTGTAGTTATCAAGACAATATGGTAGTGGCACGAAAACAGACACAAAGATCAATGGTACAGAATAGAAAACTCAGAAGAAGTAGACCTACAACTATATGGTCAATTAATTTTAAGACAGTGTGTTCAATGAATGGTGTTGTGAAAACAGGACAGCAACATGCAAAATTAAAAAAAAAGAGGAACAACTTTCTTACAACAGTCACAGAAATAAATTCAAAATGGATGAAAACCTAAATGTGAGACAGGAAGCCATAAAAATCTTATAGGTTTCTCATTCTTATTTTTTGCCTTCTAGCTTTAAAAATCCCTCTAAACTAGAGTAAACAGAATGAATTTGTTTAAAACTCTTCAAAGTTGGGTCCAGTGAAGCACCCCATTTGTTTACCTGACCCTAATAGTACTACAGTAAGACCTTTGCAATGACCACCTCATTGTCTGCTTTATTCATCAATCCCTGAACAATCATTTAAAGGTTTCCATCCTTTTGGAACAAGTCCCTTAATTATTCTCTTCCTCCATTTTTTTTTTGTGGAAAATTTTATTAGCTATGAAAGGCCCATAAAGAGCCAGTGAGATCAGAAAACAAGAAAGAAAGAAAGAGAGAAAGAAATAAAGAAAGAGAAAGAAAGAAAAAGGTATAGCATTTCAGAATGTTGCCTTACTTCCCAGCAGTAAGCTTACATGATATGCCCATGTGAAAGAAAACTCTTGATTATTGCATTATCATGACTTGGGTAAGGATATTATTAAATGGATGGACATACCCATCATCCTAAAGCCAATCCAGCATGGCTTTCATACACAGCATATCAGCCACCTAATCTGAAAAATAACACCAGGGGAGAGAGTAAAATTTCCTAAGAGTGAACAAACCTTAAAGTGTTTTTTCTCAGTATATCAGACTAGCTGTTCACTCAGCATTAACCTACTCTGTGTTTACATAATGTACAGCCATCAGTGATTGTTGAATAGTAAGCTGGGGTTCTGCATCAACCCCAGTATGCTCCTCCATAGGGCAACATTAGAAATAAAGCAGACAACTGAAAAAATAAAATAACATTAAAAAAATAAAAATGATGTAGGCATAATACTCCATAGTATATATCGACCACATCTTTTTTATCCATCTGTCTGTTGAAGGGTATCTTGGTTCTTGGCCTCCATCAGAAAGGATCAATATCCAACTTTTGTATCAACATGGATTGGGACTGGAAGAGATTATGTTGACTGAAATAAGTCAAGCAGAGAGAGTCAATTATCATGTGGTTTTGCTTATTTGTGGAGCATAAGGAATAACACAGAAGGGGTGCCTGGGTGGCTCAGTGGGTTAAGCCTCTGCCTTCAGCTCAGGTCATAATCTCAGGGTCCTGGAATCGAGGCCCACATCAGGGTCTCTGCTCAGCAGGTGACCTGCTTCCCCCTCTCTCTCTCTGCCTGCCTCTCTGCCTTCTTGTGATCTCTGTCTGACAAATAAATAAATAAAATCTTTAAAAAAAGGAATAACACAGAGGTCATGGGGAGATGGAGAGGAGAAGGGAGTTGGGGGATATTGGAGGGGGGAGACTAACCATGACAGACTGGACTCTGAGAAACAAACTGAGGGTTATGTAGGGGTGGGGGGTGGGAGGTTGGGTGAGCCTGGTGATGGGTATTATGGGGGGCACATATTGCATGGAGCACTGGGTGTGGTGCATACATAATGAATTCTGGAACACTGAAAATAAATTTTAAAAAATAATTAAAAATTTAAAAAAGAAAAAAAGAAAAAGAAAAAGAAAAAATAAAGCAGACAGATTTCTTTCTTTTGTTTTCTCCTTCCTTCCTTCCTTTCTTCCTCCTTTTCCTTACTTTCTTTCCTTTTCCATTTTCTTCCCTTTCCTTTCTAGCTCTCTTCACCCCTCTTTCCCTCCTTCCTTCCCCCCTCTCTCTTTCTTTCTTTCTTCTTTCCTCCTATCTATCAAATGAGATTACTGCTTCACATTGAATCCCTTATTTTCGATAGTTTCTTGGTTTTGAGACCCCAGATCCACTACATTACCTTCTTGGTGACCAGAGGTTATTCTAGAATAATTTCCCATTTGTTGACTACCTTTAGGCTTGTGGCTATAGCTAAGACCATCCAAAGTCCAAGCTTAGTACAGGTCCAGATTCTGCTCAACAATCTCCTCTACTTAATTTTAAATGTTTAATTTATTTACTTGAGAGAAGGGAGAGAGAGGGAGGGAGAGAGACAGAGCAAGCACAAGTTGGTAGGGGAGGTGCAGAGGGAGAGGGAGAAACAGGCTCCCAACTGAGCAGGGACCTCAGGGCTTGATTCCAGGACACAGAGATCACAACATGAGCAGAAGGCAGATGCTTAAGTGACTGAGCCACCCATGTGATCCCCCCTCTAGTTAATTTTAGCTTTCACCAATAAAAATTACCAGGGTTTTATATAATTTAGATTTTTTTTAAAGATTTTATTTATTTATTTATTTGACAGACAGAGATCAAAGTAGGCAGAGAGGCAGGCAGAGAGAGAGGAGGAAGCAGGCTCCCCGCTGAGCAGAGAGCCTGATGCGGGGCTCGATCCCAGGACCCTGAGATCATGACCTGAGCTGAAAGCAGAGGCTTTAATCCCCTGAGCCACCCAGGCACCCTATAATTTAGATTTTTAAACTTAGTTTGCATTGCCTTAGGTATCCAGTGAGCCAACTTTTAAGCAGTTGATTCTATCATTTTTTTTTTAATTGGAAAACATTCTTTTTTTTTCCCCCTAATTCCTGTTAGCAACATTTTACCTCCAGTAAGTGATCACAACAGAGCTGCTACCTCATTATGGGTGATCTGGTAGCCACTCATGCATCTAATGTTTGCTATCCCTTGCTTATTTCTACAGCCTTTTCCCAAACAATACTTCCACCACGGTTCAGTCAGTCAGAGCCATTCTTGTGAATCCCTCCTTCAGTAAAAATTTGAAAACTGGGTTCCAGATGCAACCCCCTGTACTGATGATTCACTAAGACTCACAGGACCCAATAAAGTTATTATACTCACAGTATGGTTTATTACAGTGAAAGTAAACATTAAAATCAGAAAAAGGAATAGGTGCATGGGATGAAGTCCAAAAGGACAAATGCAAGCTTTCAGTTGTCCTCTCCTAGTGGAGTCACCTGATATGCTTAATTCTCCCAGCAACAATGTGTGACAGTATGTGTGAATTGTTGTCATCATGAAAAGTTCAACTGAACCTGGTTGTCTGGAGTTTTTCTTGAAGGTCATTGACAGAGGCATGTAGCTCCTGCATGTCTAACCGCAACTACTGGAACTCCAGTCCCCCTGACCAAAGTAAGGAACTCACCATAAGTCACATAGTTAACATAAATTATCTGATGAAACTGGTGCTATGGGTGTCAAGGCCTCCATACAAAAACACTCCCATCAGGTGAGATATCTCAAGGGCTTAGAGATCATCTTCCAGGCCCAGGCCCAGGGTCAGTCATGAAGACAGGTCTTAGAATTATTCAGGTCTGAACAGCCCAGGACTATTGAGTTAGCCCTTTCATGCCTGCTCTTTAACTGATATTGCAAAACCATACTTACCATTTTTAAGGAGTGCATGCATTGTGATGAGCACGCAGTGTTATAGATAACTAATGAATCATTGAACACTACATCAAAAATTAATGATGTACTATACAGTGGCTAACTGAACATAATAAAAACAAATAAAAACAGAAACAGAAAGTTAAAGAAATATAAAAGCAAATAAATTTACAAATCAATTTTCCTCATGAGCATAAAAAACAAAAATATATAATAAAATAGAAATGGAAGTGGGTGGGGGGATGGGTTAAATAGGTGATTGGAATTAAAGAGTACACTTAGGGGCACCTGGGTGGCTCAGTGGGTTAAGCCTCTGCCTTCGGCTCAGGTCATGATCTCAGGGTCCTGGGATCAAGCCCCGCATCGGGCTCTCTGCTCAGCAGGGAGCCTGCTTCCCCCCTCTCTCTGCCTGCCTCTCTGCCTACTTGTGATCTCTGTCTGTCAAATAAATAAGTAAAATCTTTAAAAAAAATAAAAAATAAAGAGTACACTTATTGGGATGAATACCTGGTATTGTACGGAAGTGTTGAATCACTATATTGCACACTAATATTACACTGTATGTTGACTGAAATTTAAACAAAAAATTTAAAAATATATTAATAAATTGAATCCAGAAATATTTAAAATGTCTGATACATAAGGAACAAATAGAATTTATCTCTGAAATGTAAGCTTGATTGCACACATAACAATCAATCAATGTAATTTACCATGTAAATATAAGAAATGAGAAGAATTATATAATCATCTCAGTAGATGCAGGGAATTCATAGGACTAATCAGACCCATTTATGATAAAACTTTTCAACAATCTAGGAATAGAAGAGAACTTTCTCAACTTGATAAAAAACATCTTTGAAAAGCCTACACATAGCATCATACTTAAGAGACACAAATTGAATGTTTTCTTCTTTAGAAAAGAAGAGCAGCAAGGATGCCCTCTCTTACCACTTCTATTCAGCAGTGTATTCTAAGGCCCTAATCACTGCAATCAAGAAGTAAAAGTAAATAAAATCTGTGCAGATTATGATTTAACAGGTAAAACTGCCTTTTTTATGTAGAAGAAATGTTTATCTCTGTAGAGGGCCTTTTCAGAGCAATCTACAAAAACTACAAAAAATCTCCAAAAAATTAATAAGTTTAGCAAGTTTGTGTGATCAGAAAACATACAAAAATTTTACATCTATATATTAACATTGCAAAATTGAAAAGCATCATTTAAAATAACATGTAGAATGACATTAACATATCTTTTTAAAATTTTATAATAAATGGAAAAAATATGTGAAGAGTTCTATATCAAAACCCACAATTCATTGCTAGGATAAACTCAAGATGACCTAAATAAGTTCATGATTTTAAGACTCAGTTTTACCAAGATGTCAAGATTCTGAAATAGATCTAAAGTTTCAACATAATCCAAAATAAGTCCTAGTGGGTTCTTTTTGGGGGAGGAAATTTTCAAACTATTTCTAAAATCTACACAAAAGTACTAATTTATATGGAATAGCTAAACATATTTGAAAACTTAAAGTGCTATAGTAATTGAGTGTGTTACATGCCTAAGGATAGATATATAGATTTTAATAAATCAGGATACATCCAGCAATAGACCCACACCTGTATGGTCAATTGATTGTTGACAAAGATGCCAAGTTAACTCAATAGAATAAGACTAATCTTTTCAACAAATTATTCTGGAAAAACAACAAGAGATAAACCTCAAATGTTTTTCTTCTACCATACACAAGTGACTTAAGATAATCTGAGCCCTAAATGTAAGAAATAAAACTATAAAATTGGGAGAAGTCAGAGAAATAAATCAACAGACAGGAAGAAATAATGTGTAACATTACCTCACCCTTAATGTTCACCAGTAAATCAAACCCAGAAGGGGCCCCGGAGCTTGAAGGACATGCATGCCTAGAGTTTGCAGATTCCTGGCAGAACTTTACTGCACAGTGCTGCTCCTTCTCACATTCCAACAGCTTGGGCCCACTTTAACCTAGAAGTAAAGTTTTCACAGATGGACTTGGGTAACAGATTTCTTGGGAGAATCTCAGTTTTAAATTGAATAATGTCCACTCCAAAATATTTGTCCAAGTCCTGAACTCCTAATACCTGTGAGGGTGACCTTATTTGGAAATAAGGTTTTTGCTGATATAATTAAGTTAAAGATAGGGTATAAAATAATCCCATATGAGATTTAAAGAAAAAAAAAAACCCTGCAGTTACTGGCATGAAAGGTGAAATGGTATTTAAAACATAGAAACACAGGAAGAAGGCAATGTGAAGAGGGAAGCAGAGATAGAAGTGCTAGAGCTGAAAGCCAAGGAAAGCAAGGATTGCTGGCAACAACAAGAAGTTAGGAGAGAGGCAAGAGAGGATTATACCCCAGAACCCTGGAAAGAAACCACCCTGCCTAAATCTAGATTTTGGAACCTTGATCTACAGAACTATGAAAGCATACATTTCTGTTATTTTTGCAAAGTTTTTTGTAATTTGCTATACAAACCAAAAAATTATATACAAAATAAATTTATATGGATTTCCTGAAAACTGCTCACCTTATAAAGAGTTCTTAGCCCTATCAAATTCCAACTTCTTTTTCTTTATTATTATTATTATTATTATTATGCTATGTCAATCACTATATAGTATGTTATTAATTTTTGATGTAATGTTCCAAGATTTATTGTTTGCCTATAACACACAGTGCTCCATGCAATATGAGACTGACGCGCTACCTACTGCGCTAACGAGGCACCTGCTCCATGCAATATGTATCCTCCCTAATACCCATGATGATGTCAACCCTTCCCCCACCCCCTTCCCTCTAAAACCCTCAGTTTGTTTCTCAGAGTCCACAATTTCTCATGGTTCATCTCCCCTTCAGATTCCCCCCTTCATTCTTCCCTTCCTTCTCCTAATGTCCTCCATGCTATTCCTTATGTTCCCCAAGTAAGTGAAATTAAAAATAGAGCTACACAACCTCTTTTTCATTGTACGTCTCAACTCATGTTTAATAAGATGGTGTTGGATGTTGTGTTTGCTAAATTCTTTACATATTTATTTAAGATCTTTATATACTAACATTTTATCAGATAAGTCATTTGAAATTATTTTCTCCCCTATTCTGAAGGTTGCCTTTTAGTTTTGTTGATTGTTTCCTTTGCTATGCAGAGGCCTTTAATTTCATGAAGTCCCAATAGTTTATTTTTACTTTTGTTTTCTTTACACTGGAGATATATCTAGCAAGAAAGTGCTGCAGCCAATGTCAAAGAGGTTACTCCCTGAGTTCTCCTGGGTTTATAATGGTTTCCTGTCCCACATTTCAGTCTTTAATCCACTTAGAATTTGTTTTCTATATGGTGTAAGAAAGTGGTTCACTTTCACTCTTTTGCATGTTGCTGTCCAGTTTTCCCAATGCCATTTGTTGAAAAGACTGACTTTTTTTTTCCATTGGCTATTCTTTCCTCTCTGTTGAAGATTAATAGACCACATAGTTGTGGATTCATTTCTGGGTTTTCTGTTCTATTCTTTTGATCCATGTGTCTATTTTTGTACCAGTACCATATAGCTTGATCACTACAGAACCAAAAAAAAAAAAAAAGCCAATAAATCCGTTAAAAAATGGGCAGAAGACACAAATTGAATTTTTCCAAAGAAGACAACAGATGACCAACAAACACATGAAAAGCTGCTCAACATTGCTGATCATCAGGGAAATACAAATTAAAACAACAATGAAATATTACCTTACACCTGTCAGAATGGCTAAAATTTACAAAACAGAGAACAACAGGTGTTGCCAAGGATGCAGAGAAAGGGGAACCCTCTTACATTGTTGGTGGGGATGCAAACTGATGCAGCCACTCTGGAAAACAGTATGGAGGTTCCTCAAAAAGTTAAAATTGGAACTCCCCTATAAACCACTACTGGGTATTTAACCAAAAGATACAAAAATACTAATTCAGAGGGATACACATACCCCAATGTTTATAGCAGTTTTATCAACAATAGCCAAATGATGGAAAAAGCCAAAATGTCCATCAAATGATGAATGGATTAAAAAGTGGGGTGTGTGTGTGTGTGTAATTACTCAGCCACCAAAAATAATGAAATCTTGCCACTTGCAGTGATGTGGAATGAATATAGGAGGAAAAAAGAGAATTACTAAGAAATAGACTCTTTTTTAAAATTTTCTAGACTTTTTATTTGGTGGGGTTAGATAATTTCCTAAACACAGCTGGTCATTATTATGATTATTAGTTATACTATTATTATTAGTTATCATACAGTAGTTAATTAGTTTTTGATGTAGTGAACCATGATTCATTGTTTGCATATAACATTCAGTGCTCATTGCCATATGTGCCTCCTTAATTCCCATAACTGGGCTAATCCATCCTCCCACACTCCTCCCCTCTGAAAACCTTGGTTTGTTTGCCATAGTCCACAGTCTTTCATAGTTTGTCTCCCCCTCTGATTCCCCCTTCATTTTTCCCTTCCTTCCCCTAACATCCTCAATGCTATTCCTTATGCTCCACAAATAGGTGAAACTATACAATAATTGTCTCTCTGTTTGACTTATTTCACTTAGCATAATCCCCTCCAGTTCCATCCATGTCAATGCAAATGTCGGGTATTCATCTTTCTGATGGCTGAGTAATATTCTATTGTATATATGGACCACATCTTCTTTATCCATTCATCTGTTGAAGGGCATCTTGGTTTCTTCCACAGTTTGGCCATTGTGGACAATGCTGCTATGAACATTGGGGTCTTAACTTCAGAGAACAAGGTGATGGTTATCAGAAGTGAGTTGGGTGGTATAGATTAAATAGGTGATGGGGATTAAGAAGCACACTTGTGATAAGCACTGGGTATTGTATGTAACTGTTGAATCACTAAATTCTACACCTGAGATGAATATTAAACTGTATTTTAACTAACTGGAATTTAAATAAAAACTTGAGAAAAAAAAGAAAAAGAAACCTAACTGTTGTACATACTGTACTAATAATTACATAGTCACCTTCTATGTTTTTTCTTCCTTATGATATTTTAATAACATTTACTTTTCTCTAGCTTACTTTACTGTAAGAAACGGTCAGGGCCCCTGGGTGGCTCAGTGGGTTAAACCTCTGCCTTTGGCTCAGGTCATGGTCTCAGGGTTCTTGGATCCAGCCCTGCATCAGGATCTCTGCTCAGTAGGGAGCCTGCTTCCCACCATCTCTCTTCTGCCTCTCTGCCTACTATTATTCCAAATAAATAAATGAAAAATCTAAAAAAAAGTATATAATATGCACAAAACAAAAAATGTGTTAATTGACTGTTTTTGTTATCATTAAGGCTTCCAGTCATTATTAGGTTATTTGCAGTTAATTTTGGGGGGAATCAAAATTATACATGGATTTTTTACTGCATGGGATTCAGTGTCCCTAATCCCCATGAGGTTCAGGGGACAACTGTATTGCAAAGTTGGAACCCTTATAAATTGCTGATGGGAATATAAAGTGGTACTGCCACATTGGAAAGCAATCTGACCATACCTAAAAATGTTAAACCTAAAATTACCCTATGATTAACAATTCCACTCCTAGGTATATGCTCAAAAGAATGTAAAACTGGCACTGAAAGTAATACATGTACACAAATGTTCATAGAAGCACTATTCAAAACAGCCAAAAGATGGAAACTACTCAAATGTAAATCAGCTGAGAAATACATAAGAAGATATGGTAGGGCCTAGACATATAATGGAATATCCTTTAGTAGAGAAAAAGAGGAATGAAGTATAAAATACTGATACATGATACAACATGGTAAATGAATCTTGAGAACATTATGCTACCTGAAAGATGGTAGACACAAAATACACAAAAGGTCACATATTGTATGATTCCACTTATATAAAATGTCCAGAATATGCAAACCCTAAAGGTAAAAAGCAGATCAGTGGTACCCAGGGTTCTTGGTGTAGTAGGGAATAAATAGTGACTAGGCATAGACACATAGTTTATTTGGGGGGTAATGAAAATGTGCTGGGATTGGATACTCGTGTTGGTTGCAAAATCTTGTGGAAATACTAAATAATACTGAATTGTACACTTTAAAATGGTAAATTTTATGGAATGTGAGTTATATCTCAATAAACAAGAGTGTGTGATTTTGTAGAGAAATAGACACATTGACTAATGGAAGAGAATATAGAACTCCAAAACACTTCCTCATAAATATGGTCATCTGATTTTTGACAATATAACAAAAGTAACTCAATGAATAAATAAAAGTATTTTCAACTAACAGTACTAGATGAATTGAATGTCCCTTGACAAAGCAATCAACCTTGAGTTCTCAAAATATTACCTCAAAATGGATCACAGACATAAATGTAAAATATATGCATAAAATTTTAGAAAATGCGTAAAAGAGAAATTTCAAGATATACAACAATGGTAACAAAAAGACTAAAAACAAAATCCATAACAGGAGAAGTTGATGAACTGGACTTCACTAACATTACTTTTTTTTTTTTTCCTCTGTGAAAGACTCTGTTAAGATCATGAAAAGAAACTACATACGGGGCAGACATATTTGTAAACCATGTATTTGATAAAGAACTTAACCCAGAATATATAACAACTCCCAAAATCCAACAGAAAAAAAAGAAAAAAAAAACACTAAGAAGACTGGGCAAAAGACATAAATAAACATTTAATGAAAAAGGATATACAGATGGCAAATAAGTTCATGAAAATATGGTCAACATTACAATCAGGAAAATGCAAGTTAAATTCAAAATGAGGTGTACATGTCAGAATAGCTAAAACAAGAAAAAAAAAAGTACAATGCAAAATGCTGGCTAATATGTGGAGAAGCTGGATCATTCTCATTTTATTGGTGGAAATTCAAAATTGTATAGCTACTCTAGAAACAGGGAGTTTATTTAAAATTTAAATATATAACTACTATAATAACCAGAAATTGCATTATTCCACAAATAAGTGAAAGGAATAACATGGAGGACATGGGGAGATAGAGAGGAGAAGTGAGTTGGGGGAAATTGGAGAGGAAGATGAACCATGAGAGACTGTGGACTCTGAGAAGCAAACTGAGGGTTTTGGAGGGGAGAGAGAGGTGGGGGTTTGGGTGAGGCTGGTGGTGGGTATTATGCAGGGCACATATTGCATGGGGCCCTGGGTGTGGTGCATAAACAAGGAATTCTGGAACACTGAAAAGAAATATAAAAAATCAAAAAAATTTAAAAATTAAAAAATAAAAAGAGAAAAAAAACCAAAATCATTAAAAAAAAAGACTCTTAAATACAGAGAGCAAACTTGTGGGGAGCTCGGTAGGGGGATGGGTGAAATAAAGAGAATTAAGAGTACATTTAATGTGATGAGCACTAAATAATGTATAGAATTGCTGAATCATTATACTACACACCTGAAACTAATATAAAATTATATGTTAATTATACTTCAATAAAAATATAAAGTGGTGGCTGAACCATAAAAAAAAAAGAAATTACATTCTTGGACATTATCCCAAAGATATGAGAACTGTATGTTTACACAAGACCTATGAATATCTAGAACATATTTATTTATAATAAGCCAACAACTGGAAAAACAAGCAAACAAGCAAAACTAGATGCCCTTCAACCAGTGCCTTATTAAACAAACCAGGATGCATCTAAACCATGGAATGCTATTCAGAAAAAAAAGGAGCTAAATACATTATTAAGTGTTTATTTAAGTTCCATTTAGTAAACATAGAGTGTAATATTAGTTTCAAGTGAACAATATAGTGATTCAACACTTCCATACAACACCCAGTGTTCATCACAACTGCCTCCTTAATCCCTATCGCCTATTTAACCTATTTATCCCCCACCCAATGACCCTCTTGTTTTTGATAGCTCAGAATCTGTTTCTTGACTTATTATACTTAGCATAATACTTTGTAGCTCCATCCACATTATTGCAAATGGCAAGATTTCATTCTTTTTATGGCTAATAGTCCATTGGACTATACGTATAGTCCACATATACATTGTTATTTTGATCAGGGTTGCATTAATTTTGAAGATTGCTTTTAGTAGTATAGACAATTTCTGCACCGTGCCCCACCCCTTCCATGAACATGGATTTTCGTGTAATTGTAAATGGGATTGATTTCTTAAATTCTCTTTCTGCTCCTTCATTATTAGCGTGTAGAAATGGAACAGATTTCTGAACATTGATTTTTATATCCTGGAACTTTAAGTGAATTCATTTGTCAGTTCTACCAGTTTTCTGGTGGAATATTTAAGATTTTCTATACAGAGTATCATGTCATTTGCAAATAGTGAATTTTTTACTTTTTCCTTGCTGAGTTGGATGCTGTTTATTTCTTTTTGTTGTCTGATTGCTGGAGCTAATACTTCCAGTACTACATTAAATAACAAGGGAGAGGGTGGACATCCCTGTCTTATTCCTGACCATTGAGGAAAAGGTTTCAATTTCTTTCTATTGAGGATGTTATTAGCTGTGGTAGTTTTGTATATGGCCTCTATTATTGTTGTTGAGGTATGTTCTTTATATCCATACTTTGTGGAGGGTTTTTATCATGAATGGAAATTGTACTTTGTCATATGCTTTTTCTGCATCAATTGAGAGGATCATATGGTTCTTACCTTTTCTTGTATTAATGCAGGGTATCACATTGATTGATCTGCAAATATAGAACCATACTTGTAACAGAGGAATAAATCCCGCATGATAGTGGTGAATATTTTTAATGCATTGTTGGATTCAGTTTGCTAGTATTTTATTGAGAATTTCTGCACCTATGTTCATTGGGGATATTGGCTTATAGTTCTCTCTCTCTCTCTCTTTTTTTTAGCAGTCTTTACCTGGCTTTAGTATCAGGGTAATGCTGGCTTCAGAGAATGAATTTGGATGTTTTTCTCATTTTCTATTTTTTTGGAATAGTTTGAGAAGAAAAGGAATTAAGTCTTCTTTAAATGTTTGGTAGAATTCTCCTGTGAAAACCATCTGGCCCTGCACTTTTGTTTGTTGGAAGTCTTTTGATTAATGATTCATTTTCTTTGCCAATTACCAGTCTGTTCAAGTTTTCTATTTCTTCCTCTTTCAGTTTTGGCAGTTTACATGTTTCTATGAATTTATCCATTTCTTCCAGTTGTCCCATTTGTTGGCATTTAGTTTTTTGTAAAGTCCTCTTATCATTGTTTGTATCTATCTGGTGTTGCTTGTTATTTCTCCTCTCTCATTTGTGATTTTATTTATTTGGTTCCTTTCTCTGTTCTTTATTAAGTCTGATTAAGGACTTATCAATTTTATTAATTTTTTTCAAAGAACCAGTTCCTGATTTCATGACCAGTTGTATTTTATTAGTCTTTATATAATTTATTACTCCTATAATATTTATTATTCCCTTACCTCTGCTGAATTTAGCTTCATTTGTTGTTTCTTTTCTAGCTCATTTGCATGTAATGTTAAGTTCTTTATTTGAGATTTTTCTTGTTTCTTAAGGTAGTCCTATATTGCTATATACCTCCCTGTTAGAACTGCTTTGCAGCATCGCAGAGATTTTGGATCAGTGTGTTTTCATTTTCATTTGTTGCCATGTGCTTTTTTATTTCTTATTTGATTTCCTGTTTGTTCCATTCATGGTCTGTAGCATAATATTTAACTGCCAGTTATCTGTGGTCTTTCCTGATTTTGCCTTGGCTTATTTCTAGTTTCATAGCATTGTAGTCAGAAAAGGTGCATGGTATGACTTCAGCATTTTTGTATTTGTTCAGGCCTGTTTTGTGACCTGGTATGTGATCTACTCTGAAGAATGCCCCATATGCACTTAAAAAGAAAGTGTATTCTGCTGCTTTAGGATGGAATGTTCTGAATATATCTGTTAAGCTTATCTGGTCCAGTGTGTCATTCAAAGCCATTGTGCCCTTGTTTATTTTTCGTTTAGATAATCTTACATTGATATAAGTGGGGTGTTGAAGTCCCCTACTATTATTGTATTTTGATCAATTAGCTCTTTTATGTTTAATTGTTTTATATACTTAGGTGCTCCAATAGTGCATAAATATTTATAATTGGTATATATTCTTGTTTGATATTCCCCCTTTATGATATAGTCCTCTTCTTTGTCTCTTGTCACAGTCTTTTTTTTTAAAGTCTGCTTTGTCCAATATATGTATTGATACACTTCTTTTTTTAATTTTTTTATTTTTTTAAAGATTTTATTTATTTATTTGACAGATGGAGATCACAAGTAGGCAGAGAAGCAGGCAGAGAGTGAGGAAGGGAAGCAGGCTCCTTGTGGAGCAGATAGCCTGATGCGGGGCTCGATCCCAGGACCCTAGGATCATGACCTGAGCTGAAGGCAGAGGCTTTAACCCACTGAGCCACCCAGGTGCCCCTTGATACTCTTCTTTTTGCCATCTTTCTTCATATCCTCCCTTACAATCTGCAGTTGTCTTTAGGTCTAAATAAAATAAAATAAAGTAAATAAAACAAAATAAAATAGTTTCTTGTAGGAGTCATAAAGATGGATTTCTTTTTACTCATTCTGACCCTCTATGTCTTTTGATTATTTCATGTAGTACATTTACATCCAAATTAATTATTGAAAAATATGTATTTGTGTCATTTTATTACTCATTTTTTATTGTTTCTGGAAATTTTCTCTGATCCTTTTTTCAATTTGTCATTTTTGGTCTCTCATTTCCAATCAAAAAGCCCCCTTTAATATGACTTGAAAGGCTGTTTAAGTGGTCATGAACTCCTTTAGTTTTTGTTTGTCTGGGAAGCTCTTTATCATTCCTAGGTGAATCTAGAAGACATTATTCTTTTTTTAAAATAAATATTTCTTTTTTCCCTTAGCATAACCTCCTCCAGTCCCATCCATGTTGATGCAAAAGTTCGGTATTCGTCCTTTCTGGTGGCTGAGTAATATTCCATTGTGTATACGGACCACATCTTTTTTATCCATTTGTCTGTTGAAGGACATCTTGGCTCTTTCCACAGTTTGGCTATTGCAGACATTGCTGCTATGAACATTGGGGTGCCTATGGCCCTTCTTTTCACTACATCTGTATCTTTGGGGTAAATAACCAGTCAGACAATTGATAGGTCATAAGGAGATTATGCTAAGCAAAATAAGTCAAACAGAGAAAGTCAATCATATGGTTTCACTTACTTGTGGAGCATAAGGAATAGCATTGAGGACATTAGGAGAAGAAAGGGAAAAATGAAGGGGGGAAATCGGCTTGAGAGATAAACTATAAAAGACTATGGACTCTGGGAAACAAACTGAGGGGTTTAGAAGGGGGAGGGGCTAGAGGGATAGGTGAGCCTGGTGTTGGGTATTAAGGAAGGCATGGATTGCATGGAGCACTGGGTGTTATATGTAAACAATGAATCATGGAACATACATCAAAACCTAATGATGGTGACTAACATAACACAATAAAAAATTAATAAAAATATTTATTTTTAAAATGTATTTTATTTTATTACTTTTCAGCTTTATGTATTCATTTGACAGAGAGAGAGAGCACAGCAGGGGAAACAGCAAGCAGAGGGAAAGGGAGAAGCAGGCTCACTGATCAGGGAACCCAATGCAGGGCTCAATGCCAGGACCCTGGGATCATGACCTGAGCTGAAGGTAGACACTTAATGACTGGGCCACCCAGGCACCTCTAGAAAACATTATTCTGTGTGAAATAAGCCAGACACATAAGGAGAGATATTCCATGATTCCAATTTTATAAAGTATATAAAATAGTCAAACTCTTAGAAACAAAGAATAAAATGGTGGTTGCCAGGGACTGAGGGAAAGGGTGAATGCAGAGTTGTTATTCAATGATTATAAAGTTTCAGTTGTATACAATCAATAAGTTCTAGATACCTGCTGTATAGTACTTATAATTAGCACTATGGTATCGAAAACATTAAAGTATGTTAAGAGGCTAAATATCATGTTAAGTGTTCTTACCATATATGTCTGCACACAGACACATGCATAAAATGCAAAAGGACATATTTACATTTTTGGAGGTAACTGATGTTTAATATCTTAATTGTGGTGATGTCATTATGAATGTGTGCTTATGTACAAATCATTGAGATGTATACATTCCATGTGTGCATTTTTTGTTTATCAATTTCACCTCAATAAATCTTAAAAAGATGGTACAGAAGTTCTAACAAGGAAAAGAATATATAACTCTCAGAGCACTAAATGGCATTAGTTTATATAGGGAAAAAGAACTAAGTCCATCACCATCAACAATGACAAAACAAAACAAAAAAGAAATATTGCAATAAATATTACAGAGACACTGTTGCTTTCTCCATTAATCAAGTGTTTTAGTGAGTATAATAATAAAGAAGTAATTATTAATGAAATTATATGAGCAGTTATGCTTCAAATTACACACACACATAGTGAAATGTAGATAATTTGAACCTTGTTAATAATTAAACTAAAGCAAAGATTCCAATTTATAATCATTAAATTAAGAAAAATTTTCATTCCTTAAATGCAAAATTGCTTTACATGATAATTTGTGATTTGTATGTCTTGTAGCAAAGTGACATAATAATATACAACATGGGTTAGTGGAGTCGAGCCATTACATTTGGAAAGCAGCTGACACCATTATCAAACACCAGAAAATATTTTCTCTTTTCCCCGCTGACACTGGATAAGATAGATAAAATTTATCTTACAATGAAATCAGTCAAAAGAAAAATAACAATGCATACTCAGGCCCTCAATGTAATATCATTTAAAACAACCCTGAATAATTGGAAACAACCTATGTTTCTAACAACAGTGTATAATAATTAATTGAATAATGTTTTTTTCACTCATGAATCCACATGTTGTCTAGAAAAATAATTAGTGTTCTCTCACAGTCAGGAAAGGGCTTGTGAAATTACTGCTAGGTGAAAATCAGAAAAGAAATTATATAGTGCTATAATTTCAACTACTGAAGAAACATTTATTCATATGCAAAAAGGACTAACCAGGCACACAAACAATATTATAGCATGTATTATAATTGTGGCATTGAAATTCATTTGATGGGGGAAGATAGGATAATAGAAGAGGTTGAGGAGCAAGGGAAGAAAATCAGTCCTTAAGCAATAAATGAGTAGAGTGGAAACTGTTGCCAGGGAGACTGGTTACTAGGCTCCTGAAATAGCATAAATGAGAGTTGATGAAATTCTAAGCCAAGGCAGAGGCTGCAGGGATAAAGGGAAAGGAAATATTGAGGTTACTATTTTTTTAAAAAGAAAGACCATATCATAAAGGAGAATATTTTTATTCAAAAAAAAAGAAGAAAATAAATCTTAAATGGACCTTCTGACTATTAGAGCAGATTGAAATATTAGTTACTATTTGTTAATTACCTAACAGTGCCAGGAAATTACCTCTTGTTATCTTTTTATGTAGCCTGTATTGTTTCCATCTGAATCACCATTTTAAAGAGGAGAAAACTGAGGTGGACAGAGTTAAGTGTTTTGTACCACATCACATAACCAGTGAGTGGGAGATCTAGAATTCCTACCAGATATCAGACCCTACCTTAGACCTCAAACTACATTCCTAATGCTTTGACAATGGAGGTGAGAGATACAGACCTGGACCAAACCTGAAAGCCATCAATCTCTCTCTCTTTCTTTCTCTCTCATTCTTTTCAATTCTTCTTTTGTTAACCATCTTGCTAGAATCCTTTATTTTCTTCATGCTTGTTACTTTGCTATTCTGGAGACTGAGGTTTGCAGCATTTGTGGAAGGTGAACAGTTAAGAGGCTTACAGGGATGAAGGCTTATGAGTTGACTCCCAGATTAAAGTAAAAAAGATAAGCGAGATCAAGTTCACCCTTCAAGTAATTGTTGGGGATGGGTGAGTTGAGGAGTATGGGAAGGTGATGGTGGATCTAAAGAAATATCCAAAGGTATATCTGGTCCCTCTCCCATCATGAGGGGAAAAGCACAAGTCCTGGTCCTTTTTGTGGTCCACACCTGGGTAGAGACTGGCAGAAGAGAAAGAGAACTGGATGAATGCTATTAGGCAAATTAAAAAAGAGCACAGAAAGCAGGGATTGCACTACAGTGAGTAATGTGTGATGAGCAGAGAGTAATGGAAAAAAAAAATTGGAAAGTGAAAAGAGGCACTGCACCCCACAAAAACGCTGCAAAGATGACTGCATGAGAATTCTCCAAAATCCAAAATGGTTGGATTACAGCCATGAGGTTATAGGAATTTTTTTCATTTCTGTATTACTCAAAGTTTGTAATAAAATTTATACTATTTTTATAAAATTGAATTAAAACCCAGTGAACTTGTTTGTTCCATTTTGTCAGCTCTTCATGGGACACAAACAGCATTTCCTTGATCCCCATATGCACTCAGGACCTTACCTGTTTCCTTGAACTGATAACCTTGTCACAGCTTTCTCTGTTCACTATGTGTTCTTTTAATGTTTTGAGTAGATACCCTCATGAGGTATTAATCAAGGTTCTTTCCTAAGAAAATTATTTGTAGGGTCAAAATGTTGCCCAAAGTTTGTGTACCTTGCTTAACTCTATATCTGAGTTGATAAGTATCCCAGATTAGCCCATCTATAAATGAGTAGAAAGAATCACAGCAAGAGGCTGATGATTTACAAATAAAATGGTGATAAAGGTAATAGGCAGAAAAAGGAAAAAAAAAAACAGAAAAGAGAGAATTTGTCTCATCTGTGTCAATTAGTAGTTATTTCTTGACCTTATCAACAAGTAAAAGACAAAAAAGGGCAGAAACATCTTTTTTTTAAGAGTTTATTTATAGGAAATGTTGAAAAACAAAAATAAAACTGGCGGCATCACGTTACCTGATTTCAAGCTTTACTACAAAGCTGTGATCACCAAGACAGCATGGTACTGGCATAAAAACAGACACATAGACCAGTGGAACAGAGTAGAGAGCCCAGATATGGACCCTCAACTCTATGGTCAAATAATCTTTGACAAAACAGGAAAAGATATCCAGTGGAAAAAAGACAGTCTCTTCAATAAATGGTGCTGGGAAAACTGGACAGCTATATGTAGAAAAATGAAACTCGACCATTCTCTTACATCATACACAAAGATAAACTCGAAATGGATAAAAGACCTCAACGTGAGACAGGAATCTATCAGAATCCTAGAGGAGAACATAGGCAGTAACCTCTTTGATATCAGCCACAGCAACTTCTTTCAAGATATGTCTCCAAAGGCGATGGAAACAAAAACGAAAATGAACTTTTGGGATTTCATCAAGATCAAAAGCTTCTGACAGAGAGATCACAAGTAGGCAGAGAGGCAGGCAGAGAGAGAGGAGGAAGCAGGCTCCCTGCTGAGCAGAGATCCCAATGCAGGGCTTGATCCCAGTACCCTGGGATCATGACCTGAGATGAAGGCAGAGACTTTAACCCACTGAGCCACCCAGATGCCCCCAGAAACATCTTTTTAAAAGTAATTTAGAAACAGCAAATCTTGAAAACAATAGGAATATTCCCCAAAAATATAATAGTAGAAGCACCATGCAACCCAATAATTCCTCTGCTAGGTATATATCTGAAAGAAAAAGAAAAAACATGAATTTCCAAAGACAGATGTACCCCTATGTTTATTACAACGTTATTTACTATAACCAGTGTATGGAAGCAATCTAGGTGTCCATCGATGGATAAACGGATAAAGAAGAAATGTGTGTGTGCATGTGAAAGCATTTGTGTGTATGTGTGTGCGTGTGTGCGTGTGTGTGTAAAATACACATTAAAATATTACTCAGCCATAAAAAATGAATGAAATCATGCCATTTATGACAACATGGATGGATATAGAGGGTATTATGATAAGTGAAATAAGTCAGACAGAAAAAAGACAAATACTACATGATTTCACTTGTATGTGTAATCTTAAAAAAATGAACAAACAAACAAACAAACAAACAAAACCAGAAATAGACTCATAAATACAAATAGTAAAATAGTGGCTACCAGAGATGAGGTAGGTGATAGGAAATGGAAATAGGTGAAGAAGCTTGAGAGGGAAAAACATCCAGTTATAAAATATATAAGCTTCAAGTTTCAGAAAAACTCTATATATTATAGGATGGTCAATCTCATCAACCTAAGCATTATCAAATACATTTAAATTTAAAAGCTGAGTTACCAGTGTACAGCATTAATGAATGTGTGGGGAAATATACATTAATGGACTCCTGTGGGGAGCTCCATACTTGTGGAAATGTATGTGAAGGCAATTTGGCCATGTGCAAACAATATATAATTATATTTTAACACAGCATTCTCATTTCTAAAAGTATGTAGATAAAGTACTCAAAAATAAGAACAAATTTCTTGGTGACTAATGCTAGCAAAATCCTAAGTTTCTCCATAAGAAATTTTTAAAAAATTATATGCCTAATTAATATATCAGAATATTGAGTATTCCTTAAAGTGTATGAGATATATAAGTAGCATAAAACATATAAATATATTATCTCTCAAATAAATAAATCAATCCTTAAAAATAAAAAATGATATTTATTATATTTTGCTTAAGGAACACTTGAAATAAAAAGTAAATTAGTCTAAATTGACTATTGAGTTGTATAATAATCAAAAATTATGTTCCTGTAGATTTTTTTGACAAAGTCTACCAATAGAGACAGCATCAAAATTTGGTATGTTAAACATATGGTGCATAAAACTTCCTGGGCATGCAGAGAGTAGTCAAAATGAGAAGAATCAACACTATTTTTGTAATGTGAAGATTCTTTACTAACATAAACAATTTACTTAAGAACTCCTTGCTCTGTGACTCAGAATTTGGGTCACAAAATAAATTATGTAAAATATGACATCATATATACAACACATGCAGGGAGGAGTACAAATGAAGTTCTTTTATAATATGTTGAACCTTAAGCAAATATCAATTTAATATAGATTGCTACATATTTAGGATGCTATATAAACCCTCATGGTAACCACAAACCAAAAGCCTATAATAGATACACAAAGAAATAAAGAGAAATTAATCCAAGCATAACACTAACGGGAAACATCAATCAAAAAGGAAGAGCACAAAAGAGGAAGAAGGTAATAGAGAAGTAGAAAAAAACAACCAGAAAACAATGACCAAAAGGGTAATAAGTACATATTTATTAATAATTACTTTAAATGTAAATAGTTTAAATGCCTCAAATGACAAAATGACTGAGTGCACACAAAAAAACAAGACACAATGATTTGTTGCCTATAAATGACTTACATCAAGCCTAAATATTCATACAGACTGTTAGTGAAGGAATGGAAAAAAAGATATTCCATGCAAATTAAAGTGGAAAAAAAAAATCCAGGGTAATGATAAGTAAAATAGACTTTAAAACAAAGACTGTTACAGGAGACAATGAAAGCTATTATATAATGATAAAAGGATTGATGCAACAAGAGAATATAACAATTGTAAATATCTATGCATCCAGGATAGTAGTGCCAAAATGCATAAAGCAAATATTGACAGACATGAAAGGGGAAATTTACAGCAATGTAATGATATAAGAGAAATTTAATACCCCATTTACATTAATGAATACATAATCCAGACAGAAAATCAATAAGGAGACAGTGACCTTGAATGGCACATTAAATCAGATGGACTTAACTGGTATGTACAGAACATGAAAGAAACTCTTTAACTATGGAAACAAACAGGATCGCTGGAGGGGGGTGGGAGGATGGGTTAAGCAGGTGATGGGCATTAAAGAGGCACTTGAAATAATGAGCACTGGATGCTACATGCAACTGATGAGTCACTAAATTCTATCTCTGAAATTAAGAATACAGTATATGTTAATTAAATAGAATTTAAACAAAAATTTAATTTAAAAACAGCAGGATACACATTCTTTTCAAGTGCACATGAAACATATCTTAAAATAGATTATATATTAAGCCACAAAACAAGTCTCAATAAATTTAAGAAGATTGAAATTCTATCAAGCATCTTTTTCTGACCACATGGTGTAAAACTAAAAATCAATTATGAGGAAAAAAAAACTGGAAAAAAAAACAGAAACACATGGATGCTAAACAGCATGCTACTCAACAAATGGGCCAAAAAGAAACCAAAGATAAAATTTTAAAAAAATTGGAGACTAATAAAAACGGGAAAACAATGGTTCAAAATATTTGAGACACAGTAAAAACTGTTCTACAAGGGATGTTTATAGCGATGAAGCCCTAACTCTAAAAACAAGAAAAATCTCAACTAAACAACCTAACCTTACACCTAAAGGAACTACAGAGGACAACAACAATAAAAAAAACCTTAAAGACTAAAATTAGCAGTATGAAGGAAATAGTAAAGATCAGAGTGGAAATAAATGAAACACACACACAGCACACACACGAAAAGATCAACAAAACCAAGAGATGATTTTTGAAAAGATAAACAAAATTGATAGTTAGCCAAACTCATCAAGGAAAAAATAGAGAAGACTCAAATAAATAAAATCAGAAATGAAAGAGAAGTAACACCTCCACAGAAATATAAATAATTATAAGAAATTACTACAAAAAATTGCAGATCAGCAGATTGGACAACCTAGAAGAAATGGACAAATTTCTAGAAATATACAATCTCCCAAACTGAATCGAGGAGAAATACAAAATTTGAGTAGACCAATTACTAGTAATGACATTAAATCTGCAAGCTGAGGGTTTTTGAGGGGAGGGCGTAGAGGTTTGGGTGAGCCTGGTGGTGGGTGTTAAGGAGGGCATGTATTGCATGGAGCACTGGGTGTGGTGCATAAACATTACATCTTGGAACACTGAAACAATAAAATAATTTTTTTAAAAAAAGATAAAAAGCTTCTGAATTGTGAATGATATAAATATCAAAACTAGAAGGCAAACTTCAAGATGAGAGAAGATATTTTCAAATGACATATCTGATAAAGGGTAAGTATACAAAATCTATAAAGAGCTTCTCAAACCCAGCCTTCCCCCCAAAATAATCCAGTTAAGTAATGGACAGAAGACAAGAGTAGACATTTTCCAAAGAAGACATACAGATGGCTAGCATACACGTGAAAATTTTTTCAAGATTATTCACTACCAGGGAAATACAAGCCAAAACTGCAATGGAGCATCACCGCACACCAGTTAAAATGGCTAAAATTAACAGCACAGTAAACAACAGGTATTGCCAAGGATGAAGAGAAAGGGGAATCTTTTACATTGTTGGGAATGCAAACTGTAGAAGTCACTCAGGAAAACAGTATGGAAGCTCCTCCAAAAGTTAAAAATAGAACTACCCTATGATCCAGCAATTGCACTATTAGGTATTTACCCAAAGGATA
Organism: Martes martes; assembly: GCF_963455335.1. Taxonomy (NCBI): domain Eukaryota; kingdom Metazoa; phylum Chordata; class Mammalia; order Carnivora; family Mustelidae; genus Martes; species Martes martes. The sequence goes on along the minus strand of NC_137894.1, from coordinate 21,938,491 downwards.
CAAAAGTACTGATTTGAAGGGACACTATACTCTCTGATGTTTGTAGCAGCATTATCAACAATAGCCAAATGATGAGGAGAGCCCAAATGCCCATCCACTGATAAATGGATAGAGAAGAGGTGATTATATATATATATATATATATATATATATATATACACACACACACACACACATATATATATATACACATATGTGTATATATATATGCAATTTAATATTACTCAGCCATAAAAAAGAATGGAATATTGTCATTTGCAAAAACACGGGTGGAGCTGGAGAGTATTACACTAAGTGAAATAAGTCAGTCAGAGAAAGACAAATACCATATGATTTCACACATATATGGAATTTAAGAAACAAAACAGATGAACATAGGGGAAAAAAGAGAAGCAAACCAGAAAACAGACTCTTGTCTATAGAGAAAAAATTTAGGTTTACCAGAGGGAAGGTGGGTGGAGGGATGGATTAAATGGGTGATGGGGATTAGGGAGTGCACTTGTGATGAGCACTGTGTTGTATGTAAGTAGTGAATTGCTATTTTCTACACCTGAAAATAATGTTATACTTTATGTTAACTAACTGGAATTTAAATAAAAACTTGAAAAAAGTAATATTATAATAATTTTGTATGGTGACAGATAGTAGATAGATTATTGTGGTGACCATTTCACAATGCATATAAATATTGAATCACCATGTTGTATACCTGAAACTAATGCAATATTGCATGTCAATAAAAAAGAATAGTGTCAGCTTTTAAAAAATAAATGCACACACACACACACACACACACATATACACAAGCACATGCATGCACACACGAAACATTGAAGCCAACCTAAAAGAGCTTGCAAGGGCCAGATGTGGAATACTTTGAACACAAAAATATATTACACTAGTGTTAGGTTATAACCCAACAGACAAAAATAAGCATCTGTAAGTCCATACTGACATAAAAACATGATTGAAAAATATATGAAAAGAAAAGACAAATATTAAGTCACAGAAGAATTCCAATTAATGAACATAGAACTGAGGGCAATAGAAAATCCCCATCAGAGAGAGTCAATTATCATACAGTTTCACTTGTTTGTGGAGCATAAGAAATAATACCGAGGACATGGGGAGATGGAGAGGAGAAGGGAATTGGGGGAAATTGGAGGGGGAGACAAACCATGAAAGACTGTGGACTCTGAGGAACTAACTGAGGGTTTTGGAGAGAAGGGAGTTGGGAGGTTGGGTGAGCCTGGTGGTGGGTATTATGGAGGGCATGTATTGCATGGAGCACTGGGTGTGGTGCATAAACAATGAATTCTGGAACACTGAAAAGAAATTTAAAAAATAAATAAAAATTTAAAAAGAGAAAATCCCATGGGACTGGAAGAGATTATGCTGAGTGAAATAAGTCAAGCAGAGAGAGTCAATTATCATATGGTTTCGCTTATTTGTGGAGCATAAGGAATAACATGGAGGACATAGGGAGATGGAGAGGAGAAGTGAGTTGGAGGAAATTGGTGGGGGACACGAACCATGAGAGACTGTGGACTCTGAGAAACAAACTGAGGGTTTTGGGGGGGGTGGGAGGTTGGGTGAGCCTGGTGGTGGGCATTATGGAGGGCACGTATTGCATGGAGCACTGGGTGTGGTGCATAAACAATGAATTCTGGAACACTGAAAAGAAATTTAAAAAAATAAAAAATTAAGAATAAATTAAAAAAAAAGAGAGAGAGAGAAAATCCCCATTAGATCATAACAATAAATATATTGTTGCAGGCAGGATTCAAGATTAATTCTAAAGTCACTGAGTGAAACTTTAAAGAAGAAGAAACAGGATAACAAGGTATTCACACAATCTGAAATAATGTGTGTGAAATAATTTCCTCCAAATATATATTAGTGTATATTTTTCAGTTTTATCAGGATATAAATGAACCTATAACAGGTGTAAGTTTAAGGGGTACAGTGTGACTATTTTAAACACATATATTGGGGGCACCTGGGAGGATCAGTGCGTTAAATCCTCTGCCTTCGGCTCAGGTCATGATCTCATGGTCCTGGGATCAAGCCCCACATCAGGCTCTCTGCTCAGCAGGGAGCCTGCCTCCCTTCCTCTCTCTCTGCCTGCTTGTGATCTCTCTCTGTCAAACAAATAAATAAAATCATTAAAAAAATTTAAACACATATTGTTAAATGATATACACACATTAACGGTTAATATATCTATCTAACATGATTGCATATTTTATGCTGAGAACATTTAAGGTCTACTTTCTAAGCAATTTCAAGTATACAGAATAGTATTAATTACATTCCCCGTGCTGTATATTTTATCCCCAGAACTTACCCATCTATAAGTGGAATTTTGCACACTTTGATCAGCATTTCTCCATTTTCTCTGCCACTCAATCCTTTTTCTGTTTGTTAACATTCCACACATAAATGGGTTCATACATAATGTCTCTTAATCTCTCTTTCCCTGTTATCTCACTTGACATATGTCCTCAGTGTTCATACATGTTGGCACAAATTTCAGGATTTCTTTCTTTTTCATGGCTGAATAATACTCTGTCGTATGCACATACCATGTTTCTTTACCCATTCATCTGATAATGAAAACATATATTTTCCATGGTTTGTCTATTGTGAATAATACTGCAATGAATATGGTGTTGCGGGTATATTTTCAAGATAGTGATTCCTTCCCCTTCAAATACATATATAAAAGTGGATTGGTGAATTATTTGATAATTCCATTTTTTAGTTTTTTGAAAAACCTCCATAGTGTTTTGCATTGTGGCTAGTCCAAATTGCATTCCCACCAACAGTGCACAAGGATTGCCTTTTTCCACACCCTTTTCAGCACTTGTAATCTTTTATCTGTTTGATACAGTCACTCTAGCATGTGGGGGGAAATATTTCATTATAGTTTTGATTTGCATTTTCCTGATACCTAGTGATAAACACCTTCACATATGTCTGCTGGCCATGTATATGTCTTATTTGGAAAAGTGTCTGTTCAGGTCCTTTGTCCATTTTTGATCAAATGACTTGATATTTTGCTATTGAGGTGTAAGACTTCCTTATATATTTTGAATATTAACACATTATCAGATAGATGGTTTGCAAATCTTTTCCCTCTTTCTGTAGGATATGTGTTATTGTTTCTTTTTTTAAAGTTTTTATCTCAATTCCAGTATAGTTAACATACAGTATTATATTAGTTTCGGGTGTACCCTGTATTTATTCAACAATTCCATACATCACTCAGTGCTCATTACAAGTGCAGTCCTTAGTCCCTAAAACCTATTTTACCCATCCTTCCACCCACCATTCCTATGGTAACCATATCTTTGTTCTCTTTGTGTTTTCTTCTACAGCCTCATGGTCTCTGGTCTTATACTCAAGTCTTTAATCCATTATGAGCTAATTTTTGTTAGTGATGTAGCATAGAGGAGCAAGTTCTTCTCCTCCTCCTTCCCTTCCCCTCCCCCTCTTTCTTCTCCTTCACTCCTCCTTCTCCTCCTCTTCCTCCTCCTCCTCCTCCTCCTCCTTCTTCTTCTTCTTCATCTTTTTTTTTTTTTTGCTTGTTAATGTCCAGTTTTCCTAGCACCATTTATTCAAGACTATCTTTACCCCCACTGAGCATTCATGGCTTCCTTGTCAAATATTAATTGACTACATATGCATGAGATTATTTCTGGGCTCTTGATTTTGTTTTATTGATCTATGTACCTGCTTTTATGCCAGTGCCATGATTTTTTGATTAGTATAGTTCTATAGTATAGTTTGAAATCAATAAATGTGATGTGTCCAGCTTTGTGTTCCTTTTTCAAGATTGGTTTTGCTATATAAATTTTAAGACGCCATATAAATGTTGTGATGCCATATAAATTTTATTAATATATAATGTATTCTTTGTTTCAGGGGTACAGGTCTGTGATTCATCAGACTTACACAATTCACAGCACTCACCATAGCTCATATGCTCCCTAATGTCCATCACCTAGCCACCCCATCCTCTACCCCTGAAACTAATACTACACTGTAATTTGAATTTAAATAAATTTTTGAGAAAAAAATAATGTTGATGTCATGTATCCTCTGATATAATATGGTAAAATGGGCACCTCACTTCTGTGTTATTTCTCCAAATTCACAACCCAAGTGTTATCATGAGAAAACATCAGACAAATGAATATAAATGGGTGAATATTCTTCAAAATACCTCACTAGTTCCCTTCAGAATTGTCGAGGTCATGAAGAATAAACAGAATAAGTGCCACAGATCAGATGAGACTAAGTAAATATGATGACTAACACAGCATGGTATTCTGGATTAAATTCCAGAACAGAAAAAAAAAAGAAATTGGCAGAAATAAAAATAAAATAAAAATAAGTCTGTAGTTTCATTAATAGTATTGCATCATTGTTAATTTCTTAATTTTAGTAAATATACCACAATTATGAAATGTTAACCTTTCATGGAAATAACAGGAAGGATATACACAAATGCTCTGTACCATCTTTGTCAGTCTTCTGTAGAATATGTTAAACCAGAACCTAAATCTAAGACCTAAAACCATAAAACTTTCAGAAGAAAACATAAGTAGTAATCTCTTTGACATTGGCCTTAGCAATATTTTTTTCTGGATATGTCTCCTCAAGTAAGGAAAACAAAGGCAAAAATAATCTATTGGGACTACACCAAAATAAAAAGCTTTTGCACAAAAAGGCAGCCGAGTGAATGGGAAGAGATATTTGCAAGTGATATATCTGATAAAGTGTTAATAGCCCAAGTATATAAAGAACTTGATACAACTCAACACATATACAAAAACCCCTCAAAAATCCAATTAAAAAATGGGCAGAGAGACTGAACAGACATTTTCCAAAGAAGAGATGCAGGTGGCCAACAGACACATGAAAATACAGTCAACATCATTAATCAGCAGGGAAATGCAAATCAAAATCAAAAAGAGATATCACTGTTTACTTGTCAGAATAGCTAGTATCAAAAAGGCAAGAAATAAGAAGTGTTGGCAAGGATATAAATGAGAAGAAACCTTCATGTGCTATTGGTGGGAGTGTAAATTGATGCAGTCATTGTGTAAAACAGTATGGAGGTTCCTCAAAAAAACAAAAATGAAACAAACAAATAAAAATCAAAAACAGAAATACCATACAATCCAGTAATTCCACAACTGGGAATTCCTTCAACACCCCTCCAATTTAAAAAGATACATGTTCCTCTCTGTTTATTGAAACATTATTTACAATAGCAGAGATATGAAAGCAACCTAAGTGACCACTGATAAATGACTGTTTATTTTAAAGATTTTTATTTATTTATTTGACAGAGAGGGGGCGGGGTGAGAGCACAAGCATGTGGAGCAGCAGGCTGAGGGAAGCAGCCTCTCTGCTGAGCAAGGAGCCTGATGTGGAACTTGATCCTGGGACTTTGGGATCATGACTTGAGTCAAAGACAGGCACCTAACTGACTGAAACACCCAGACATCCCAATAAATGCCTGTTTCAAGAAGATGTGGGATAGATATGCAATGTATACTCAAGTATGAAAAGAATGAGATTTTGTCATTTTCGGCAGCATGGATGGATCTATATGGCATTTTGTTAAGTGAATAAGTCAGACAGAGAAAGATAAATACCACAGGATTTCACTCAGTATGCGTACTCTGAAAAAATGAGCAAACGATAAATATAAAAAAGCAGAAACAAATGGGTGATTGTCAAAAAGGAGGAGTGGGGGATGGGCCAAATGAGTGAAGGGGAGTAGGAGGTACAGGCTTCCAGTTATGGAATGAGTAACTCCCAGGGATGAAAAGTACAGCATAAGGAATGCGCCTAATGTAGTTGTAATAGCATTGTATGGTGACGGATGATAGCCACCCCTGTGATGAGCACAGGATAACACATAGAGTTCTCAAATCACTATTGTATACCTGACACTAATGTGACAATGTTTCAACTACACTTCAGAAAAAAAAAAAAAAATTAGAACCAGGCACTTTTCTGGCACAGTTGGTAAACACTCTGGGTTTCAGCTCAGGTCTTGATCTCAGGGTTGTGGGATCAAAACTCATGTCGGGGTCCATGCTCAACATAGAGTTGGCTTGAGGCAGTCTCCCTCCCTACTCCCCCTGCCCCCCATCTCTCTGACACTTTCTAAAATAAATAAATGAATAAATAAATTTAAAAAATATTTTATAACTTGGAACCAAAAATGTAAAAATTATCAGATATGACATAACAGCAAGATTGTCCTGCAGGTTGCCTACAAAAAAAATGTCTTTAAAAATAAAGACAAGTCAAGCAGAAAGAGTCAATTTTCATATGGTTTCACTTACTTGTGGAGCATAAGGAATAACAGGAAGGACATTAGGAGAAGGAAAGGAAAAGTGAAGGGGGGGAATAGGGGGAGATGAACCGATGAACTATGAGAGACTGTGGACTCTGAGAAACAAACTAAGGTTTTGGAGGGGAGCAGGGTGGAGGGTTAGGTGAGCCTGGTGGTGGGCATTAAGGAGAGCATGTATTCCATGGAGCACTGGGTGTGGTGCATAAACAATGAATCTTGGAACACTGAAAATATAGAGCTTCAAAATAAATTAGTTTAGAACAGATAGATCTGCAAAAAGAAATAAACAGAACTGTAATCATAGTTGACAATTTCAATGTTGCTCTCAATAATTGTTAGAACAAGTAGACAGACAATAAGCAAGGATATAAGAAAGTTAAACATTACAACCCAAATTGACCTAATTGACATTGGCATAGCATGCAACCCCATAATATCAGAATACACATTCTTTTCAGGTGCACATGTAACATCTGTGCAGGTAGACCATGTTCTGGGCCATAAACAAAACAAAAGAAAACAACCTCAATATATTTAAAAGGATTCAAGAAAAACAAAATGTGTTATTCTCTGACCATGAACAAATTAAATTAGTAATCAACATTGATCTTTAATGATCTTTGCAGTATTCCTAAATATTGAAAAACTAAATAGCATGTATCTTTTCTCATTTTATTTTTTGTTATGTTATGTTAGTCACCATACAGTACATCATTAGTTTTTGGTGTAGTGTTCCATAAGTAGCATATTTCTAAGTAACCCATAAGTCAAAAAAATTAAAAAGGAAGAAAATGTGTGGTATGTTCATGAACAAGTTCTTGGGGGGAATGTATAGCATTAAATGCATATATTATAAATAAGAAAACTCTCAAATCAATATTTTCATCTTCCAGTTTAAGAGAACAGAAAAAGAAGAGCAAATTGTAACCCGAGGAAGTAGAAAAAAGGAAATAATAAATATCAAGACTAGAAACTGGATAAACAATAGAGAATATCAATAAAACAAACAAACAAACAAAAAAAACCCTGACTCTTTGAAAAGATCAAGTTATTGAAAATTACCTAACCAAACTACTCATAATCATGAGAGAAAATACAAATTACTAATATCAAGAATGAAGGAGGCAACAACAGTACAATTTTTAAAATTTTAAGGGGGATACCTGGGTGGCTAAGTCCATTAAGGGCCCTACTCTTGATTTCAGCTCAGGGCTTGATCTCAGGGTCATGAGACTGAGCCCCATGTCTAGTTCTGTACTGGGCATGGACCTTGCTTAAGACTCTTTCTGCTCCTCCCCTCCCCTTTCATGCTTTTTCTAAAAAAAAAAAAAATGTCAAAGGGACATAATAGAATAAAATGAACAACTTTATATTTATGAATTCCACAATTTAGTAATGGATAAATCTCTTCAATGTCACAAAATCCCAAACCTCACTCTTCTGATTTATAATCTGAATATCTCTATATCTTTTAAAAAGTGGGATTTTTAGTAAAAGTTCTTCTGAGTAACAAAATCGTTAGAATCAAGAGAAGGACTTTTAAAGATTTTTATTTATTTATTTATTTATTTGAGAGAGAGAGAGAGAGAGAGAGAGAGAGCATGAGAGGAGAAAGGTCAGCGGGAGAAGCAGACTCCCTGCTGAGCAGGGAGCCCCATGTGGGACTCGATCCCAGGACTCCAGGATCATGACCTGAGCCAAAGGCAGTCACCTAACCAACTGAGCCACCCAGGCACCCCAAGAGAAGGACTTTTAAAAGAAAAATCTCTGCACATCTGAAAATTGATTTATGTGACACACAATAGTAACAAAGTAAAAAAGTTAAAAATAAACAAACAAAATTCAAAAGATTTTCTCAATAGTGTAGGAAAGCATAATTCTTAACAGTGAAAAACTACATTATATCTTTGTAAAATTAGGAACAGTACAGGAATATCTAATGTCACTACTGGAGGTTCTAGCTAGTACAACAGAGCAAGAAAAAGAAATAGATATCCAGACTAGACATAAAGAAGATATCATTCTCAAATGACAGGATCATTAATGTAGAAGAGCTGAGGGAATTTACACACACACACACACACACACACACGTGCACACGTGCACACACACACACACACACACACACACACCTTATTACCTATACCTAAAATGACAGGATATAAGATCAATATTTAAAAAATCAATCTTATCTATATATATGCACTAGCAAATATTATTCTCAAATGACAGGATCATTAATGTAGAAGAGCTGAGGGAATTTACACATACACACACACACATATGCACACACACACACATACACCTTATTACTTATTATACCTAAAATGACAGGATATAAGATAAATATTCTAAAAATCAAGTTTATCTATATATATATGCACTAGCAAAGAATAATTAGAATTGAAGTGAAAAATTTGTAATAGGATCAAAAATCCTTAAGTGAATAGAACTAAATTTGACAAAAGTCTTGAGACCTATATACTAAAAATTACAAAGCATTGCTGGAAGAAATTACAGAAGACTTAAGTAAGTTCTCTGTGTTAGAAGATTCAATAATGTAATTTTTCCCAAATTATTGATAGATTCTACATGATATTAATTAAAATCATAGCAGACATGCTGGTTGAAATAGACAAATTGATTCTAAAATTCTTATTAAAATGCAAAGAAAAGGTCCATATACACTATGGAGTATTATGCCTCCATCAGAAAGGACGAATACCCAACTTTTGTAGCAACATGGACAGGACTGGAAGAGATTATGCTGAGTGAAATAAGTCAAGCAGAGAGAGTCAAGTATCATATGGTTTCACTTATTTGTGGAGCATAACAAATAATATAGAGGACAAGGGTAGATGGAGAGGAGAAGGGAGTTGAGGGAAATTGGAAGGGGAGGTGAACCATGAGAGACTATGGACTCTGAAAAACAACCTGAGGGTTTTGAAGGGGCAGGGGGTGGGAGGTTGGGGGAACCAGGTGGTGGGTATTAGGGAGGGCACGGATTGCATGGAGCACAGGTGTGGTGAAAAAACAATGAATACTGTTATGCTGAAAATAAATAAAAAATTTAAAAAAAGAAAATAAACAGTTAAAACAACATTGAAAGAGGAACCCTCTTACACTGTAGGTGGGAATGCAAGTCGGTACAGTCACTCTGGAAAACACTGTGGAGATTCTCCTATGACCCAGAAATTGCACTATTAGGTATTTATCCCAAAGATACAGGTGTAGTGAAAAGAAGGGCCATATGTACCCCAATGCTCATAGCAGCAATGGCCACAGCTGCCAAACTATGGAAGGAGCCGAGATGCCCTTCAACAGAGGAATGGATAAAGATGTGGTTCATATATACGATGGAATATTACTCAGCTGTCAGAAAGTATGAATACCCACCATTTTTATTGACATAGATGGAACTGGAGGGGATTAGGCTAAGTGAAATAAGTCAAGCAGTGAAATACAATTATCATATGGTTTTACTCATATGTGGAACATAAGGAATAGAGTGGAGGACCACAGGGGAAGGGAGGGAAAACTGAATGGGAAGAAATCAGTGAGGGAAAAAAAAAAAAAAAGAAAAACATGAGAGACTCTGGACTCTGGAAACCAAAGTGAGGGTTATAGAAGGGAGAGGGATAGAGGGTTGGATGGAGTAACTAGGTGGTGGGTTTTAAGTTGGGCATGTGTGGTGTTAACACTGGGTGTTATATGCAACTAATGAACCATTAACTCCATATCAAAAACTAATGATGTATTATACGAACATAATAACTGAACATAATAAAAAATAAATAAAATAAAAAAGGGAAGAATAAAGATGAAATCTCAACAGTATCTCATTATAAGACTTATGATAATGTAATATAATCAAGACAGTGTGGTACATTTTAAAATTTAAATGCAATTAGCCAACAGACAATGTAAGATAGGTAGATAGATTGATGGAATAAAATAGAAATTCCAGAAATAGAATGATAGTTACATGGATAACTGAATATTTTTAAAAGATTTTATTTGTCTATTTGACAGACAGAGATCACAAGTAGGCAGAGAAGCAGGCACAGAGGAGGAAGCAGGCTCCCTGCTAAGCAGAGAGCCTGATGCAGGGCTCGATCCCAGGACCCTAGGATCATGACCTGAGCTGAAGGCAGAGACTTTAACCCATTGAGCCACCCAGGCGCCCCTGGATAACTGAATTTTGGAAAAGTCACAAAGGCAATACAGTGTTGAAAAATGTGTCTTTTTGATAAAATGAACTTTAATCCATAACTCATGTATTATACAAAGTAGTTAAAATTTATAATTAATAAAATATGCTATTTACATTATAAATGTACCCCTAAATTAAATTTAACGCTACAAATCTTCTTGAAGAAAATATAGGAATAATAAAGTGATTCCTTGAGCTAGAAAAATTTTTCTTAATTATGGCACCAAAATGCACAATCTCCTGAAGAACAAATTGATAAATTGGGCTTAATGTAAGAACATCTGATCTCAAAAAAAACCTGTTAAAAAATAAAAGGGCTAAGAGTGCCTGACTGGCTCAGTAGACAGAGCACGCTAGTCTTCATCTCAGGGTTATAAGTTTCACTCTCAGGTTGACAGTGGGGTCTTAATACCCTAAAGGGAAACCTGTAGTCCTAGACCCTGTCTACTTCACTGGGTGTAGAGATTACTTATAAATAAAATATTTTAAAAAGTTAATAATAAAAAAATAAAAAGACTATCTGCAACTAGGATAAAATAATTCCAAAACACAATTCACCAATGATGATACATGTTTGATGAAAAGCACATGAAAAGCTCAGTATCATTAGTCAATAGACAGATGCATTTGAAACTTCAATGAGATACCACCACACACCTATTAAAATGGCCAAAATTAAAAAAAAACAAAAACAAAAAACAAAACTATCAGTTGTTTGTGATAATGTGGAAAAACTCCTATTTTCAAGCAGCTCTTGTAGGAATGTAAATGTTATAATAATTTTGGAAAAACATTTTAGCAATTTCTTTAAAAGTTAAGCATCCACCCATCAAATGATCCAAACTTTCCATTTCTAGGAAGAGAAGGGAAGGCATATGCTCATACAAGGTCTTTTTGGGGGGGGGGGTATTTATTTATTTATTTATTTATTTTTATTTCTTTTCAGTGTAACAGAATTCATTGTTTATGCACCACACCCAGTGCTCCATGCAATACGTGTCCTCCATAGTACCCACCACCTGGTTCCCCCAACCTCCCACTCCCCCACCCCTTCAAAACCCTCAGATTGTTTTTCAGAGTCCATAGTCTCTCACGGTTCATCTCCCCTTCCAATTTCCCTCAACTCCCTTCTCCTCTCCATCTCCCTATGTCCTCCATGTTATTTATTATGCTCCACAAATAAGTCATACAAGGTCTTTTACATGAATGCTCATAGAAATTTTATGTGTAATAGACCTAAACAGGAAACAATGAAAATGTTATCAACAGAGGTTAAACAAACTATTTAAGTAATTAAACAAATATGGCTAAACAAATGTAGACTGTGGTATGTTGATACAATAGGATACTACTCAGCAACAAATGAATAAATGCTCGATAAATGCTCTAACAGGTATATGCTATAAATGGATGGATCTCAAAGTAGCTATGTTATGGGGCACCTGGGTGGCTCAGTTGATTAAGCATCTGCCTCAGCTCAGATCATGAGCCCAGGGTCCTGGGATCACATTCTGTGTTGGGATCCTTGTTCAGTGAGGAGCCTGCTTCTTCCTCTCCTATCTGCTCTTACTCTCTCTCATTATCTCTCTCTCTCTCTCTCAAACTAATAAATAAAACCTTTAAAAAAGTAGCTCTGCTAAGTGAAAGAACCCAAACAGAAAATATATGTCCTATGATTCCATTTATATTAAATTTTAGAAAACATAGACTAGTTTACTATGTCAGAGCAAATCTTTGGTTACATGAAAGTAAAATGAGTAGGAAAGAGACTATAAAGGAAAGCGTGGAAAATTTTGAGCATAATGGGCATGTTTATTATCTTGACTGGGGTAAATGGAGTAATTAATTCATTAAAACACGTAAGTCAAAATTTATTACATTATATCCTTTAAATACATGCACTTAATCATATATCAATTGTACCTCAATAAAGATGTTAAAAATGGACCTTCAGGATTCACCTGTGAGAACAGACGGTGGTAAACAAATTGAGAAACAGGAAAGCTGAAATTTTAAAGGCACATATGAAACAGTGTCTATAGGCATATTTTACTGACCCCTGTAAAGATGAGTGGGGTCTTAATACCCTAAAGGGAAATCTGTAGTCCTAGACCCGTGTCTACTATAAGTAGTAAAGCCTCTTCTCAGCTTTTCCTGGAGGGTAGAGAATTTCATCCAGAAAGGCTGCAGTAGATGTGAAATAGAGGAAACTATGGTACGCTCAAGTTGTCTTGTTAGAGGCTATGGTACAATTAAGAATTTGTTCAGATGATGTTCCAGGTTTCTGGTTCAGAACTTCAAATTCCCTTATACTTTCCTGAGTGATGGAATGTCTTTGCTATGCTAGTGAGATTAATTATTGTGGGTGAATAAATAACTTGAAAATAAGGGCTGTTTATCATAAAGATCAATCACATGATTAGATGATTGGAACGTTCAGCTTCCAGACCTCCATGGTGGGGAGGGTGGCTAGAGATTGAGCTCAATCATGTGACCAATGATTTAAGCACACATGGCTACATGAAAACCCAAAAAAACTCTAGGTCACTGAAGCTCAGTAGAGTATCCTAGTTAACAAATACATTTACGTAGTAAGAGAGTTAGATGTCCTGACTCCATGGAGACAGGGTATGGAAAATCTATATTGGAAATGAACATGGGGGGAAGAAAAGAGACAAAAACCAAGTAACAGATGATTGGTTGGTTGATTGATTGTTTCAATTATTTAACTTAATTCAATGAGCCAACACATCATCATTAGTTTCAGATGTAGAGTTCTATAATTCATCAAGTTGCATATAACAACTAGTGCTCATCACATCACATGCCCTACTTAATGCTCATCACCCAGTTATCCCAGCCCCCCACCCACCTCCCGTCCAGCAACCCTCAGTTTGTTTCCTATAGTTAAGGGTCTTTAATGGTTTGTCTTCCTTTCTGATTACTTCCAAGTTTTAATTTACATTGTAGTTAGTTAACATATAATTGATATTACTTTCAGGAGTAGAATTTAGTGATTCATCACTTATATACAACACCCAGTGCTCATCACAAGTGCCCTCCATAATACCCATCACTATTTAGCCCATCCTCGTGCCTACTTCCCTTTCTAGCAACCTTCCGTTGGTTCTCTATAGTTAAAAGTCTAGTTTATGGTTTCTCTCTCTCTCTCTCTCTCTCTCTCTCTCTACTTTCTCCTCCTCTATGTTCATCTATTTCATTTCTTAATTTTCACACATGAGTGAAATCATATATTTGTCTCTCCCTGACTTATTTAGCTTGACATACTCCCTAACTCCCTCCATGTCATGGATATATATATAAAAAATTATCATGGATATATATATATAGTATATGTATTATATATAATAATAATAAAATAATATATAATAAATAATAATAAAGATTTCATCTTTATTCTTCTCTATTTTAATTATTATTTTTATTATGTTCAGTAATATATAATATTATATATAATATATATGATATAAAATTATATATATAATGTTATATGTAAAATTATATATAAAGTTATCCATGTCATGGAGATGTATATACATATATATATGTATATACATATATATAATTATCAAAATGTACTATATATAACATAATATACATTTTCAATATTATTATCTCAATTTATGTCTTTCTTTTCTTTTTAATTTTTTTAAATTTCTTTTCAGTGTTCCAGAATGCATTGTTTATGCACCACACCCAGTGCTCCATGCAATACATACCCTCCACAATACACAACACCAGGCTCACCCAAACCCCCACCTCTGTCCCCTCCAAAACCTTCAGTTAGCTCCTCAGAGTCCACAGTCTCTCCTGGTTCATCTCCCCTTCCAATTTCCCCAACTCCCTTCTCCTCTCCATCTCCCCATGTCCTCCATGTTATTCCTTATGCTCCACAAATAAACGAAATCATATGATAATTGATTCTCCCTGCTGAACTTATTTCACTCAGCATAATCTCTTCTAGTCCCATTCATGTTGATAGAAAAGTTGGGTATTCATCCTTTCTGATGGAGGTATAATACTCCGAAGAATATATGGACCACATCTTATTTATCCATTCGTCCGCTGAAGGGCATCTTGGTTCTTTCCACAGTTTGGTGATGAGGGCCATTGCTGCTATGAACATTGGGTTACAGATGGCCATTCTTTTCACTATATCTGTATCTTTGGTGTAAATATCCATTAGTGCAATTGCAGGGTCATAGAATAGTTCTATTTTTTTTAGATATTATTTATTAATTTGACAAAGAGAGAGAGAGAGATCACAAGTAGGCAGAGAGGCAGACAGAGAGAGAGGGGGAAGCAGGCTCCCGGCTGAGCAGAGAGCCCAATGCGGGGCCTGATCCCAGGGCCCTGAGGCCATGACCTGAGCCGAAGGCAGAAGCTTAACCCACTGAGTGACCCATGTTCCCCTAGAGTAGCTCTATTTTTAATTCCTTAAGGAATCTGCATACTGTTTTCCAAAGTGGCTGCACCAACTTGCATTCTCACCAACAGTGTAAGAGGGTTCCCATTTCTCCACATCCTCTCTAACACATGTTGTTTCCTGTCTTGCTAATCTTGGCCATTCTAACTAGTGTAAGGTGGTATCACAATGTGGATTTTATTTGAATCTCCCTGATGGCTAGTGATGATGAACATCTTTTTTATGTGTCTGTTAGCCATTTGGATATTTTCTTTGGAGAACTGTCTGTTAATGTCTCCTGCCCATTTTTTGATGTGAATTTCTGTTTTGTGTGCGTTGAGTTTGAGGTGTTCTTTATAGATCTTGGCTATCAGCCTTTTGTCTGTACTGTCATTTGCGAATATCTTCTCCCATACTGTGGGTTGCCTCTTTGTTTTGTTGACTGTTTCCTTTGCTGTACAGAAGCTTTTGATCTTGATGAAGTCCCAAAAGTTCATTTACACTTTTGTTTCCTTTGCCTTTGGAGACATATCTTGAAAGAAGTTGTTGTGGCTGATATCAAAGAGGTTACTGCCTATGTTCTCCTCTAGAATTCTTATGGATTCCTTCCTCACGTTGAGGTCTTTTATCCATTTTGTGTTTACCTTTGTGTATGGTGCAAGAGAAGGGTCGAGATTCATTCTTCTACGCATAGCTCTCCAATTTTCCCTGCATCATTTATTGAAGAGACGGTCTTTTTTCCACTGTATATTTTTTCCCGCTTTTTCAAAGATTAGTTGATCATAAAGTTGAGGGTCCATATCTGGGGTCTCTACTCTGTTCCACTGGTCCATGTGTCTGTTTTTGGGCCAGTACCATGTTGTCTTGTTGAACACAGCTTTGTGGTAAAGCTTGAAATCAGGCAACATGATACCCCCAGTTTTTATTTTCTTTTTCAATATTTCCTTAGCATTTTGGGGTCTCTTCTTATTCCATATAAATTTTAGGATTCTTCACTCCAGCTCTTTGAAAAATGCTGGTGGAATTTTGATCAGAATGTCATGAAAGTATAGATTGCTCTAGGCAGTCTAGAGATTTTAACAATGTTTATTCTTCTGATCCATGAGCATGGACTTGTCTTCCATGTTTTTGTGTCTTCTTCAATTTCTTTCACGAGTGTTCTGTAGTTCCTTGAGTACAGATCATTTACCTCTTTGGTTAGGTTTATTCCCAGGTATCTTATGGTTCTTGGTGCTGTAGTAAATGGAATTGATTCTCTAAGATCCCTTTCTGTATTTTCATTGTTAGTGTATAAGAAAGCAACTGAATTCTGTGCATTGATTTTGTATCCTGCCACATTACTGACTTGCTGCATGAGTTCTTGTAGTTTGGGGGTAGAGTCTTTGGGGTTTTCCATATAAAGTATCATGTCATCTGTGAAGAGAGAGAGTTTGACTTCTTCATTGCCAATTTGAATACCCTTTATTTCTCTTTGTTGTCTCATTGCTATTGCTAGGACTTCTAACACTATGTTGAACAAGAGTGATGAAAGTGGGCATCCTTGTCGTGTTCCTGATCTCAGAGGGAAGGCTGCCAGCTTTTCCCCATTGAGGATGATATTCACTGTGGGATTTTCATAGATAGATTTTATGAAGTTGAGGAATGTTCCTTCTATCCCTATACTTTGAAGCATTTTAATCAGGAATGGATGCTGTATCTTGTCAAATGTTATTTCTGCATCAATTGAGAGGACCATGTGGTTCTTCTCTCTCCTCTCTTACTTATTTGTTCTATCACATTGATTGATTGTGAATGTTGAACCATCCTTGCAACCCAGGGATAAATCCCCCATGATCATGATGGATCATCTTTTAATGTACTGTTGGATACTATTAGCTAGAATCTTTTTGAGAATCTTGAAATTCATATTCATCAGGGATATTGGTCTGAAATTCTCCTTTTTGGTGGGGTCTTTGCCTGATTTGGAGATCAGAGTAATGCTGGATTCATAAAAAGAGTCTGGAAGTTTTCTTCTGCTTCAATTTTTTGAAACAGCTTCAGGAGAATTGGTATTATTTCTTCTTTAATGTTTGATAGAATTCCCACACGGAATCCATCAGGTCCCAGGCTCTTGCCTTTTGGGAGGTTTTTGATCACTGCTTCAATATCATTACCAGATATTCAGAAAAGGAATTCAGGCTAACAATTGTCCAGGCAATAGCTAGGTTGGATAAAACCATTAATGACAAAATGGAATAGATTATGGCAGAAGTGAAAGCCACCAGGGAAGATGTTAGCAATGCTATCAATGAATTCCAATCTAATCTAAATTCTCTAGTAGCTAGGGTAACTGAGGAAGAAGATGGAATTAGTGAACTATAGGACAAACTGATAGAGAAAAAGGATCAGGAGGAGGCCTGGAACAAACAGCTTAGAAGCCATGAAAACAGAATTAGGTACATAAATGACACCATGAAACGTTCCAATGTCAGAATTATTGGAATACCTGAGGGGGAGGAGAAAGAAAGAAGACAAGTGGATACAGTTGAATGAATTCTCCATGAAAATTTTCCCAGTCTGGAGAATGGAACCAGCGTTCCTGTCCTAGAGGCAGAAAGGTCTCCCCTCAAGACTGTAGAATCTAGAAAGACCTGATTGTGAAACTGATGAATCATAATTTTAGACAGGAGCTCTTGAAAGCAGCTAGGGTGAAGAGATTCCTTACATACAGAGGAAGGCCCAGCAGAATAACATCAGAGCTGCCCAGAGAAACCTGGCAAGCCAGAAAGGACTGTCAAGATGTATTCAGGGAACTAAATGAAAAGAACATGCATCCAAGAATACTTTATTGAGCAAGACTGACATTCAAAATGGATGGAGAGATAAAGAGCTTCCAAGACAACAAGGTTTAAAAGAGTATGTGACCACCAAGCTGGAACTATAAGAAATATTAAGGGGGGTCCTATAAAAGAAGAAAGAACCCAAGAGTGTCATTCCACAGAAATTTACAGAGACAGTCTATAGGAACAAGCAGTTCACAGGCAACATGATGTCAATAAAAATATATCTCTCAATAATCACTCTCAATGTGAACAGCCTAAACGCTCCCATAAAATGGCACAGGGTTTCAGATTGGATAAAATGACAGGACCCGTCCATATTTTGTATATAAGAGACCTATTTTGAACCTAAGGATACATCCAGACTGAAAGCGAAGGGATTGAGATGCATCTTACATGACAATGGGCCTCAAAAGAAAATTGGGGTAGAGATTCCCATATCAGATAAGATTTTAAACTAAAGTCTATAGTCAGAGATACAGAAGGACACTACATCATCCTTAAAGGTTCTATCCACTAAGAAGATCTAACAATTGCAAATATTTATGCCCCCAATATGGGAGCAGTGAACTACATAAGACAAATGTTAATAAAGATAAAGAGTCATACTGATATGAATACATTAATAGTAGGGGATCTTAACACACCACTCTTGTCATAGACAGATCATCCAAGAGGAAAATCAGTAAAGAAACAAGGGCATTGAATGATACATTAGACTAGATGGACCTCATAGATATATACAGAACATTCTACCCTAAAACAACAGAATACTCATTCTTCTCAAGTGCACATGGAACTTTCTCCAGAATAGACCACATACTGGGTCACAAACCAGGACTCAACCAATACCAAAATACTGAGTTTATTCCCTGCATATTATCAGATCACAATGTTTTGAAACTGGAACTCAACCACAAGAAAATCTTTAGAAGGAATTCAAACACCTGGAAGCTAAAGACCATCTTCCTTAAGAATGTTTGGATCCACCAGGAAATCAAAGAACAACTTAAACAATTCATGGAAACGAATGAGAATGAAGACATCCTGGTCCAAAACCTATGGGATACAGTAAAGCTGGTCCTAAAGGGGAAATATATAGCCATCCAAGCCTCCCTCAAAAAAAATTGAAAAATCCAGAATACACCAGCTGTCTTTACACCTTAAAGAACTGGAGAATCAACACCAAATTAAGCCAACCCCATGCACAAGAAGGGAAATAATCAAGATTGGAGCAGAGATCAATGAGATAGAAACTAGAGATACAGTAGGAAAAAATCAATGAAACTAGAAGCTGGTTTTTTGAAAGAACCAACAATATTGAATCCAAAAGAAAAGAGTGAAGATCCAAATTAATAAAATTATGAATGAAAAGGGAGAGATCACAACTAACACCAAGGAAATAGAAACAATCATCAGAAATTATTATCAACAGTTATATGCCAATCAGTTAAGCAACCTAGACGAAATGGATGCATTCCTGGAAACCTATAAATTTCCAAAACTGATTCAGGAAGAAACTGACAACCTGAATAGACCAATATCTTATAACGAGATTGAAGCAGTGATCAAAAACCTCCCAAAAAGCAAGAGCATGGGAACTGATGGATTCCCTGGGAACTGATGGAATTGATGAATAATACCTATTCTCCTATAGCTGTTTCAAAAAATTGAAGCAGAGGGAAATCTTCCAGACTCTTTTTATGAAGCCAGTATTACCCTGATCCCCAAACCAGGCAAAGACCCCACCAAAAAGGAGAATTTCAGACCAATATCCCTGATGAATATTGATGCTAAGATTCTCAACAAGATCCTAGCTAATAGGATCCAACAGTATATTAAAAGTATTATCCACTATGACCATGTGGGATGTCTTTCTTTTTTAAAGATTTTATTTATTTAGTTGAGAGAGAGAGAAAGAGAGAGAGAGAGAGAAAGAGAGAGCAAACATGATCAGGGAACCGGGAAGAAAGAGAAGGAGAAGCAGACTTCCCACTGAGCAAAAAGCCTGATGCAAGGCTCGATCCCAGAAGTCTGGAATCAAAACCTGAGCCTAAGGTAGAAGCTTAACAGGCTAAGCCACCTAGGTGCCCCTCCCTTTTTTTCTTTTTAAAGATTTTATTTATTTAAGAGAGAGACAGAAATAGCGAGAGAGAGCATGAGTGGGAAGGAGAGGGGGAAGTAGGTTCCCTGCTAAGCAGAAATTCCTACTCAGGGCTTGATTCCAGGACCCTGAGGTCATGACTTGAGCTGAAGGCAGGAGTTTTACGAACTGAGCCACCCACGTGCCCCACCACATCTTTTCTATAGCAATTTTCTACTAGTTTATTTTCAATGTATGAGGAGCCTCAAAAAATAGAAGGAAAGGAGTATCAAGGGGTCAAGGGAAACTGTACTGATTGCTAGTAAAGTGTGGCCAGCTTCCTGCCTTAGTTTCCCTCCCAAATCCTCCAACTCCTCCTTCCAACTAGTGTGTTTGAGTGTGGGCATGCAGGGGGCCTGAGGCTGAGCTCTGTCCCCCAATCTTCTTCAAATCTATATCTATCTGTATCTATATGTGTAGATACAGATATCCATTGGATATTTGGGCTCTCTCTGTCATTTTGCTAGTGTTGATAATGTTGCTATAAACATTTAGGTACCTGTGTCCCTTTGAATCAGTATTTTTGTATCATTTGGGTAAATACCTAGTAATGTAGTTTCTAGATCATAGGGTATTTCTATTTTGCACGTTTTCAGTAACCTCCACACTGTTTTACAGAGTGGCTGTCACAGTTTATGATGATTCCCACCATTAGTGTAGGATGGTTCCCCTGCCCCCATATCCTAATCAACACCTGTTGTTTCTTGTATTGTTGAGTTTACCTTTCTGAGTGGATTGAAGTGATATCTCATTGTAGTTTTGATTTGTATTTCCCTGATGATGAGTGATGTTGAACATCTTTTCATGTGTCTGTTAGTCATCTTTACATCTTCTTTGGAAAATAATTTAATTCATGTTTTTTAACTTGATTGTTTTTTTGGCTGTTGAGTTTAATAAGTTCTTTATATATTTTGGGTACTAACCCCTTATCAGACATGTCATTTTCAAGTATTTCTCTCATTCTGTAGGTTGCTTTTTAGTTTTGTTATCTCCTTCACTGTGCAGTCCGTTGTTCATTTTTGCTTCTGTGTCCCTTGCCTTTGAAGACATGTCTAGTACGAAATCCTATGACTGATGTCAAAGAGGTTACTTCTTGTGTTCTCTTCTAGGATTTAGATAGATTCCTGTCTCATATCTGGGTCTTTCTTCTATTTTAAATTTATTTTTGTGTAAGGTGTAAGAAAGTGGTCCAGGTTCATTCTTCTGCATGTGGCTATCCAGTTTTCCCAACACCATTTTTTGAAGTGATTGTCTTTATTCTATTCAATATTCTTTACTGCTTTGTCTATTTTGTCTATATTAGTGGAGCATAGAGTGTGAGTCCATTTCTCAATTTTCTATTCTGTTTCACTGATCTATGTGTCTGTTTTTGTGCCAGTACCATACTCTCTTGATGACCACAGCTTTGCAACATAGCTTGAATTCCTAGTTATTGTGATACCTGCAGCTTTGCTTTTCTTTTTCAAAGTTCCTTTGGCTATTCAGGGTCTTTTGTGGTTTCATACAAATTTTAGGATTGTTTGTTCTAGCTCGGTGAAAAACACTGGTGGCATTTTGATAGGGATTGCATTAAATTTGTGGATTGCTTTGGGCAATATAGACATTTTAACAATATCTTCTTCTCCATTCCATTGAAGATGACATGAAGTACTGGAAAAACATTCCATCCATGCAACTCTTAACTATAGAGAACAAACTGATGGCTACCTGAGGGGAGATGGGTGAGGGATGGTCTAAACAGGTGATGGGGATTAAGGAGTACACCTGTGATGAGCACTGGGTGTTGTATGGAAGTGTTAAATCACTAATTTCCACACCTGAAACTAATATTACACTGCATGTTAACTGGAATTCAAATAAAACTTGAAAAAATCAAATGCAAAATAGGACTATTTATTTATTTAACTGATGCATTAATGGAAAGGGGGAAGATAAGGCTATAATTATACAAATTATATAATTTTATATAATTACATAATTATAAATATTAATTCCTGGAAATTACTGTTGGTAGGTGGAAGCAGTCATTCTAATACTATGAATTCTAAGGCAATGATGATGATTGGGTCCCATCTTCATGAAGTGAAGAGCTTTCCTTATTCCACAGTACATGAATATAAAATCTTAATTTATCAGTGAATAAGTGAGGTTTGAGGCTATTTCCCATGGGACTCGCATGGGATTCTCAAGACAGCCAATATGACCTAATGATATTAAGACCATGAACTCCTTTCTTCTTGAAACCAGCCTATTGTGGGTTGATATGACTCTACAGTACTGGACACCAAGGAATTAGGAGAAATTCTAGACTTGGACTTTATCCAGCAGCCTTTGCCAGCTTTATTGCCTCTGAATGTGGCTTTTGTAAATCTCTGGGTACTCTATGCAATATTTAAATCATCTTTCACTCAAGCCTCCAAAGGGATAACTTTCTGGAAGAAAGGAGTTTTGCTAGCATCTTTTCTTCCATTGATTTTTTTTTCAAGTATCCCTATTATTTTTCCACTTCTAAAACTACTAAAATATTTGGATTCTCAATTTTCGCTTTTTAAAGATTTTACGTATTTGAGAGAGAGAGAGAGAGCAAGTATGAGTCAGGGAGAGAGGAGACAGAGGGAGAGAGAGAGAAGTAGACTCCCTACCAAGCAAGGAGCCTGATGTGGGGTTGGATCTCAGGACCCTGGGATCATGACCTGAGCTGAAGGCAGATGTTTAACAGATAGAGCCACCCAGGCACCCCAGATTCTCAATTTTCTTAACATTTTATTGACTCCTATGCTAACCTGAAAAATAGACCTCCAGAAGAGATCCATTCCCTAATCTCCAAAACATGTGAATGTTACCTAATGTGTGAAAAAAAGTGACTTTGCAGATATATTTAAGTTGAGGATCTTGAGATGAGATCATTCTGGATTTAGATCGGACCCTTAGTCTAATGATTGATATATTTATAGGAGAAAGGAGAAGGAGACGAGAGACACAGAGACACACTAGGAAGGTGGTGGCTCTGTGAAGATGGAGGTAAAGATTGGAGTTATTCTTACAAGTGCCAAAGAATTTCAGGAGCCACCAGAAGATGGGGGAGACAAAGAAGTTTCTCCCCTGAAGTTCTAAGTAACAGTGTGGCCATACCTTGATTTCAGATTTTAGCTGTCATGGAAGAATATACTTCTACTGTTTTAAAGCACCAGGTTTGTGGCTTTTTTTTTTTTTTCAGTTGCCCTAGGAAACTGAAATGGTGAGAAGATCCGAATTTCAGAAAATGTACTGGTTTCAATGTGGAGACTAATCTGCAGAGAGTAAATAAACAAGTGAGAAGATTCAGGGATCCACCATGGCAATCCAGGTGAGAAAGAACAGTGGAAAAGTTATAGTGTCATACTGAAAGATGTGTAGCAGTGGCATTTAGGAGTTGAGGATTGTATGATTAAATTGATACAAGAGATGAAGGAGAACCAATCAATGGTAGTTTTGTTATTTTGTTTGTTTGTTTGTTTGTTTGTTTTGTTTTTCCCCCTCCCTGGGGAAACTGGGTAGAAAGTCATGTTACATACCATGAGATAAAGAACACACAGGCAACTGAAAGATTGTCTTTTCTTCCCAGAAAGTTATATTTTTATTGTATTATGTTAGTCACTGTACATCATTAGTTTTTTCTTTTCATTGTTCCAAGATTCATTGTTTATGCACCACACCCAGTGTTCTATGCAATACGTGCCCTCCTATATACCCACCACCAGGCTCACCCATCTTCCCACACCTCTCACCTCTAGAACCCTCACTTTGTTTCTCGAAGTCCACAGTTTCTCATGTCTTGTCTCCCCTCTTATTCCCCCAACTCAATTTTCCTTTCTCTCTTCCAATGTCCTTGATTTTATTTCTTATGTTCCACAAGTGAAACCATATGATAAATGACTTTCTCCGCATGATTTATTTCACTCAGCATAATCTCTTCTAGTCCCATCCATGTTGATGAAAAAGGTGGGCATTCATCCTTTCTGATGGCTGCATAATATTCCATAATATATATGTCCCATATCTTCTTTATCTATTTGTCTGTTGAAGGGCACCTTGGCTCTTTCCACAGTTTGGCTATTGTGGACATTGCTGCTATAAACATTGGAGTACAGATGGCCCTTCTTTTCACTACATCTCTATATTTGGGGTAAATACCCAGTAGTGCAATTGCCAGGTCATAGGGTAGCTCTAGTTTTAATTTTTTGAGAAATCTCCACACTGTTTTCCAAAGTGGTTGCACCTGGAAGAATGAAATTTGACAACTCCCTTACACCATACACAAAAATAAATTCAAAGTGGATGAAAGACCTCAATGTGAGACAGCAGTCTATCAAAATCCTAGAGGAGACCATAGGCAGTAATCTCTTCAACATTAGCCACAGCAACTTTTTCAAGACACATCTCCAAAGGCAAGGGAAACGAAAGTGAAAATGAACTTTTAGGACCTCATCAAGAAAGACTGCCTTTGGACATTGATGAAATAACGAAATAACGTAGAGCACTGAAAATAAAGTTCAAAGTCACAATATTAAAATGTCCTGTAAGCAGTTGAATACCCAGTTCTAGACCATAGCAGAGACATATTATGCTAAAAGAATAAAATTGGGGTTCATCAGTGTATAGATGCCAGCTTCAATCTCTGGGAAATGGTATTGCTCAGGGAGGACATAGAGTGAGAAGAGAAGGGGAAAGAAAGCAGGACCAGTGAGACAACAACAAACCTCAACTTTTAGGCACCAGTTGGTGAAAGAAATATTTTCAAAATATTTGACAAGATGCTGACAGAGAATTACTGGCTTTTCCCGGAGTCCCTTGTGTACATGGAAGACCAAGGACTGTCTGGAAGAATAGTTGTAGGGTGTGTGTGTGTGTGTGTGTGTTACCAGTATAGGTGAGGAAGCCAGTAGTGAACTTAGTAAATAAACTTATCATTAAAAGGATTATAAGAAGTACTACAAACACCACTACGCATATACATTGGATAAATTAGATGAAATGAACCAACTTTTTAAAAACTACAGAATAACAAAACTCATCCAACCTGAAAAAGATAATCCAATAGACTTACAATAAATGAAACAAATGAATTTATAGCTGTGAACCTTCTGAAAAAGAAATCACTAGGTACTGATAGTTTCACACAAAATAAATTCTACCAAACATTTAACAAAGAAATAAAATCAACTGTACACATGTTCTTACATAAAGAAGAGAACAGTTTCAAAATAATTTTATAAGGCCCTAATGTCCTGATATCAAAACCAAATAAAGATACTACAAAAAAGACTACTATAGACCAATAGCCTTGATGAACATAAACAAAAGAATCTTCAATAAAATATCAGCGGATTAAATTCAGCAATATGCAAAAAGAATTGTATACCACAAACTTGAACCCAGGGTATGCTTGAATAGGATTTATCTTCAAGATTATTGTTAAGGATGAAGCAATCTATTTTAATATGTCCCAGAAATAGATCCAGTGAGGAAAGTCATATGATAGTTTGGAAAGAGGCTTAAATGACCTAGACCTGCTGGTCGGCTCTGTCTTTCTTCACTCCTCTCTGCTTGTCACTTTCATGGTTCTCAACTACAGACTGTACTGTCCATAAAAGGGCTTTTGGCAATGTATGGGGAAGTTCTGCTTTTTTTTTTTCTTTTCTTTTCTTACACGTTACTTTTTTTTTTTTTTCCATATCTAGAGGACATTTATACAGTTGTGATAGGGACAGAGGTGTTAATGTCTGTGGTGTGTGTTATACCATTGCGCAATGAAAAATTATCTTATCCTCATGAAAGATGATTCCCTTTGAAGAACCCCACTCTAGGTGCTCTCTCAAGGTGATGATATTACTAGCTTTATCTCCAAAACTTCTCTTTTTAGCCCAGGGCTCTTTTCTGAGAGTTATATCCAGATTTACATCCGGATATCTGCTAGACATGTCTACTCTCTTTTCTCAGGTACTTACCTACAAGTAGTTTCGTTAGGTGGGACCTCCATAGCCTAGCCATGGGGCACTGCTCAATCCTAAACAATCTCCAAGAAAGAATCCTGGTCATCCCTGATATTCACAATTTTCTTACATTTTCTTATTGTTTATGCCTTCCCTTTCCTGTGTTCTATTCTCCTTGACAATACTATGGCTCCTTGGCAGTACCCATTATATATGTGCTGTAACATTATTCATAATAATCATTTAATTATCAATTCATTTGTCTGTTTATGATCCCTTTTTCCCCTCAGTATAGATTGCAGAAAACACATCTCTCCTCATTATATCCCCAGGCACAATGCTTGAAATGCAGTGTTTAATAAATAGTTGCAGAAAGAAGATAAAATGAAAGCCATCATCCTATGTCAAGAGGAGTCCCACAGAAGATCCCCTAATCAGTCTCTCTTCTTGTCCACCTGCCCCCAATCCCAGTCTTAACCCTGATCCTGGTTGACCTTTACAAAAGACACTCCTGACCTAGATAGTTCCTGAGAGTTAGCAAGCTGCATTGTGGGTCTGTGAAGGATTAGAAGGTTTCCCTTCAGTGAGTGCCCTTGGCCTCAGTTGGATAGGCATGTGTGGTGCCGCCCTAGGGGGATTGGAGCGGATCAGGGGCCAGGTTTGTGTCCCCTTCTTCCCCCTCCCAACTACGGAAAGCAGCATTGCCTCTCCCTGCTTAATATTTTCTAACACAAAAGGGCCAGCCTGCCAAGTAGTCCCAGTGCAATTGGTTTCCCCCCAGACTGAGCTACTTTTCTAAAATGCAAATCTTTCATGCACATGATAGTCATTGCTCAATATTTGCTGAACACATTAATGTGAGTTCTCTGTTTCAATTCCTTGGCCTGCAAGGCATTTGGGGCCCATATGGGGGCTCCAAGGTGGAGGTTGCTGCCTATGTTGACAGGAAGGAGCCAGAAGGATTCACATTTCATTTGGGGCCTCTGGGCCTCTTCACTGTGAGCATGCGTGCTGTCCACTGGAAGCTCTGGAGTGACCCCCCTTCCTCTGTTCACTATGGAAACCAGTGCCAGGACAGGCTTCTCCTCCTATTCCAGAGTCTGCCAAGAACAGCCTATTCCACAGCTGTGTAATGTGGAACACATTACAGAGTCTGAAGTCTCCCATCAGCAAAAGTATCTATACCAAAATATTTTAAGTTATAATTTCTCCGTATACTTCCTACACCCATGGAACTTCTATACTTACAGAATCTTGATTTAATGAGTAACCATTCATTAGTGTATTTGAAGAGATATTTTGTAAAATTCAGGCTTTTACTTCTACACTGCTCGTCTTTAACGACTCATTGCCCATATCAAATAGATCTGATCCTAGAGATACCCAGCAAGTGTAATTTATCCTCAGCATTCTCAGGGCATCACTGGAGCTACAGCTCCAAATTTTGACCCATAAGTTAAAGAATTTGTGGATGTCTCATGAGTATTCACTTCCTCTTCTTTCCCATGGTGTCATCTTTGCTTTTTCTTAGTATTCTGAAGGTCTGCATATCTGCTTTATGAGTAGGCATCTTATTAGGTAGCTATCAAGCTACTGACCCTTTCCATGACACAGGCGCAGGTATACATTTTCTACTTGAAGGCTACCCCAAGCTTTACTTTTTTCTTACCCTCCCCAAATGAATTTTCTTCTTCATAGGAAATAGAGTGTCTTCAGCAGACTTTTGCCTGGGAAGGCAATGTTATCACTTTAGCAGGGATAAAGTTGGGCTTCATTAGTAAGCAGTACTAGGAGTCTCCTCTGTATGTGGTTTCAACCTTGGGCATCAGTTTCGATGCTTCAAACTCTCTGATCCTACTTCCTCATAAAGGTCATACACAGGCACTGGTACAGTATTAAGCAACCCTACAATCTGAAGTGAGGTGTGAAGTGAACCGTGGTAGAGGTTAGAGACTATTGTTGGCCATGGGAAACTTCACCAGAATGAGCTCCATTCCAGCTCAGACAGCAACTGAAATCAAAGAAGCTTTCTAGCCAGAGCTCCCATATCCCACTGCAGTAAGAACTTTTGTAATATTATAATTGTTGTGTTTTTATAATTATTTAAAACTGCTTTCATACTTTTTATATATAACTGTTTTTATACCTTTATAATTGTTGTGCCCAAGCTTGCAATTTAACTTCATGAATCTATTAAATCTAGGAGGATGAAATATGAGGATGTAATTTTCATAACCTCACAACGGCAAAAATTATGGCTCATAGCCAAAGCTGAGGTGAGATTTAAATAATAGGCTCAAACATTTTCAGTATTAAAAATACCTTAAATGAACTAAGTAGTTAACCCAAATAGAAAAAAAAAAATCCAAATGCAGGAAAATAAGAAGAAAACTAATGGAGATACAATGCAAGAAATAAGGATTTTTTTTTTTTTAATTTGAGAGAGAGAGAGAGTGAGCTAGGGAGACCAAGACAGCAGAAGCAGGGGGAGCTGCAGAGGGAGAGGGAGAAACAGGCTCCCCACTGAGCAGGGAGCTTGACCTAGGGCTTGATTCCAGGACATCGGGATCATGACCTAAGCCAAAGGCAGACAATTAACCGACTGAGCCACCCAAGCACTTCAAAGTAAGGATGATTTTAAGAGGAATAAGGGCAGTAAATTGATTTGATAGCTATTTTTATAGCCATTTTCAAGTAATAAAAATCACAAATATAGCTGGCACAACTCTGTAAGATGTAATCTAAAAACCAGGAATCTATAAATTACAGGAAGAGAAGGAAATGATATGCAGGAAAAAGTCCCACTAAGACATACCTGAGAGATCTGCAGGAATTACCCTTGTGAAGTGGAAGATTAAGGAGTCCTATCAGAGGCATTGTTCTGCCAAAAGTGATCCAAGCATGAAAATCCAAAGGTAGAGAAAGAGCTCTTTGAAGCCAATCTCCTTGAGAAAAAATAAAGTGATAGATGAAAAAAGTGATACAAGCAAATAAAAAGAGGACTCTGGAAATGCCAAGACAATATTTTAAATATGCTTTGGGTTTCAAGTGATAACATTCTCAAGACAGCATATTTAAGAAGCTGTTGGCTTTAGGAATCCAGGAAGGGCTGAAGGATCACATTGGTTCAGAATAGGGATTCTGATCAGCCTTAGGAAGCCTGGATCCAGGGGCTCTTACACCCACCCCTCTCTTCATAGATGCTTCTCTGGGAGTGTCAGCTTTGTTTTTGCCCAATGTGGATCTGATTTTCTAAAATTAAAGCAAAACAAAACAAAACAAAACACCCACAAAACACAAAACAACTATAACAACAACAACAAAAAGTACACATACACAACCACAGTTACGTTGCATCTGGTTTTTGGTCATGAGAGAGACTGCCAGTGATGATCTATGGGACCCATGTTAAAAAGGAAGTCTTTTATGGGATTTTGGTGTGGCTGCTCCATGGGACCAGTCAGTTGCTGAGAGAGGGTGGGGTGGGGTCCTGTGAGAAGGGGAAGTTTTCACAGGAACACAGAGCAGAGGCCATAGCAGTCATCAGGGAGGGAGGGTGCCAGGCAGATACGAGAGAAGTTTGTGCTAATAAATATGACAATCTTTATATGATGGGTTCTTGATGGAAAAATTAAAAGGAAACCAGTATGACCCAAAGGAAGTAGGAAACCAAAAGACACTGGCAAATGTCATTCGTATGTCATATCCAAGAAAGTTCTATTTGTGCACGTATTGACTAAATTCAGCATTTCTCATTTTATGACCTCTCTGATGTGGCAGAGACTCAATTTTTATTGGTAGTTCTCAGGTTTCCAATCTCAGTCATCCTCTTCACAGTTTACATTTTGTTGTTGTTGTCGGGCAATCCTGAGTGTTCTCTAGGTTTAAATTCTCACACACATCGTCACGAAACTGAAGTTTACACGCCAGTCTAGAACTTTCTCTGGGACTTTTATACCGACCCTGACTCTGGATAGACCCAGTTAAACATTTCCTAAGAAACTCAAGAAACTTACCTCAGAAACTTAAACTATCATCTTTCCTCTTAAACTTGCTCCTACTCGTGACCATCCATATCCCTCTCCTCCTCCCCACCTCCCCTCCTCCCACCACCATCTCTGCCCAAATGGGACACCTTCAGGTCACTGCCCACCCCCCCCCCCCCCATTCTGGCAACCCTCCACTACCTCCAAGGGGCCTCAAGGGACACCCGCCCCGTCGGGCTCTCAGCCCTGTCTGGCCCCGCCCGCCGCGGCCCCGCTCTCGGCCTGCGGACGCGCAAGCGCAGTGGCCGGTCGCGCCGCCGCCCCGCCGCCCCGCCCCGCCTGGCTGCTGCGGAAGGCGCCGCGCGCAGCAACGCGCACTTCCTCTCCAGGAGTCCGCGGAGGGAGTGCAGGCTCGAAGAGCTCCTGGAAGCAGAGGCCCTGCCCTTGTCCGACGGAGCAGACATGTCCGAACAAAGTAAGGATGTGTGCGACCCCAACTCTGCAGCCGAGGCCTCCAACTCCGAGGTGAACAGCAATCCTGGGGTTCCCGGGGGTCTCTCCCCGCCCGCGTCTCAGGCCGCGATCCTCGCAGGGCCAGAGACCCCTCCTTTAGGCCCGACCGACGCCCCTCTGGCCTCGCCTCCACCTCAGGCCCCAAGCGAAGAGGGAGACCCGAAGGCCCTGCAGCAGGCCTCGGAGGAAGGCCGCGCCCACCAGGCCCCGAGCGCGGCCCAGCCTGGCCCAGCACCGCCAGCCCCAGCCCAGCTGGTGCAGAAGGCGCACGAGCTCATGTGGTACGTGTTGGTCAAGGACCAGAAGAGAATGATCATCTGGTTCCCAGACATGGTGAAGGATGTCATCGGCAGTTACAAGAAATGGTGCAGAAGCATTCTCAGGCGCACCAGCCTCATCCTCGCACGAGTGTTCGGGCTACACCTGAGGCTGACGAGCCTGCACACGATGGAGTTTTCGCTAGTTAAAGCGCTTGAGCCAGAGGAGCTGGACAGGGTGGCGCTGAGCAACCGCATGCCCATGACAGGCCTCCTGCTGATGATCCTGAGCCTCATCTATGTGAAGGGTCGCGGCGCCCGAGAGAGTGCCGTCTGGAACGTGCTGCGCATCCTGGGACTGCGGCCCTGGAAGAAGCACTCCACGTTTGGAGACGTGAGAAAGCTCATCACCGAGGAGTTCGTCCAGCAGAATTACCTGAAGTACCAGCGCGTACCCCACGCTGAGCCACCTGAGTACGAGTTCTTCTGGGGTTCCCGTGCCAGCCGTGAAATCACCAAGATGCAAATCATGGAGTTCCTGGCCAGGGTCTTTAAGAAAGACCCCCAGGCCTGGCCCTCCCGGTACAGAGAAGCTCTGGAGGAGGCCAGAGCTCTGCGGGAGGCTGATCCCAGTGCCCACTGCCCCCGCAGCAGTGTCTCCGAGGACTAGCAAGGTCTGGAGGCAGATATTGATGGTTTCTGACCCTCACCAGGGCGGTGGAGGGTTGGGGGTGGGACATTAGAGTATTCAGGATTTACAGTGCAGTATTTCACGTGTAACTTTGTTTTCAGTACAGTGCTTTTATACCTTTTAATGCATTGTTGTATTCATTTCAGTACTGTTAGATAGTGTGTAGGATTTATGCATGTTTGTTTAAGTAAACTCGGTTGGTGCTTTCGCTTTTGTGCTACCTTTCTTGAATTTTTGTACCAGAGACGTGCTAAACTTATGAAACACATTGAGAAATTTTCCATCTTTTTCTTTTATATGGAACGGATGATGTGTATTAGGGTAGACTACTTCTGGAGAGTTTGGAGGAACTCCCCAGTAAAGCTGGCCTAACCGAGAGAAAAGTCAAGGCCCCTCTCTTTATGACCTCGCTGGGCACAGGAGACATCCGTGTGGAGTGCAGTGATGTGAACTGAAATGGTCTCAATGTGGCACTTGGCACACTTTACTAAACACAAATACAACCCCACCATGAGTAAACTTTAAAGTGAACATTAAAGATTCTTGTGATACAATCATTTTTTGAAAAGTGTACTTTATCTTTTTAATAAAATAGTATGGGTTGGGAATAAGACATTTTACCAAATGTACAAATATGATAATTTCATCTAATAGGATGGGAAAATCACTGCTCATCATTACTCATAAATGTATGGTTTATGGTTTTTTAAATGTAATTTACATGTTCAAAACGGACAAATATAGAAAAGTATAAAAACAATAAAACAAAAATGTTCATGATTACACCACCCAGAAACAAGTGTTAATATTTAGAGTAAGTTTTCTTACATTTTCTACATTTTATTAAAATTCTCTTGTGGGCACTTAAGAGTGGGGCATGGTGCTAAAACCCTTTATGTATATCTTCTCTTTGTCGTTAATACTTATAACAGCCTTTGAGGCAGGCACTTACTGTATCAGCACCATGGAGGAAACACGGGAAAAAAGTATGTAACTAACTTTCCCCCAGATCGTAAAGTTTAGTGAAAGGAAGTGCTAGGATTTGAACCCAGGCAGAATGAGTCACATTCCCCCTTCCCCACCTGCCTACAACTGCCCCACACCTCCTGCTTTTTATCTTTTTTTAATGTTCCAAGTTATAAAATGTACTCTTAGCTCCCTAACCCCAAGACACAAAGTCACAGATATGAGGCTAGGGATTTAATTTTTCTAATAAATGATTGCATTAATCTTTTAGAGAAAGCAATCTTATTCTGAGTGTACACATTAAGAAACTTTTGTTTCAGTGAGATTAATGGACTTAACCAGATCATATTACTGCTTAGCAGTGAAGCCAAGTTTTGAAACATGGTCTTCCCTGAAAGACTGAGGTGAAGGTACCTTATCTAGACCACTGATGCCAGAGGAACACACATGGGATACCTGGGAGAGGGAGGTGGATTTGGGTGGGAAGTTTGCCTATTGGGACATAATGTGATCCAGCAGTTACTGAATTGCAGTGGCTTCTAGGCAATCCCTCCAAGGGTGAATGGGGTGAAGAGGGATTTGAGGGGCAATGAGGAAATAAGTCACATTATGCAGCTTTCAATCCTACAAGGGAGTGGGGCAAGAAATGAGTCTTTAATAAGACCAGAAGTCCTTCAAACTTCAGAAGTCTAGGAAAGATTTTGTCAAAACCAGAATCCTTTCTGGGTAAAGACATGTAATAAAGGGAACACATGTGTGACATCACCCTCTAAAGAAGTACATGGAGTTATATTTGGGTGAGGGAATTACAGTCTGGACTGAGAGCTAGGATTCCCAACACTTAATGGCATAATTTTTTTTTTCTTTTAATGGGAGTGGGGCTAGGGCAAAGGGTGAAGGAAAGAGAGTCTTAAGGGGACTCTGCCCTGAGCACAGAGCCCAACATGGGGCTTGATCTCATGACCCTGAGATCATGACCTGAGCCAAAATCAAGAGTTGGATGCTTAACAGACTGAACCACCCAGGTGCCCCTTAATGGCATAACTTAATAGGTAGAAGCAGGTGCTAAAAATGCTCAGGAAGCCTTGTATGCTCAGAAGGAATCCTTCCCTGGTTTAGTAGACTTACTGTGAAATCTCCCACGGCAGAGACATTTCTTCAATAACTCAGGCAGGGGCTTTGATGCCACCATTTACCCAGAGCCAAAGTATCTATTTAGAAATTTTAAAAATGTTTAAAAAATTGAACTTCCTTCTCACCCCAAAGTTCTCCACAGAATTAAAACAAAAAAATGCCTTTAAATTTAAAATAATGGGGATATCCAGAATTTTCCATTTCTGGTGAAGGGCCACAGCTGTCACTCCTGCCATGACAGGGTGCTGGTCATTTTCCCTAATGTCCTATTGCTGTTCTCACTGCTCCCTTGCAGCAACTGTAACTCCTGTATACTTCTTTCAGTCAAACCCAGAGGTCACTGAGCGGGCAGTCCCAGACCTTCCACTTAACTCCCTGTGTTTGTGTTCACTTTTCCTCTCTGCTATGAGAGACAAAGCTCCCCCAAGCTCATAAACACAGGCACAATATCCATGCCACAGAGGAGTGAACCTCTGGAGAAAGAGAAAGACCATGTCATGAAAGATGAGGAGCTGACCCCAGCAAGTCACATGGGCAGGGGCTGTGCAGTTCCTATGCTGTCCCAGAGGCAGCCAGACCTGAAGGAAGAGGCTTTCCAGCATGCAGCAGTGTTAATCCATGATATTTGACTGCCTCAGCATGAGGCATCTGAAGGGACCATTCAATAACTTTCTTATATTTTAACACAGGGCACAAATAAAAGGTTGGAGGGCTTGTCAAATACCCAAAAGGCTCACCTACAAGGTGCTGGGAAAGTTTATTCATGGAAAGGAGTCTGCAAATCCTTGATATGCATCTTGTATGACAGTGTGGTGAAGTTCAGAATATTATGGCTGGGAAAGGATTCCTAATTTGTCATAACATGGGGTTTTTATCTGTTCTGCCCACTGGAAACACATTTTTCTTTCTTTCTCTTCTTTTTTTTTTTTTGTTTTTACAAATGACACACACATATTTCATTGTAATCAACTTCATTTTATTAATGGCATGGAGGACCAAAAGGGACTTTGTAAACTTAATATAAAATACAATGCCACCTGATCTATTCTGACAGAGGAAAATGACATTTTTAGCATCATTATTAAATTGGGAAAATGTGTTTCAAATAAACATGTTATGCAGTTTAGTATTTCCTCTGCTTGAAAAGCCTTCTATAGCCCCTCCACCTTGAGTTTTCACCTGATCAACTCACAAACACCACTTCTACTGGGAATACTCTCGTAGCCTTCAAAGCACAGCTATGTTCTCCCAGTATTACAGTTCACAAAACATATGCATGCTATTTATAAATATATTTATTCTGTCTCTCTCTCCCTGGATTATTACATACTTAAAAACTCTATTTGTCATTTTTACCATTTCCTTGATGCTTAACATAGGGACTGACATACATATGTGTTTTATTTATTTATTTATTTATTTATTTATTTATTTGACAGACAGAGGTCACAAGTAGGCAGAGAGAGCGAGAGGGAAGCAGGCTCCCCGCTGAGCAGAGAGCCCGATGCGGGGCTCGATCCCAGGACCCTGGGATCATGACCCGAGCCGAAGGCAGAGGCTTAACCCACTGAGCCACCCAGGTGCCCCTACATATGTGTTTGATAAATATTTGTTATATGAGTTAAGAAACTCAAAACTTACAATTATAGGAGACCTACTACATGACACAGTGAAAACAAAACCAAACACAGAAAATAATGATCAACCACTCAGAAGTAGAGGAAATAGGGACAAGTTGAATTTAGTGAGAAATTTTTCAGTAAAATAGGGTAAACAAGAATTTTTTTGATAGTTCTCTGAATACACTAAGAAATTGGGCCAATATCTAACAGGATTTTATATATCTATTTGATTTGTGTCGATATGTAATTGACATACACTATTCTATTAGTTTCAGGTGAACAACATAATGATTTGATATATTTGAAATGATTACCACAATAAGTTTAGTTAACATCCATCACCACACATTGTTCATTTCTTTTTCTTGTGATGAGAACTTTTGGGGGGATTTGTTTTTTACAATTTTTTATTATTGAATTATAGTTGACATACAATGATATATTAGTTTTAGGTGTACAACACGGTGATCTGACAATTCTATGCAATATGCAGTGTTCACCATGATAACTACAATATAGGGAATATAGCCAATAACATTGTAATAACATTCTATGGTGACAGATGGTGATTACACTTATTATGATGATGGGGACTTTTAAAATCTCATGAGCACTGGGTGTTACACACAACTAATGAATCATTGAACACTACATCAAAAACTAATGATGTACTATATGTTGTCTAATTGAAATTTATAAAAAATAAAATTAAAAAATAAAAAATAAAAATATCTGCTTTTTTAGAAACTTTCATATATGCAATATTGTATTGTTAACTAGTCACCAAGGTGCACATTACATCCCCAAGACTTATAACTGGAAGTATGTACCTTTTGACCACCCTTACCCATCACACCCCACCCCCAACCACCATCTCTGACAACCATTAATTCCCCATGTTGCACTGGCGTGATTTCCTTCTTTTTTAAGGCTGAATTATATATATATATATATTTCTTTGTCTGCTGATGAACATTTAGTTTTGGCTATTGTAAACAATGTTGCAACGAACATGAGGTTGCAGATTTATTTTCAATGTAGTGATTTTTTTTTCCTTTTGATAAATGTCCAGAGGTGGATTTGCTGGATAACACAATAGTTCT
The DNA here is from genome assembly GCF_963455335.1 of Martes martes. Taxonomy (NCBI): domain Eukaryota; kingdom Metazoa; phylum Chordata; class Mammalia; order Carnivora; family Mustelidae; genus Martes; species Martes martes. The sequence goes on along the minus strand of NC_137894.1, from coordinate 21,902,267 downwards.
ATTTTTAATTTTTTGAGAAACCTCCATACTACTGCATTGACTTATATTCCCACAACAGTGCACAAGTGTTCTCTTTTCTCCACATCCTCACCAATGTTAATAAACATTTCCTGTTTGTTTGTTTTTTAACAATAGACTTTCTAACTGTTGTGAGGTAGGTTTTTTGATGTTGTTTTTTGGTTTTTGTTCTTGTTGTTGTATTTTTAAGGAGAAATAGTGGAAACAAATAACTTCTTACTAGCTAGATGAGCCAAGGACACAAACGGGTTAGTGTTCCAGAGAGTAAGTGCAAAAATGAAAAGAAGAAGACATCCATCCAAACTTCTTAAATCAAGATACCATTGTTTATGCTAATTGATCAGATATAATAAAAGTCAATATTGCACACAAGAAAGAGTGAGTAGAAATTGCATTTTTATATCCTGCTATAGTTGCATAAATAACAATGTCTTCTTATTTTATGCATTAATTTGGAATATCTACTGAGCACCTCATATGTTGCAGATGCTGTGCTAGGAGTTAGGGATGCAATAGTGAACAGACTAGATATTGTCCTGTGCTCTCAGAGCATTCAGTCTATTGAAAGGAACAGATGGATACACTTCAGTGCAGTGAGTGCCACTCTAAGAGAAGTATGGAGGCTAAAGAGGCCCAAACAGGTGCACCCAACTCAGACTTTCCCAGACAAATGGCAATTAAATTTGCATCTTAGGAAGAGAAGGAATTAGCCACATGAAAATGGTGTGGGGAAGGTAACACGGGAGGAGGGTTTCTTTGTGACCAGGGAGTTGCTGTGTGAATACACACATACACACACACACACACACACACACACGTAAGACTATAAAAAGTTGTGGAGAATCCATTAAAAAGGAGATGGGAAATAAGTTTCAAAACTTATTTTGCTGGAGACTAGAATATTAGATAAAGAGAAGAAAACTGTCACACTAGAGATAGTCAATGTCCTCAAAGACCTGAGTAATTTCCGTCATAAAAAGGCCCAACAATTTGAGAAAGAACTGTGCAGAAAGATGTCCTTTCTTAGATCAGCATCTTCTCTTGGTTTTCTGATTACCAGTCAGGAGTTGAAAACATCCCTCCTCATCTCTTAGTTTGCTCCATTATTTTGTGTTTCACCTACTAAGCAGTTTGGAGCCCTTAACATGTTATAAAAGAGTTCCATGTATTATCTTATTAGCAACCTATTATATATGTGTGTGTGTACACACACACACACACACACACCTTTGGTACTTACTTAAGATTATATTTATTTATTGAGAGAGAGAGATTACATGAGCTGGGGTAGGGGCATAAGGGAGAGGGACAAGTGGACTCCCCACTGAACATGGAGATGGACACAAGCTCTATCCCAGGGCCCTTAGATCATGACCTGAGCCAAAGTCAGACACTTAACCAACTGAGCCACCCAGGAGCTCCTGGCTTTTGTTATTTGATGTATAAATTTAAAAGGCTTAATCTCCTCTTCCAATTCCCCCCAATTCAATTTTCCTTTCCTTCTCCTAATGTCCTCCATGTTATTCCTTATGCTCCAGAAGTAAGTGAAAATATGACAACTGACTCTCTCTGCTTGATTTATTTCACTCAGCGTAATCTCCTCATGTCCCATCCACGTAGACACAAAAGTTGGGTATTCATCCTTTCTGATGGAGGCGTAATACTCCATTGTATATATGGACCATATCTTCTTTATTCATTCATCTGTTGAAGGCATCTTGGCTCTTTCCACAATTTGGCAATTATGGCCATTGCTGCTACAAACATTGGGGTACACATGGTCCTTATTTCCACTACATCTGTATCTTTGGGGTAAATACCCAGTAGTGCAATGGCAGGGTCATAGGGTAGCTCTATTTTTAATTTTGTAAGGAATCTCCACTCTGTTTTCCAAAGTGGGGAGGGGAGAAAGTGGGGGTACAGGTGAGCCTGGTGGTGGGTAGTAAGGAGGGCATGTATTGCATGGAGCACTGGGTGTGGTGCATAAACAATGAATCTTGGAACAATGAAAAAATAAAATTAAACTAAAAAAAGTATAATCTTTCCAAAAAATTCATTTGGTCTTTTTAAAAATGTATTATTTTTTACCTCTTATTATTATTTTTATTATGTTATGTTAGTCACTATACAGTACATCATTAGTATTTGATGTAGTCTTCCAAGATTCATAATTTACGTATAACAACCAGTACTCCTTCCGCTACTGGGTATTTGCCCCAAAGATGCAGATGTAGTGAAAAGAAGGGAATATGTGCCCCAATGTTCATAGCAGCAATGCCCACAATGGCCAAACTGTGGAAAGAGCTGAGATGCTCTTCAACAGACAAATGGATAAAGATGTGGTCCATATATACAATGGAATATTACTCAGCCATCAGAAAGGATGAATATCTAACTTTTGCATCAACATGGATGGGTTTGGATATTATCCTGAGTGGAATAAGTCAAGCACAGAAAGTTATCATATGGTTTCGCTTATTTGTGGAATATAAGGAATAGCATGGAGAACATTAGAAGGAAGGGGAAAATGAAGGGTGGGAATTCAGAGGGGGAGATGAACCATGAGAGACTGTGGACTCTGGGAAAATTATTTAAATTATAGTTAGTTAACATACAGTACAATGTTGGATTCAGGAATAGAACTCAGTGATTGATCACTTTTGTATAACACCCAGTTCCTATCTTAATACCCATCACCCATCTAGCTCAGTGCTCACGCACCTCCCTCCATCAGCCCTCATTATTTTCTCTATGTTTAAGAGTCCCTTGTGGTCTGTTTCCATCTCTCTCTCTTTTTTTTTCTATTTCCCCCTTCCCATGTGTTCATATGCTAAGTGAAATAAGGCAAGCAGTGAAAGACAATTAACATATGGTTTCATTCACATGGGGAGCATAAGGAATAGCATCGTGGACCATAGGGGAAGGGAGGGAAAACTGAATGGGAAGAAATCAGAGATGGAAGCAAACAGTGAGAGACTCTGGACTCCAGGAACTAAACTGAGGATTACAGAAGGGAGGGGGTGGGGGGATGGGTTAACCGGGTGATGGGTATTAAATGAGGGTATGTGTGGTGGTGAGCACTGGGTGCTATGCACAACTAATGAATTGTTAAACACTACGTCAAAAAGAAATGATGTACTATATGTTGCCTAAATGGACATAATAATTTAATAAATGTTCAAACAACAAAAAAGAAAAACAAAACTGGAGACTTCACAATTCCAGATTCCAAGCTATATACAAAGCTGTAATCATCAAAGCAGCATGGTACTGGCACGAAAACAGACACATAGATAAATAGAACAGAATAGAAAACCCAGAAATGGTTCAAGTATATGGTCAACTAATTTTGACAAATCAGGAAAGAATATCTAATTTTAAAAAAAGCAGTATCCTCAATAAATTTATTTCCTTATATATTTACTTAATACTTAATAGAGACCTCTGAACAACTATATAGCCATATTGTATTGGGCAGTGAGTACATTTTAATGAATTAGACAAAAAATAACCCAGGCACCAAGAGTTCACATGTAAACACATAGAGCTGATAGAGTACAATGTAAAGGTAAACAAATGAACCATTAAATACAAATTATATTAGGATAAGATAATGAAGCAAAGGACTTATTTAGAGGGATGAAGAATGGTGGACGTGATTGGCTAAAATAAAGTGGTCAGGAAAGGCTTTTCTGACCAGGTGAAATTTAAGCTGATAATCGAAGGATTATGAAAGCTCTGAGGGAACATGATCCCAGGCAGAAAAACAACATATATGAAGTACCAGAGTTAATTATATGGATTTTATGGTTGCCTTTGCCAGCAGACATAACATAATATGATGAAATGACCAACATGCAATACCCAACACTCTTTTCCAGCCTGTCTGTGTAACCAACGCAGCGCAAATTTACTTTTTTTTTTTTTTTTTTTTTTTTTTAAAGATTTTATTTATTTATTTGACAGAGAGAGATCACAAGTAGGCAGAGAGGCAGGCAGAGAGAGAGAGAGGAGGAAGCAGACTCCCTGCTGAGCAGAGAGCCCGATGCGGGGCTCGATCCCAGGACCCTGAGACCATGACCTGAGCTGAAGGCAGAGGCTTAACCCACTGAGCCACCCAGGCGCCCCGCAAATTTACTTTTTATTTTACAGACTTCCAGTTATGTTCCAGTCAAGCTATGTAAGGAAAAGCCCACTTGTGCTCTGTGTTCCTATATCCTTTTACTACTCTTTCTAAGAACTTACAAAGAATATGAAGATCTATTATGGACTTCAGTAATGACAGGTATGAACACAGCTACAATAATCACAGAGATATGGAGTCTGACATCTCCAAACCACTAAACAAATATCAATAGCCTCGTACTTATCACTGAATTTTTCCCAGCTTTACTCTCTTAGCAACTTTCAAGTATTATTAACCAGAACACCATGTTACATTAGATCCCCAAACTTATTAATCTTATAACTGGAAGTTTGTAAGCTTTCACTAACGTCTCTTGATAATTCCTCACACCCACTCCAACCTCTGGTAAAATCACCATTCTGCTTTCTGTTTCCATGAGTCTGATTTTTTTCCACCTATAAATCATATAGAATATTTTTCTTTCTTTGTCTGACTTATTTCACTTAGCATAATGCTCCTAGGTTTCATCCATGTTGCAAATGGGAGGACATCCTTCTTTCTTATTGCCAAATAATGTGTGTGTGTGTGTGTGTGTGTGTGTGTGTGTGTGTGTGTGTGTGTGTCTGTATCTTATTTATTCATTCACTCACTGACGGACACTTGAGTTGCTTCCATTTCTTTGGTACTGTGAATAATGCTGCAATAAACATGGAAGTGCAGATATCTCTTCGATCTCTTTTCCATTTCCTTTGCATATATACTCCGAAGTGGAATTGCTGAATCCTATGGTAGTTCTTTTTTTTTTTTAAATTTTTTTGAGAACACTTATTTGTTGGAGTGTATAATAAACCTGTATTTGTTTAAGCTACAGCCTTGCAGTTTTGAGGGGTTTGTTTGTTTGATTGTTTTTGTTTGTTTATTTGTTTTTGCTTGTTTGTTGTGCTCCATGCAGCTTAAAACATTCCTAACTGGTATAAATTTCAGGCATTTTTTCTCCCTCATGACCCATTGTGTGTTTGGTACTAGTATTGTGTAATACTGTTGGGAGCTGATTAGGTTATGACCAGCAGAGTAACCCTGTATCCTTGCTATAGTGCTTAGACGAGGTATGGGAAATTAATTCAGCCCTAGGTAATCAGAACATGCAGATTAGAGCTTCACTTAGATCTTAGCAGTTGCCATATTAATAGGGCTAGATATTTTGGCCCTGAAGTTTGCATCTTTTTTTTTCTTTTCAGTTATCTCAGAAAACGTGTATTTATTTTTTTTTAATTTTTTTTTTTTTTAGGATTTTATTTATTTATTTGACAGAGAGAGATCACAAGCAGATGAAGAGGCAGGCAGAGAGAGAGGAGGAAGCAGGCTCCCTGCTGAGCAGAGAGCCCGATGCGGGGCTCGATCCCAGGACCCTGGGATCATGACCTGAGCCGAAGGCAGAGGCTTTAACCCACTGAGCCACCCAGGTGCCCCAGAAAACGTGTATTTAAATTGGCTTATTGTTTTTAAGTCAGCATTGTTATTGAATTAAGAAGTCATGCTAATAATGGTAATGCACATTAATTCTGGGGGATAAAAAAGAAAAGTATATAATTGGGTAGTGGAGCACCAGGCTAACCTTTTTAGGCAATGATAAGCAATCAAATTGTATCGAAGTGCAAACAAATCACTAATGAGTTTGAGACTGTTTTGATAGACATTATACTTTTAAAATATTGCTTTAATTATAATGTTCAGAAAAGGAAAGGATCAAGATTAGGAGTCTGTAAAGATAGAGTGTGTGTATTTTGAACTGAATTGAGGAACGGAGAATGGGTAGGTAAGGGAGCTACAGGAATGAGTACTGACTCTCATGTTTCTAGCTTGAACATGAGGTGAATGGTAGTGTTATTCAATGAGATAGGGAAGAGGAAGGAAAGAAAAGACTTGGGATAAAACTCATAAAAAGTTTATATATGAAGACTCTATAGAAAATCCCAAGAAAGCTATTAAATAGAAAATTAATGAAGATGCTTAATGTAAGAGAATGAATAGTGCTGCATTAAAACAATCCATTTATCCAAAGAGAAAGTATAAGAGTAAATGTGTGTTCATGATTTTATTCTGAGAAACTGAAACATTTCCACATCTAGTATTGAAGAAAGGATTGGTGAAGTGACTCAAATGAGTAGTTTGATGAGAGAAAAATAAAGTAGGAGAGTGTTGGGTCATAGAAATTAAAACAGCAGCTGGAGGAATTGGCAAATGACATCAAATGCTTTGAGATCCCATAAACATTTTTAGGAGGGACTGCATTTGTGGGATCCTTGCATATTCAGAGATGAGATAAAATAGATTTTGTTCAGAGGAATATAAAGTGTTGTGCATTAGCTTGGGTGACAGATAATGGTGATCTTAACCAGCAAGTAAGTAGTAAGGATGGAGATTAATGGTAAAAAAATGAAAAATATTTGGAGATAAAGTTGACTAAAATGGAGATTGATGAAATGCTAGAAATAAGGATAGGGAAAGGTCAAGGAGTATGACCAGGTTTCTGGCATGTACAACGGTTTGAGCAATGCCTGTTATGGAGTTTGGGAGCAAAGAAAATGCAGGTTTCTGTAGGAAGATGCTGAGTACAGTTTTAGACATGTTGAGTTTGATGTGAATGTGAGATATCCAAACAAAGACAATTTGATCGGAGAGAAATTTACAAGAGAAGAAATGAAGATGTAGTTCAGAATTTCACAAACCCATGAACAGGAGCGCTTAGGGGAAGTTCATGGACTTGGAAAGGTAACCTGTGCTTTGCATGAGCATTTCAGGCAGGATACATGCTATTCAGTTTACTTCCAGACAGTAACATAGCTATCCTCAGGCTTATGTTTTATTCTAGTTCCCCAAAGCATAGGAGTTTGAGAACCTTGTAGAAGACAGAAGAAGAACAGGGTACAGCATGGAAGAGAAAAAAAATGTCAAACAAGCAAAGAGGAACAGCAGACAGATTAGGAATAAAGGAAGACCTAGAGAATGGCTTTAAAGATGACGGTGGGGGGGCACCTTGGTGGATCAGTGGGTTGAGCATTGTATTCCTGATTTCAGCTCAGGTCATGATCTCAGGGTTGTGAGATGAGGCCCTGCATAGGGCTCCACACTCAGCATGAAGTCTCCTTGTCCCTCTCCCTCTGCTCTCCCCACTCTCAAATAAATAAATAATAAATAAAAAAATAACACCTTAAAAAAAAAAGATCCCAAGGGAAGGGGGATATGATCAATAGTGTTTGGTTTAGTTGAGATGTAAAATAATAAAATAATTGTTGATGTCCATTCAATCCTACTAATGAGTAGGTCATTTTCCTCTAACTAAGAGCAATTTTAATGGAATAAGTATTAACAGAAGACAGACTTCAGTGATTTAAGAACTGAGGAGCCTGTGAGTGTAAACAACTTGAACATATTCAACTGGAGAGAAGCTAGTGTTGAGGGAGTAGTGAGATCTAAAGCTTAAGTAGTAGCATTAAACAGAATTAGGAATGTATTCTCTGTAGGGATGAGATAGAAAGTAAAAAAACTGATTAGATGTATGCACATTTGTGTTTGTGACAGGAATTTGATGTGCTCTATTTTCTAAAAGGAGTGGCAGGGAATGTAATTCTTTAAGACAGAGAAGGTAAGTGAAGAGAGAGCAAGATCCAGAACTGCCCTAGAGAATGGAGAAGCCTGAGGTATTTCTAGGAGCATCTGTCCTGGCGGACTCCAGCAGATATTAGCATATTTAATTTACCAACATAAATATTAAAGATACAGTACTTCTAAGTTTCTTATTTATTCCAGAGATGCAAGGTTGATTGAATATTAAAAAATCAATAATCGTAATTAACCGTATTAGCAGTCATAAGAAAAATAACATGATCACATCAACTCATGCAGAAAAAGCATTTGACAGGGGTGCCTGAGTGTACCAGTCATTTATGCATCCAACTCTTGATTTCAGCTGGGATCATGATCTTAGGGTCCTGGAATCCTGCCCTGAGTTGGGCTTCCTGTTCAGCAGGGAGTCTGCTTCACTCTCTCTTCCTCTGCCCCTCCCCCTTTTCTCTCTCAAGTAAATAAGAAAATAGATAGATGATAAATATATGATAGATAGATAGATAATAAATAAATAACACAGAGAACATAGAATGAAGGAGAGGAGAAGTGAGTTGGGGGAAACTGGAGGGGGAGATGAACCATGAGAGACTGTGGACTCAGAAAAGGGCTGAGGGTTTTGGAGGGGAGGGGGATGAGGGGTTGGGAGGATCTGGTGGTGGGTATTAAAGAGGGCATGTATTGCATGGAGTACTGGCTGTGGTGCATAAACAATGAATCTTGGAACACTAGAAAAATTAAATTAATTCTAAAAAACAATAAAATAGAAATAAAAATAAAAAATGAAAAAAAAGGGGGTGCGGGGGGTCCCTGGATGGCTCAGTTGGTTAAGTGACTGCCTTCAGCTCAAATCATGATTCTGGAGTCCCAGGATCAAGTCCTGCATCGGGCTCCCTGCTCAGTGGGGAGTCAGTTTCTCCCTCTGTCCCTCCCCTACCTCATGCTCTCATTCTCTCGCTCTCTCTCATTATCTCTCTCAAACAAATAAATAAAAATAAAATGTTTTAAAAATGAAAAAAATTGACAAAATTCAACTCCCATTTGTGATAATTTTCAGCAAAGTAACCATAGAAAGGAAATCATCAACCCGATAGAGAGCATCTAACACACACACACACACATACCCCTTATCTACAGTTAATGTTACTTAATGTTCAATGACAAAAGACTGAATGCTTCCCTCAAAGATTGGTTATATGGGTCAGATGTGCACTCTTACTACTCCTTGTCAACTTGGTAGTGAAAGTCCTACCCAGCTGAATATAATGAGAAAAGAAAGCAAATGATTACAAATTGACTATGAAGATATAAAGGTATTCCTATTTGCAAATTGTGTAATTGACAACAAAATATATAAAATAACCTACAGAAAAACAAAACCAAAATTTAAAAAAAAAAGTCTTCCAGAACTAATAGGTGATTTTAGTAAGGTCACAAGACACAAGATGAACACACACAATTATATTTCTAAATACTATCTATTAATAATTAGAAACTGACATTCAGAACTCAGTGCATTTACAAGAGATCAAAAATAGATGTAAATTTGCCACAAGGTGTATAGGATCTGTACCAACATAACAGTATGGAGTTTCCTCAAAAAGTTAAAAACAGAACCACCCTATGATCCAGTGATTGGGCTACTAGGTATTTGCCCCCCCAAAATGCAAAAATACTAATCCAAAGGGATACATGCACCCTGATATTTATAGCACCATCATTGAAAATAGCTAAACTATGGAAACAACCCAAACATCCATTGAATTTATCCATGAATGGATAAGGAAGAAGATAATGGAATGTTCCTAAGCCATAAAAAATAATGAAATCTTGTAATTTCCAATGGCATGGATGAAACTAGAGGGTATCATGACAAGAAAAGTAAGTCAATGAGAGGCAAATACCATATAATTTAACTTATATGTAGAATTTTAGAAGCAAAACAAAGAAACAAAATGGGGAAAAAAAGAGTGACAAATGAAGAAACAGACTACTTTTGAGGTTTCTTTGTTTTTGTTTTGTTTTGTTTTAAATAGATTTTATTTTTTAGAGAAGTTGTAGGTTCAAAGATAACTTGAATGGAAAGAATGGAGATTTCTCATATATACCCTGTCACCCACACCTGCATGGGTTTGTCCATTGTCAACACCCCCCACCAAAATGGGCCATTTGTTTTAATTGATGAAGTTGCACTGACACATCATCATCATCCAGTATCCATAGTTTCCTTACAGGTCGCTCATGGTGGTGTATATTCTGTGGATTTCAGACAAATTTATAATGACATGTAGCTACCATTATAGTGTAGTTTCAATTCCCTAAAGGCACTAAATATTTTTCTAATATTTTTTTAAAAAATTTTTAAATTTTATTTTTTATTAACATAATATATTATTTGTTTCAGGGGTAAAAGTCTGTGATTCATCAGTCTTACACAATTCACAGTACTCACCATAGCACATAACCTCCCCAATGCCCAACACCCAGACACCACATCCCTCCCACCCCCTGACTCTAGCAACCCACAGGCTGTTTCTTGAGATTAAGAGTCTCTATGGTTTACCTCCTTCTCTGGTTTTGTCTTGTTCCATTTTTCCCTCACTTCCTCTATGATCTTCAGTCTTGTTTTCCAAATTCCTCATATCAGTGAGGTCATGTGAAAATTGTCTTTCTGTGATTTACTAATTTCACTTAGCATAATGTCCTCTAATTGCATCCACATTGTTGTAAATGGCAAGATTTCATTTTTTGATGGCTGCATAATATTCACATCTTCTTTATCCATTCATCTACTGATGGAGATCTAGGCTCTTTCCATAGTTTGGCTATTGTGGATATTGTTGCTATAAACATTAGGGTGCATGTGTCCCTTTGGATCACTACATTTGTAACTTTAGGGTAAATGGCTACTAGTGCAATTGCTAGGTCATAGGGTAGCTCTATCTTCAACTTTTTGAGGCACCACCCACTGTTTTCCAGAGTGGCCGCACCAGCTTGCATTCCCACCAACAGTGTACGAGGGTTCTCCTTTCTCCATATTCACACCAACATCCGCCCTTTCCTGACTTGTTAATTTTAGCCTTTCTGACTGGTGTGAGGTGGTATCTCCTTGAGGTTTTGATTTGTATTTCCCTGGTGCCTAGTGACGTTGACCACTTTTTCATGTGTGTCTGTTGGCCATTTGGATGTCTTCTTTGCAGAAATGTCTGTTCACATCTTCTGTCCATTTCTTGATTGGATTATTTGTTCCTTAGGTGTTGAGTTTGATAAATTCTTTATAGATTTTGGATACTAGCCCTTTATCTGATATGTCATTTGCAAATATCTTCTCCCATTCTGTATGTCACCTTTTTGTTTTGTTGACTATTTCCTTTGCTGTGCAAAAGCTTTTGATCTTGATAAAATCCCAATAGTTCATTTTTGCCCTTGCTTCCTTTGCCTTTGGTGATGTTTCTAGAAAGAAGTTGTTGTGGCTGAGGTTGAAAAGGTTGCTACCTGGATTCTTAAGGATTTAGATGGATTCCTGCCTCACATTGAGGTCTTCCATCCACTTTGAGTGTATTTTTGTGTGTGGTGTAAGGAAATTGTCCAGTTTCATTCTTCTGCATGTGGCTGTCCAATTTTACAACACCATTTGTTGAAGAGACTATCTTTTTTTTTCCATTGGACATTCTTTCCTGCTTTATCAAAGTTTAGCTGAACATAGAGTTGAGGGTCTATTTCTAGGGTCCCTAGACAGGGACATTCTGTTCCACTGATCTAGTATTGGGTTTTGTGCCAGTACCATACTGTCTTGATGATTACAGCTTTGTAACAGAGCTTAAAGTCTGGAATTGTGATGCTACCAGCTTTGGTTTTCAACATTCTTCTTGCTATTTGGGGTCTTTTCTGGTTCCATACAAATTTTAGGATTATTTGTTCCATTTCTTTTTTTTTTTCATTTAACTTTATTTTTTCAGTGTTCCAAGATTCATTGTGCATAAACACACATTTCATTGACAAAATGTGATGGTATTTATCAAATAGGGATTGCATTAAATGTGTAGATTGTTCTAGGTAGCATAGACATTTTCATAATATTTGTTCTTCTAATCCATGAGCGTGGAACTTTTTTTTTTTTATTTCTTTGTGTCTTCCTCAATTTCTTTTTTGAGTATTCTATAGTTTTCTGAGTACAGATTCTTTGCCTCTTTGGTAAGATTTATTCCTAGGTATCTTACGGTTTTGGGTGCAACTGTAAATGTAATCAAGTCCTTAATTTCTCTTTCTTCTGTCTTGTTGTTGGTGTGTAGATATGCAACCAATTTCTGTGCACGGATTTTTATATACTGGTGCTTTACTGAATTCCTTTATCAGTTTTACCAGTTTTGGAGTGGAGTATTTTGGGTTTTCCATGTAAAGTAACATATCATCTGTAAGGTGTGAGAGTTTGACTATTTTTTATGGCATTTATTTATTTATTTATTTATTTATTGTCTGATTGCTGAAGGTAGGACTTCTAGTACTATGTTGAAAAGCAGTGGTGATAGTGGACATCCCTGTTGTGTTCCTGGCCTTAAGGGAAAAGCTGTCAGTTTTTTCCCATGTGAATGATATTTGCTGTGGGTTTTTCATCTATGGAATGTATGATATTGAGGTATGTACAGTCTATTCCTACACCTTGAATAGTTTAAATCAAGAAATGATGCTGTACTTTATCAAACGCGTTTTTTGCATCTGTTGAGAGTATCATATGTTTCCTATTTTTTATTAATCACACTGACTGATTTGCAGACATTGAAACAGTCTTACTGTCCAGGAATAAATCCCAGTTGGTCATGGTAAATAATCCTTTTAATGTACTGTCAGATCCAATTGGCTAGTATGTTAGTGAGAATTTTTGCATCCATATTCATCAGGGATATTGGTTGTAATTCTTTTTGATGGGTTCTTCATCTGGTTTGGGGATCAAGGTAATGCTGGCTTTGTAATAGATGTTTGGAAATTTTCCTTCCATTTCTATTTTTTTGAAACAGTTTCAGAAGAATAGGTATTAATTCTTCTTTAAATGTTTGATAGACTTCCCCTGGGAAGCCATTTGTCCCTAGGCTCTGGTTCGTTGAGAGGTTTTGATTACTGCTTCAATTTCCTTACTGGTTATGGGTCTGTTCAAGTTTTCTATTTCTTCCTAGTTCAGTTTTTGGTAGTTTAAAAGTTTCTAAAGGCACATTAAGCATCCACCTTCGGCTGAGGTCATGATCCTAGGGTTCCAGGATCAAGCGCCACATTGGGCTCCTTGCTCAGCGTGCAGTCTGCTTCTCCCTCTCCTTCTGCCTGCTGTCCCCCCTGTTTGTGTGGTGTCTTTCTCTCTTTCTCTCTCTGCCAAATAAATAAATAACTATTTTTTTCTAAAAGTCTCTAGGAAAACATCCATTTCTTTCAGAATGTCTGGTTTACTGGCATATAGTTGCTCATAATATGTTCTTATAATTGTTTGTATTGCTTGGATGTTGATTGTGATCTCTCCTCTTTCATTCATGATTTTACTAATTTGTGTCTTTTCTCTTTTCTTTTTGATAAGTTTGGCCAGGGGTTTATCAATCTTATTGACTCTTTCAAATAACCAGCTACTAGTATCATTGATCTGTTCTACTGTTCTTTTGGATTCTATTTCATTGATTTCTGCTATCATCTTGATTATTTCTCTTCTCCTGCTGTTTTTAGGCTTTCTTTGCTGTTCTTTCTCCAGCTCCTTTGGGTACAGGGTTAGGTTGTGTGTTTGAGACTTTTCTTGTTTCTTGAAAAAGCCTTGTATTGCTACATGCTTTCCTCTTAGGACCACATTTGCTGCATCCCAGAGATTTTGGGCAGTGTGTTTTCATTTTCATTTGTTTTCGTTATCTTTTAAAATTCTTCTTTAATTTCCTGGTTGACCCATTTATTCTTTTTTTAAGGTTTTATTTATTTATTTATTTGACAGATAGAGATCACAAGTAGGCAGAGAGGCAGGCAGAGAGAGAGGAGGAAGCAGGCTCCCCGCTGAGCAGAGAGCCCGATAAGGGGCTCAATCCCAGGACCCTGAGATCATGACCTGAGCCCAAGGCAGAGGCTTTACCCACTGAGGCCCCCATGTGCCCCCCCCATTCATTCTTTAATAGGATGTTCTTTAGCCTAGATGTATTTGAGTTCTTTCCAACTTTCCTCTTCTGATTGAGTCTGAGTTTCAAAACACTGCGGTCTGAAAATATACAGGGGATTATCTGAATCCTTTGGTACCATTTGAGACATGATTTGTGACCCAGGAAGTGACCTATTCTGGAGAATGTTCCCTGTGTATTAGAGAAGAATATGTATTCTGTTGCCTTGGTATGGGATGTTCCTAATGTATCTGTGGAGTCCATCTGGTCCAGTTTGTCATTTAAAGTCTTTATTTCTTTGCTGATCTTTTGCTTAGATGATCTGCCCATTTCAGTGAGGGAGGTGTTGAAGTTCCATACTGTTATTGTATTATTGTTGATGTGTTTCTTTGACTTTGTTATTAGTTGGCTTATATAATTGGCTGCTCCCATGTTAGGGGCATAAATATTTACAATTGGTAGATCTCCTCATTGCACAGGCCCTTTAAATATGATGTAATTTCCTTCCTCATCTTATTATAGTCTTTGGTTTGAAATCTAATTTTTTCTAATAAAAGGATTGCCACACCCACCTTCTTTTGATATTCATTAGCATGGTAAATGGTTTTCCATCCCCCTACTTTAAATCTGGAGATGTCTTTGGGACTCAAATGAGTCTCTTGCAGACAGCATATTGACGGGTCTTGTGTTTTTGTTTTTGTTTTTAATCCAATCTAATACCCTGTGTCTTTTGATTGGGGCATTTAGTCCATTTACATTTGGGGTAACTATTAAAAGCTATGAATTTAGTGCCATTGTATTCATTGTATTGCCTATAAGGTGACTGTTACTGCATATTGTGTCTTTTCCTTTCTGGTCTAGGTTACTTTTAGGGTCTTTCTTTGCTTAGAGGACCCCTTTCAATATTTCCTGTAGGGCTGGTTGGTGTTCACAAGTTCTTTTAGTTTTTGTTTGTCCTGAAAGCTTTTTATCTCTCCTTTAATTTTCAATGACAGCCTAGCTTGATAAGGTATTTTTGACTGCATATTTTTTCTGATTTAGTGCTCTGAATATATCATGACAGTCCTTTTGGTCTTAAAGGTCTCTGTGGCTATTCTGCCAATCTACTGTTTCTTCCATTTGAGATTACAGACCTCTTGTCCTGAGGTGCTTTCAGGATTTTCTCTTTGTCTCTGAGGCTGGTAAGTTTTACTCTTAGATGACAAGGTGTTGACTTTTTTTTTTTTTAATTTTGAAGGGGGTTCTCTGTGCCTCTGAGATTTGGGTGTCTGTTCCCTTTCCCAAGTTAAGGAAGTACTCTGCCATAATTTGCTCCCATATACTATCTGCTCCCCCCTCTTTCTTCTACCTATTGTATCCCAATTATTCTAATATTGTTTTGCCTTATGGCATCACTTATTCCTTGAATTCTTCCCAGGAGCTGTTTATATCTATTTCTCTCAACTTCTTTATTCTCCATCATTTGGTCTTCCATATCACTAATTCTCCCTTCTGCCTCATTTATCTTAGCAGTTAGAGCCTCCATTTTTTATTGCACCTCATTAATAGTCTTTTTAAAATTTGACTCATTTAGATTTTAGTTCTTTTATTTCCCCAGAAAGGGATTCTCTAGTATCTTCTATGATTTTTTTCAAGCCTAGCTAGTATCTTTATAATCATCATTCTGAACTTTAGTTCTGACTTCTTACAAATGTCTATATTGACTAGGTCCCTGGTAGTTGGTACTGTCTCTTGCTCTTTTTTTTTTTTTTTGAAGTGAGTTTTTCCACTTTGTCATTCTGTCCAGAGAAGAATAGATGCATGAGAGAACAAAATGCTAAAAGGGGAACCACGCCCCAGAAAAATATACACTAAACAAATCAGAACAGACCTGAAACCGGGGGGGGGTAGTGGGGGGAGGAAGAAACTTTAAAAAAATAGGTGGTGACTAGAGCAGAGCCAAACACTAGATTTCGGGTGTATTTTGGTATGTTAGAAGAAACAGCCTCCTAGGGCGCTTGGGTGGCTCAGTGGGTTAAAGCCTCTGCCTTTGGCTCAGGTGATGATACCAGGGTGCTGGGATTGAGCCCCACATTGGGCTTTCTGCTCAGCGGGGAGCCTGCTTCCCCCTCTCTCTCTGCCAGCCCCTCTGCCTACTAGTGATCTCTTTCTCTGTCAAATAAATAAATAAATAAAATTTAAAAAATAAATAAAAATTTAAAAAAGGAAGAAACAGCCTCCCAAAATTTTAAAGGAAGAAAAACTAAATATATATATATATAGATAGATAGATATAGATATAGATATGATGTACCATGACTGTAAAGATGATAATTAAAAAAATATTTTAAAAAAGGAATTACTAAGAAGTTGGTTGAAACAAGAAATAAAAGAATTAAAAATTTAAAAAAAATAGAGAATGTGATCAGGCAGGACACTAGAACAAAGCCATACACTAGATTTAGGATATATTTGGTCTGTTAAAAGAAACTATATCCCAAAATTGTAAAGCAAGAAAAACTTATATATGTACAAAAAATAAGGTTAAATACAATATAGGGAAAGAATATGACTGCAAAAATGAAAGTTGAAAATGATTTTAAAGATGGAAAAAGGAAAATTCAAAAAAATAGAAAAAGAAAAAATATAGAAAATTTAAAAAATTAACTTTGAATGACTAAGAATCATGGCAGGGGAGGAAACATGAATTCTATGTGTATTCTCCTAGTGCTGGAGTTTTGCAGTTCTCAATAATCAGTCAACTTGATCTTGACTAGATGTTCTTGCTGATCTTCTGAGGGAGTGGCCTGTTACTCAAATGTCTCTGCCTGAGGCAGAATTGCACAGCCCTTGTCAGGGGCCAGACTTAGTAATCTGCTTGGGTTTGCTCTCAGTAGCTTTTGTTCCCTGAAAGCTTTCCATACAGCTTTGGGGGTTGAGAATGAAAATGGCAGCCTCCCAATCTATGCCCCCGCAGGAGCTAAGAACTTGGGACCCCACTCCTCAGTAATCCCTCAGAGAAAAGCCATCAATCACTCCTCTCCCTGGTCTCTGGCCACACTCTCTGCTAACCTGTCCTGTGACTGAGTGTTTCTATCTCTGGCACATGACCCTGCTCCAAACGCAGCAGATTCCTGCAGTATGCTCCTGTGCCTCTCCTCCTGGGGGAGGAAGGGGAATCTCCCTGGATCTGCTGCTTGTTGGGTCCCTGTTCAGAGAGCAGTAGCCCAACTGTATCTTGGATCATGGTTTATGGCAACCCCAAGCTGAAAGCCCACTCCTTGGCTCCATTTTTGCAGCCAGTTTCCCTGCTCTGATACCTGGGAGTTCTGCCATACTCAGGTATTCCCAGCCTTCCTGTGACCCCAAGAGTCCCGAGATCACACTGTCCCAGTGAGGGTTCCACCCCCCCACTTAGTCACTGGAGTGATGTCCCTCAGCAGAGCAGACTTCTAAAAGTTTTGATTTTTTGCTTCACTGTTCTATCACTTGTTGGTAGCTGGCTGACAGGGGGCCCCCTCCCCCAGCAGTCTATCTTCCCAAATATCATCTTAGATTCACTCTTCACGTCCTATCTTCCAGAAAGTCGTCACTTATCTGTTCATAAAATTGGTGCTATTTTTTTCTTTGATCTCCTATTGACTTTGTAGATGTTCAAAATGGTTTGAAATTTAGGTCTCCTACTCCTCCACCATCTTGCTCCTCCACCTCGAAGAAATAGACTCTTAACTATAGAGAGCAAACTAATGGTTATTGAAGGGGAGGTGGGGGGATGGGTTAAATAGGTGATGGAAATTAAGGAGTACACTTGTCAGGATGAGCACCAAGTGATGTATGGAAGTGCTGAATCACTATTTTCTGCATCTGAAACTATCATTATATTGTATGTTTAACTAAGTGAATTTAAACAAAAACTTGAAAAAAGAAAAAAAAAAAGAAAGGCATAACACATTATTTAAAAAATCAAAGACCTAAATAAATGTAGAGAAACATTGTGCTCATAAGATCAGAAGACATCATAGTGATCAGATAAAATTATTCCATGGGAAGTGATAAATCCCAGCTTTTGGCTATGAGTAAAAAAAACTGAGGCAGGGAGAATGGAAACACTAAAGAATCTAAATGATAGCCTCCAAATAAGGGCTGA
The DNA here is from genome assembly GCF_963455335.1 of Martes martes. Taxonomy (NCBI): domain Eukaryota; kingdom Metazoa; phylum Chordata; class Mammalia; order Carnivora; family Mustelidae; genus Martes; species Martes martes. The sequence goes on along the minus strand of NC_137894.1, from coordinate 21,884,257 downwards.
ATAAATTTAGTGTAATATATATATATTACACTATATATATACACTATGTAATATATATATTACACTAAATATAATATATTATATCTTCTAATATAATATATTATATATATTATATTCATATATACATATATACATATACAACATATACATATATATGATATATTATATTCAATTAGCCAACATAGTACGTCATTAGTTTCAGAAGTAGTGTTCAGTAATTCATCAGTTGCGTATAACACCAGTGCTCATCATATCATGTGCCCTCCTTAAACTTGTTGTAATCATGAGAAAAAAAATCAGTCTCCATTTGACTTTACTTGTGAATTAAGGGTTCTGCTTTGCATCTATTTTGTGCTAGTTCAATTTTTAACTTTATGAGTACTGTGAACATATTTTTCAAGAATTCAAAGAGGGAAAAATAAGAATAATTGCAATACCAAAGTCAGTGTGCTCCAAACATCACAGAAAAGAAAGATAAATGTTTGTGTCATTTTAATGAAAAAAAGAAAAATGAAGGACACATACAACTAGATTAGAAAGGTAAATAAACAAAATAGAGAGTAACGCATGACATACAGAACATAATTGTAGTTTGATATGGTAGAGAAAATGGTGTGATCTCTATTAGTTTTCTGGTGCTTCTATAACAAAATATCATAGACTGAGTAGCTTAAACATTTTATTGTCTCGGGGTGCCTGGGTGGCTCAGTGGGTTAAAGCCTCTGCCTTCAGATCTGGTCATGATCTCAGGGTCCTGGGATCGAGCCCCACATGGGGCTTTCTGCTCAGCAGGGACCCTGCTTCCCTCTCTCTCTGCCTGCCTCTCTGCCTACTTGTGATCTCTCTCTGTCAAATAAATAAAATCTTAAAAAAAACCAAAACACAACATTTTATTGTCTCAGAGGCTGAACATCTGGAATCAAGCTGTGAGGAGGGTTGCCTCTTTCTGAGGTCCTTGAGGAAAGGTTGTTTCATGCCTTTTCAATGTGTAGATAGAAATCTTCTCCATGTGTTTTCACATCGCCTTCCCTCTGTATAGAGACTATATCTCAGAAGTTGGGAATGAGGTGAACTAGTACTTTCAAATGGATAAAAATCTTTTCTTCTTTTGTTTCCTAAAAAGACTTCAGTAATCAGTTGACAATAGCAGCCACTGAAATACTGTGGATATACCAACTGAAAAACATGCATCTCTGTGCCATTTTCTTGATCACCCTCTGAAACTGAGTTAAATTACATTCCCTGATATGTAAGTAGCAACTAAAATGTCCTTTGGGTTGCGGCGCCTGGGTGGCTCAGTGGGTTAAAGCCTCTCTCCCCTGAGATCAGGGTCCTGGGACCAAGCCCCACATCAGGCTCTCTGGTCCACAGGGAGCCTGCTTCCTCCTCTCTCTCTGCCTGCCTCTCTGCCTACTGGTGATCTCCATCTGTCAAATAAATAAATAACTAATCTTAAAAAAAATGCCCTTTGGGCAAACAAAAAGGGAAATTCTTCCAATTAGGAATGTCTCAGTCCCTTACCTTGTAGAGCTGTTTCTACAAGGTCTTACAACCAATCATGTTTCCTACATTATAACATGTAATGCATTGAATCAAAATAACAACAACAAAAGATGTAATGCACAAACTAGCATACAGTTTTCTGTGAAATATGTAATTAAGCCACAGAGATTATTGATATCTTGTTGAAATCCAAACTAGACTTTACTCATCTGTCTGCATATTTGGCAGACAGTGCAAACGTAAAACTGGCAAATTCCATTCAATCTATGAACTTCTTGCCAAAAAAATGAAAAGATCTTACTTGCTAAATGTCCTACATACATCTCACACAGCAGTGCTAAAGTAGGGTGTGATATGCTTATTTCCGATTTCGAAGCTTTCATAAAGAAAGTTTTTGGTCACTTTTCAGTTTTATGAAAACATGCAGAAACATTAATGATATTGTTGGTTTTATAGAAATGGAAGGAAATAGCCTCCTTAGAAATATACTTGCAAGCTGTTTCTGAATGTTTCAAGACGTAGAAAATATACCAAATTTTTTCACTTCTTTTTCAGCTGTATTTTCAAGATATGGGAGAAGAATGTCCTTGTCTAGTTTGGAAATACATTGAAAATGAGAGTGTCGAAAGGAGAATAAAATAGAAGTGCACATGCATTCCCCACCCCACCCAACTTTTGATCTGTGAAAAGGCCAGGAACCCAGGAAAAGATGTACTGACTGCATCTGAGTTACTTGATGCTATGTAGTGGTTGTAACAAAAGTGGATACAGCACAAATATTTACATATATTTGGGGGTAAGTATCTAAGATTATATCATATCTTAATTTTAAAAAAGTGGTCGTCAGGGTACTTGGGTGGCTCAGTCAATAAGCGACTGTCTTTGTCTCAGGTCATGCTCCCAGGGTCCTGGGATCGAGTCCCACATTGGGTTCCCTGTTCCAAGGAGAGCGTGCTTCTCCCTCTCCCTCTCCCTGCCACTCTGCCTACTTGTGCTCTCTATCTCTCTGTCAAATAAATAAATAAAACCTTTAAAGAAATGGTCATCAAAAGAGGATAGCCATAAGCATGGAGTGGTCTTCCATCTTTTTGTGTCTTCTTCAATTCCTTTCATGAGTGTTCTGTAGTTCTTTGAGTACAGATCCTTTACCTCTTTGGTTAGGTTTATTCCCAGGTATTTTATGGTTCTTGGTGCTATAGTAAATGGAATCAATTCTCTAATTTCCCTTTCTGTATTTTCATTGTTAGTATATAAGAAAGCAACTGATTTCTGTACATTGATTTTGTATCCTGCCACAATACCGAATTGCTGTATGAGTTCCAGTAGTTTGGGGGTGGAGTCTTCTGGGTTTTCCATATAAAGTATCATGTCATCTGTGAAGAGAGAGAGTTTAACTTCTTCATTGCCAATCTGAATACATTTCATTTCTCTTTGTTGTCTGATTGCTATTGCTAGGACTTCTAATACTATGTTGAACAAGAGTGGTGAGAGTGGGCATCCTTGTCGTGTTCCTGATCTCAATGGGAAGGCTGTGAGCTTTTTCCCATTGAGGATGATATTTGCTGTGGGTTTTTCATAGACAGATTTTATGAAGTTGAGGAATGTTCCCTCTATCCCTATACTTCGAAGCATTTTAATCAGAAATGGATGCTGTATCTTGTCAAATGCTTTTTTTTTTTCATCAATTGAGAGAACCATGTGGTTCTTCTCTCTTCTCTTACTGATTTGTTCTATCATATTGATTAATTTGTGAATGTCGAACCACCCCTCTATCACATGGATAAAATCCACCTGGTCATCATGGATAATCTTTTTTTTTAAGATTTTATTTATTTATTTGACAGACAGAGATCATGAGTAGGCAGAGAGGCAGGCAGAGAGGGAGAGAGGAGGAAGCAGGCTCCCCGCCAAGCAGGGAGCCCAATGCGGGGCTCAATCCCAGGACTCTGAGATCATGATCTGAGCTGAAGGCAGAGGCTTTAAACCACTGAGCCACCCAGGCACCCCATGGATAATCTTTTTAATGTACTGTTGGATCCTATTAGCTAGAATCTTGCTGAGAACGTTGGCATTCATATTCATCAGGGATATTGGTCTGAAATTCTCCTTTTTGGTGTGGTCTTTGCCTGGTTTGGAGACCAGAGTAATGCTGGCTTTATAAAAAGAGTCTGGAAGGTTTCCTTCTGCTGCTATTTTTTGAAACTGCTTCAGGAGAATAGGTATTATTTCTTCTTTGAAAGTTTGATAGAATTACCCAGGGAATCCATCAGGTCCTGGGCTCTTGTTTTTTGGGAGGTTTTTGATCACTGCTTCGATCTTGTTACAAGATATTAGTCTATTCAGGTTTTCAATTTCTTCCTGATTGAGTTTTGGAAGTTTATAGATTTCCAGGAATGCATCCATTTCATCTAGGTTGCTTAACTTATTGGCATATAACTGTTGATAATAATTTCTGATTATTGTTTCTATTTCCTTGGTGTTAGTTGTGATCTCTCCCTTTTAATTCATAATTTTATTAACTTAGGTCCTCTCTCTTTTATTTTGGGTTAGTTTGGCCAATGGTTTATCAATATTATTGATTATTTCAAAAAACCAGCTTCTAGTTTCGTTGATGTGTTCTACTATATCTCTAGTTTCTATCTCATTGATCTATGCTCTAGTCTTGATTATTTCCCTTCTTGTGTGTGGGGTTGGTTTAATTTGTTGTTGATTCTCCAGTTCTTTAAGGTGTAAAGATGGCTGGTGTATTCCGGATTTTTTAAATTTTTTTGCGGGAGGTTTGGTTGACTATGTATTTCCCCCTTAGGACCACCAAAATCAATAGATTTTGGACTGAAGTGTCTTCATTCTCATTGGTTTCCATGAATTGTCTAAGTTCTTTGATTTCCTGGTTGTTCCAAACATTCCTAAGGAAGGCGGTCTTTAGTTTCTAGGTGTTTGAATTTCTTCCAAACTTTTTCTTCTGGTTGAGTTCCAGTTTCAAAGCATTGTGATCTGAGAATATGTAGGGAATAATCTCAATCTTTTGGTATTGGTTGAGTCCTGATTTGTGACCCAGAATGTGATCTGTTCTGGAGAAAGTTCCATGTGCACTCAAGAAGAATGAGTATTCTATTGTTTTAGGGTGGAATGTTCTGTGTATATCTATGAGGTCCATCTGATCCAATGTGTCATTGAATGTTCTTTTTTCTTTATTGATTTTCTGCTTGGATGATCTGTCTATTATAAGAGTGGCATGTTAAGATCCCCTACCATTAATGTATTCATATCAATATGACTCTTTATCTTGATTAACAGTTGCCTTATGTAGTTGGCTGCTCCCATATTGGGGGGCATAAATATTTACAAATGTTAGATCTTATTGGTGGTTAGACACTTTAAGAATAATGTAGAGTCCTTCTTTATGTCTGAATACAGTCTTTAGCTTAAAATCTAATTTATCTGATATAAAAATCACTACCCCAGCCTTCTTTTGAGGCCCATTGGCATGAAAGATGCTTCTCCATCCACTCACTTTCAGTCTGGATGTATCCTCAGGTTCAGAATGGGTCTCTTGTAGACAACACATGGATGGGTCCTGTCGTTTTATCCAATCTGCAATCCTGTGCCATTTTATGGGAGTGTTTGGGCTGTTCACACTGAGAGTGATTATTGAGAGATATATTTAAAAAAATAAAATAAAATGCATAAATATAATAATTTTTAAAAATAGGATGTAGGATATTAAAATATTTAATTTGAAAATAATCATGCCATCTTTGTTTCTGTCCCATAACACATAGGATATCATTTCTCCTTTTGTTTCCTTATCCAATAATATTTTTCTACAATGCCTATATATTTCATGATATACTTTTACATAGGAATGAAAATGAGTATAGTCACACATATCCACTTTGACTTCCAGCTATGCTCTTATTGAGCTCTTTATTACACTAATTTCTTATGGAAGTCCAATGTGATCACATCAAGCTAAATGTTTTCTCAACAAAAAGCTTGCGTGCATAAAATACTTAGGAATTTACTTAACAGCAGCAGATTTTTAGATTTGCAGGAAATAGTTCCCAGTTTTCAAAAAATACTCACTTTCAAAAAAATGTCTAAAAGTACAATGTATTTTGAATCTACAACTTGTTTTGATAGACTAGCTCTTTGTAAAATGGCAGTATTATAGTGATGGAGAACAAATAAATGTTCATCAAGGTGAGTGGGGGAGGGTGTGACTATAAAGGGGTAATATGAGACAATTTCTTGGTGGTGTTGGCCAGTTCTGTATCCTCACTATGTTGAAGATTACACAGAACTGGGCCTGTAATAACTGTCATAGAACTATATACTCTGTAAAAAAAGAATGTATTTCAAAATTGATGAAATCCAAATGAGGCTTAGAGCTTATTTAATAGGATTGTATCAATGTTAATTTCCTAGTTCGATAACCGGTACTTGACTATATAAATTGGGATCCGTGGAGGAAGATGGTTAAAAGATATATTGGAATTCTGGGTACTATTTTTGAAACTTCTGTGGGGGTCTAAACTATTTCAATATTTTAAAAAATTAAGATAAACAAATGTAAATAGTACTACCAGAAATAGAACTTTTCGTTTAAAAAATCCTTTTTTTTTTTAAATTCTTCTAAGTTTTCTTTAAATTCCAGTTAGTTAACATACAGTCCAATATTAGCTTCAGATGTACAATTTAGTGATTCAACACTTCCCAACAACACCTGGTGCTCATCACAAGTGCACTCTTTAATCCCCATTACCTATTTAACCCATTCCCTCACCCACCTCCCTTCTGGTAACCATCAGTTTATTCTCTATATTTGCGATTGTTTCTTGGTTTTTCTCTCTCTCTTCTTTTTACTCTATGCTCCTTTATTTTGTTTCTTAAATTCTAAATATAAGTGAAATCATATGGTATGTTTCTCTGACCTATTTCTTTTAGCATTTTACTCTTTAGCTTCACCCACATCACTGCAAATAAAATTTATATATATACATATTTTTTTCACAGATATCACCTCTTCTGTATCCATTTATCTGCTAATGGACACCTGGGTTGTTTTGTTTTCATAGTTTGGCTATTATAGATACTGCACTATAAACATCAGTATGTATGTGTCTCTGAATTAGTATTTTTGTATTCGTTGGGTATCTAGTAGTGCAATTCCTGAATTATAGCGTAGTTCTATTTTTAACTTTTGAGGGACCTTTGTATCTTTTTCCAGAGTGGCTGCACCTGTTTGCATTTCCATCAACCATGTATGACGGTTCCTCTTTCTCCATATCTTTGCCAAAACCTATTGTTTCTTATGTTCCTGATTTTAGCTGTTCTTACAGTAGTTTTTATTTACATTTCCCTGATGATCAGTGATTTTGAGTAATTTTCATGTGTCTGTTGGACATCTGGATGTGTTCTTTGGGAAAACATGTGTTCATATCTTCTGCCTGTTGTTTGGTTGGATTATTCTTTTATTAGGTTTTGAGATGTTTAAGGTTTTTATATGTTTTAGATACTAACCCTTTATCAGATATATTTGCAAATATATTTGCAAATATAGTTTCATATTCCATAGGTTGCCTTTTAGTTAATTGTTTCCTTTGCAGAAGAGATTTTGTTTTTGTTTTCGTTTTTGTTTTTGTTTTTAGAACCCACAATAGTTTATTTATTGTTTTGTTTTGTTTTTGTTTCCCTTGCCTCAGGAGACATATCTAGAGGGAAAAAAAGTTGTTATGGCTGATGTCAAAGAGGTTATTGTCTGTGTTGTCCTCTAGGATTTTAATGGTTTTGTGTCTCATATTTAGCTCTTTATTTTTTTTTTAAGATTTATTTATTTATTTGACAGAGAGAGACACAGGGAGAGAGGGAACACAAGCAGGGGGAGTGGGAGAGGGAGAAGCAGGCTTCCCACTGAGCAGGGATCCCATTACGGGGCTCAATCCCAGGACCCTGGGATGATGACCTGAGCTGAAAGCAGTCACTTAACGCTTAACGCTTAACGCAGGCGCCCCCATATTTAGCTCTTTAACCCGTTTTGAAATTGAAGAGGACAGAAAGAAATAGGAAGATATTCCATACTCATGGATTGGAAGAACAAATATTGTTGATATGTCTATAATAATCCAAAGCAATCTACACATTTAATGCAATCCCTCTCAAAATGCCACCAACATTTTTCACAGAGATAAAACAAAATATCCTAAAATTTGTCTGGAACCACAAAAGAAGCTGAATACCTAAAGCAATCTTGAAAAAGCAAAGCAAAGCTGGGGGCATCACAATTCTGGACCTCAAGTTATATTACAAAGAATAGTGATTTAGAATTATTGTGATTTATTTTTTATTTATTTTTAAATTTTTATTTAAATTTAATTTGGCTGGCATATACTGTATTTTTAGTTAGAGGCAGAATGTAGTGATTCATCAGTTGCATACAAAGTCCAGTGCTCATTACATCAATCTCCCTCCTTAGTGGCCATCACCCAATTAAAAATGCCAGATCTGCGTTGGTGTTATAGTGGTGAGCATAGCTGCCTTCCAATTAAAAATGCCATATGATTTCACTCATATGTGGAATATAAGAAACAAAATTGATGAAATTGGTGGAAGGGAAGGAAAAATAAAATAAGATGAAAACTGAGAGTGAGGGAAACCATAAGAGACTCTTAACTGTGGGGAACAAATTGAGAGTTGCTGTAGGGAGGTGGGGAGGGGGAAGGGGTAATTGGGTAATGGGCATTAAGGAGGGCACTTGATGTAGAATTACTGTTAAAGAAAAGTGCAGAGGGGCACCTGGGTGGCTTAGTGGGTTAAAGCCTCTGCCTTCAGCTCCGGTCATGATCCCAGGGTCCTGGGATCGAGCCCCGCATCCGGCTCCCTGCTCAGCATGGAGCCTGCTTCCCTTCCTCTCTCTCTCTGCCTGCCTCTCTGCCTACTTGTGATCTCTGTCTGTCAAATAAGTAAATAAAATCTTTAAAAAAAAAAAGTGCAGAATTCCGCTGGAAGGCCATCTGGCTCTGGACTCTTGTTTGTTGGGAGAATTTTTAAAATTTTTTTAAAGATTTTATTTATTTATTTGATAGAAATTACAAGTAGTCAGAGAGGCAGGCAGAGAGAGAGGAGGAAGCAGGCTCCCCGCTGAGCAGAGAGCCTGATGTGGGGCTCGATTCCAGGACCCTGAGACCATGACCTGAGCTAAAAGCAGAGGCTTTAACCCACTGAGCCACCCAAGTGCCCCTGTTGGGAGATTTTTGATTATTGATTCAATTTCCTTTCTGTTTATAGGTCTTTTCAGGTTATCTATTTCTTCCCGTTTTCAGTTTTGGTAGTTTATGTGTTTCTTTTTTTATTTTTTATTAGTTTTAAAATATTTTATTTATTTATTTGGCAGACAGAGATCACAAGTAGGCAGAGAGGCAGGCAGAGAGAGAGGAGGAAGCAGGCTCCCCGCTGAGCAGAGAGCCCGATGCAGGGCTCGATCCCAGAACCCTGGGATCATGACCTGAGCTGAGGCAGAGGCTTTAACCCGCTGAGCCACCCAGGTGCCCCAGTAGTTTGTATATTTCAAGGAATGCATTTATTTCTTCCAGATTGCCTAATTTTTGTATATAGTTGTATATACGCTCCTATGATTGTACTTCTTCAGTGTTGGCTGTGATCTCTCCTCTTTCATTTATAATTTTATTTATTCAGCTCCTTTCTCTTTTTTTTTTTTTTGATGTCTGGCTTGGGGGTTATAGAGCTTATTAATTCTTTCAAAGAACCAGTTGCAAGTTTCGTTATCTGTTCTACTGTATTTTTTATTTCTATGTCATTGATTTCTGCTTGAATCTTTATTATTTCTCTTCTCCTACTGGGTTTAGGTTTCATTTGTTGTTCCTTTTCCAGCTCCTCCAGGTGTAACCTTAGGTTGTATATTTCAGACTTTTTTTGTTTCTTGAGAAAGTCTTGTATTGCTTTATATTTCCTCCTTAGAATGCCCTTTGCTGCATCCCAAAAGTTCTGAACAGTCACACTTTCATTTTTATTTGCTTCCATCTATGTTTTTAATTCTTCTTTAATTTCCTAGTTTTTTTTAATTTTATTATGTCATGTTAGTCACCATACAGTATATCATTAGTTTTTGATGTAGTGCTCCATGATTCATTGTTTAAGTATAACACCAGTGCTCTATGCAATACATGCCCTCCTTAATACCCGTCATCGTTCATTCATTCTTTTTTTTTTAAAGATTTTTATTTATTTATTTATTTATTTGACAGAGAGAGATCACAAGTAGGCAGAGAGGTAGGCAGAGAGGCAGGCAGAGAGAGAGGAGGTAGCAGGCTCCCCGCCGAGCAGAGAGCCCGATGCGGGACTCTATCCCAGGACCCTGAGATCATGACCTGAGCTGAAAGCAGAGGCTTACCCCACTGAGCCACCCAGGCACATTCATTCATTCTTTAACAGGATTCTCCTTAACCTCCATGTATTTGTGGTTCTTTCATTTTTTTTTTGTTTGTTTTGTAGTTGACTTCAAGTTTTAAAGCATTGTGGTCTGAAGGTATGCATGGCATTATCTCAATATTTGTACTAGTTGACACCTGATTTGTGACCCAGTATGTGATCTATTCTGGAGACTGTTCTATGTGCACTGGAGAAGAATGTGCATTCTGTTGCTCTAAGATGAAGTGCTCTGAATATATATGTGAAGTCCATTTGGTCCAGTGTGTCATTAAAAGCTCTTGTTTCCTTGTTGATCTACTGCTTAGATAATCTGTTCATTTTTTTGAGTGGTGTGTTAAAGTCCACTACTATTTTTGCATTATATTAATGTTTTTCTTTATTTTTGTTATTAATTGGTTTATATATGTGGCTGCTCCTATGTTAGGGGCAGAAAAATCTATAATTGTTAAGTCTTCTTGTTGGATAGATACTTTTATTATGATACTGTCTTTTTTACCTCTTATTACAATCTTTGGTTTGAAGTCTAGTTTGTTGGGGTGCTTTGGTGGCTCAGATGATTAGGTGTCTGCCTTTGGGTCATCATGATGTTGGGATACTGGGATTGAGCCCCACATTAGGCTCCCAGTTCAGTGGGGAGCTGCTTCTCCCTCTCTTTCTGCTTCTGTCTCACCTTCTTGTGCTCTGTCTCTTTCTTTCTCTCTCTCAAGTGAATAAACAAAATATTTTTATAAAATAAAATGTAGTTTGTCTGATATAAGGATGGATACTCCAGCTTTCTTTTTTTTAAAGATTTTATTTATTTATTTGACAGAGAGAGAGATCATAAGTAGGCAGAGAGGCAGACAGAGAGAGAGAGAGAAGGAAGCAGGCTCCCTGCCAAGCAGAGAGCCCGATGCAGGGCTCGATCCCAGGACTCTGAGATCATGACCTGAGCTGAAGGCAGAAGCTTTAACCCACTGAGCCACCAAGGCGCCCCTGCAGCTTTCTTTTGATGTCAACTGGCAAGATAAATGGTACTCCGCCCCCTCACTTTCAAACTGGCAGTGTCTTTGGGTCTAAAATGAGAGTCTTGTAAGCAGCATATCAATGGGTCTTATTTTATTATCCATTCCGATACCCTAAATCTTTTTATTGAAGCATTTAGTCCATTTATGTTCAGAGTAATTATTGAAAGATATGAAGTTATAACATTGTATTACCTATAAAGATTAGAGGGGGTATATGCACCTCACTGTTCATAGCAACAATGTCCACAATAGCCAAAAAAAATGGAAAGAGCCCAGACAAATGAATTGGTAAAGAATATATATATATATATACACACACACACACACACATATATATATACACATACACACAAACATACACACACACATATACACACACATATATATGTATATATGTATATGTAGGTATATATATGATATATATATCATATATATATATCTCTCACATATATATATCTCTCACATTATATGTGATATATATATCACATATAATGGAATATTACTCAGCCATCATAAAGAATGACATCTTGCCATTTGCAATGATTTGGATATAACTAGAGTGTATCATGTTAAGCAAAAGAAGTCAGCCAGAGAAAGATAAATACCATATGCTTTCACTAAAATGTGGAATTTAAGAAACAAAACAGATGAATATAAGGAAAGGGAAAGAAAAATAAAATAAGATGAAAACAGAGAGGGAGTCAAATCAAGTATAGAAAACAAACTGAGGGTTGCTGGAGGGGTGGGAGGATGGACTAATCAGGTGATGGGCATTAGGGAGGGCATGTGATGCGATGAGCACTGGGTATTATATGCAGTTGCTGAATCACTGGATTCTACCTCTGAAACTAATAATATAGTACATTTTAATTAAATTGAATTTTAATTTAAAATTTTTAAAAATAGAAAAAATAAAAGTGTAGCATCTTTTCTTTTGACCACTCAATGTGCCCAGTAATGTGAGAAAACTAAAATCAGCAAAAAACAGACTGGAAAGGTAAAAGGATAAAGAATGCACGTAAAGAAGACTGTAAAATTAGAAAATGCCACATGGTATGATGAAATGTTAATGATGATGTTAACAATAATGGCTGATACTTATAAACCACTTAACATGTAATTCTTACAATGAGTTAACAGTACATATTTTACCACCATTTACAGATGAGGAAACTGAGACACATAAATATTAACTCATATGCTTTTGATAACAGAGCTAGTTAATAATCCTAATGGGATTTTCACATGAGGTGGTCTGACCCTAGAATCTGTACAGAATATAGAAAAAACGTGTAAAACTAAATTCTAAAAGGTAATGAGAACACAATTACACAAGTGAAAATAGCCACTACATTTTGATGTATTCTCTTTTTGATATGTGTCCTTTCATTAATTTATTGATTCATCAACAAATAAAGTATTGACTAAACATGTATAATGTTCCAATATTTTTTTCTGCAAATGTGGACTACAGTAGTGAAAGAATCCAACAAAACTCCTGCCTGCATGGGCCATCTAGCCCAATATGGGGGACACAGACAATGCAAATAAAAATGTATAAGAACACTTCAAGTCTTTAAGTAGAATAATAGATTAAAATTAACAGGGAGTTGTCAAGGGACACCTCTCTGAAGCGATGACACTTGGGCAGAGATCTGAAAGAAATGAGAGAGTGAGCCATGGGGATTTCTTGGCGAATGAGTAGAACATTCTTAGCAGACAGCATTACACCTGCAATTGCCCAGGTTCTGGGATTCAATCCAAGGTCTACAAGGAGGCCCAGTTGGATGGAATTGGGCAACGGAGATAGAATGTATTAGAGATCCAGCCAGGATCATGTTCTACTGCCCAGATTACATGGCTCGGTCAGTAATTTGTTTTGTACACTGCTACCTTATGTTTCTCTCTCCTTTTATTGTTTGTTTGTTGTTTACTTTAAGAACTCTAGTGTTTCCCAATCCAGACAGAACCCAACATGCAAGTAATATTGCTCTGTCCACTTCTTTTTATCATTTTCCACTGGGTGTAGTCCTTTAGGTATATTTGGGAGATGTGTCTTCATGGGCACCTTTGATGGGGTTTCACCTGAGTATGGCCTTGGGAGAGCTCAGTGGAGCTCATGTCAATCCTGATTCCGCATTCTCAGAAGACCCAGCAGACCAAATGGAATCTTAATTCCAAAATCTTCCCCACCAGTTGAAGAAGAAATTGAGGCCTCTTAAGACAGTAAAGGGTGTGGCTGAACTCTTCTGCCACCTTGTGACTGATTCCATTTCTCCCTTCCCATCTGATGAATGTTTCTCTAGAAATGCCTTGAATGTGAATTTAATTTTCTGGGCAGTCTCTTGAAAGTATAATAGAATATGGGGAAGAGAAGACACAAAAGTATTTTCTAATGAAATTTAAGCCTAAGTGGAAAGATATACTTGGTAATACAAGGGTGGGTTGTGAGGAAAAGGCCTTGGGAGTCATGTATAATTTATAGGTGATTTAGAAGTAATGAGCACAAAGAACTAAGGTTAGGTGTGGGAAAGAAGAAATAAGGAATTAAATGGCATGCATCTCCCATGCATCATTCCTCTTTGGAACTCCACTTGATTTTCTCTTCTGTATGACAAATGTTCAAGCTCCAGTGAATCTCACATCTCTTTTCTCTACATGTACACCTGAGACTGAAGTTATTGCACATTCATGGTTTCTTGTCAGGAAATGTACCTGCTTATTCATAGGCATCTCCCCCTCCCCTTCCCGATGACAAGACACTACAATTGATACCCACTCTCATCAAGTCCATCGTCTTCCTAGTTCATGAGGAAATCCGGGCTATCATTCATGAATTCCTTCAATGCTTACCCTTTTCACTGTCCAAGATAGATGTTTAGATATAGGTTTCTGTTTTTTTTTCTTAAAGTTTTTATTTATTTATTCATTAAAGACACACAGAGAGGCAGAGGCAGAGGGAGAAGCAGACTCCCCGCAGAGCAAGGAGCATGATGCAGGACTCAATCCTGGGACCTTGGGATCATGACCTGAGCCAAAGTCAGAGGCTTAACTGACTAAGCCACCCAGGTACCCCTTTTTCTGTTTTTTTTTTTTATTAATTGTAAATAGAATTCTTGCACCACTACCACCTGTTAAGACAGCAATTTTCCTTCAGCTCACCCTAGTGCATTTTCCACCTCTCCCTCTCTGCTTCATAGATGAAAGCCCTGAATACACTTAATATTGACAGTAATAGCAGTGCTATTTATCACACATTTCCATGCTGTGCTAAGTGATTCACAACTTAGGGCACAAATATGTAATTCCAATGCCGACCGCAAAGTGTGGTAAAGATATTCAAACTGTCATTTGAAATTAAAACAAATATGGAAAATTAATGACTCTTGATCAAGTCACTGGCACCATTATTCTTTGATCCTGTCATATTATGAGGATGAATACACACTTTGGGTGACATCTTAAATATAAATCATGGCATTTCAGAGAAATCTCAGATTCAAGCAGGACCATCACAGAAGTATCTGCAGGTTTATCACAATAAGGAATTGCCTACGCTTTGTGGAGATTCATTGGCTAAAAGATTTGGAAAGGACTTCCACTTTTGAATTAGAAGCAAAAAGTTTCACTCTAGTTATGAGAGCAATATGGAAAAATTATAAGACACATCAGCAAACTAAAAATACATTCAAATCTAAATGAATTAAATATCAGAAATGGCAAGCACTTCCTAAGATTAAAGAGAGTCCCATTGGTGCTTTAGTCTGTGGGGACAATGCAGAAATAGAGGGAAAGTTCCCATGGAGGGTTATAAAGAGAAACTACTCGAACTACTAACAAACTTTTATTGACTACACCTTATCCTGTATGACATATTCAAATTCTGAGGAGTTTAAAAGAAGTCCATATCTACTTACCAAATCCTTCCTTCAAATCTCACTGGATGCATGTAAGTAGCATACCAGTGGCTGAGAGCAAGGCGGGGAGATGAAACAAACTCATGAATCATGCCCTGAGTGCAAGATAGTGATGAGGAGGAGGCTCATGTAAGATAAGAGAGCTGAGACATATCTCCTTAAGATGCCCAGATCCTTCCCTGAATTAGAGGCAGCAGTCTGCAGGAGACTTTATGCAGAGAAAAAAAAAAGCTGCTAGCAATTCATCCCAAGGTGCACATAAAATCTTCATTGAGTACATTAAAGTAGCCTGGGAAATTAGGAAAAAGAAAGACCTCCTGAGGCTTGAAGATGAAGGAGCAGAGCTGAAAAGTAAAGTCCTCAGTGAATGAAAAAGCTGTCAACTGGGTTTAAATGAATGAGTGAAAAGAAGAGGGGGAGTTAGAGGAGACAGAGAAAGAGAGTGAGAGAAAATTATCTGAAGAGATAATGGCTGAGAATTTTGTCAAAATGCTGAAATGTATTAACCTACAAATGCAATAAGCACAGTGAACCCCAATTAGGATAAGGAAAATAAACCCACAGTATGTCTATCATCAAATTGCTGAAAACCAAAGATAAAGCCAAATTTTTAAAAATAGCTGAGTGGAAAAGGACATTACATACAGGAGAACACTAAGAATGATGTCTTATTGCCAAAAGACAGTGGGAAACATCTTTAAGTATTGAAAGAAAAAATAAAATTGTCTGCCTATAATTCTCCATGCAGAAAAAGTACATTTCAAGAGTGAAACTGAAATCCAAGAATAGTCTCTTCAATAAATTGTGTTAGGAAAACTGGATAGCCACATGCAAAAAAATTAAACTGGACCACTATCTTATACCGTATATAAAAACCAACTCAAAATGAATTAAGGTCTTGAGCATTTAAGACCTGAAGCTGCAAAATTCCTAGAAGAAAACATCTGGGAAAAGTTAATTGATACTGGTCTCGGTGATGTTTTGTGGTTTTTGTTTGCTTGTGTTTTGTTTTGTTTTGTTTTGTTTTGGATTTGACACTAAAAGCAAAAATAAATAATAAGGACTACATCAAACTAAATGGAAAGAGAAAATGTCAACAAAATGAACAGGCAACCTATGGGATGGGTGAAAATATTAGCAAATCCTGTATCTAATAAGGGGTTAACATATGAAAGCTATAAAAAATGATGGGCACTGAACGTTAAATTAAAAATTAATGGTGTACTATACCTTGGCTAATTGAATGTAAATAAAAAATAAATAAGATATAATAACTCATACAGCTTAATAGCAAAAAAAAAGCATAAGCAGTGAACCTTGGAACACTGAAAAAATAAAATAAAAAACAAAAACAAACAAAACAAACAAATAAAAAAACCAAATATTTCAATTACAAAGTGGGTAGAGGAAGTGAATGGATATTTTTTGAAAGAAGACATACAAATGACCAACAAGTACATGAAAAGGTGCTCAACATCACCAATAATCAGTGAAATGGAAATTGAAACCACATTGAAACATCACCTTATACCTGTTAGAAGGACTACTACGAAAAGGTCAAGAGGACTCCTGGATGGTGCAGTTGATTAAGCGACTGCCTCTTTGTTTTGGCTCATGATCCCTCAGTCCTGGGATTCAGCCCTGTGTCAGATTCATGTGTCATGGACTCCGTGTGGGATTCTCTCTCCCTCTGTGCCTCCCACTTGTGTTTGGTCTCTCTCACTCTCTTTCTAAAATAAATAAATAAAATCTTTAAAAGAAAGGCAAGAGATCACAATTGTTGATGAGAATGGGGAGAAAAGAGAACACTTACGCACTATAGGTGAGAATATAAATTGATTCAGCCATTGTGGAAGACATTATGGAAATTCTCCAAAAATGTAAAAATAGGCTTGCCTGAGTGGCTTAGTCAGTTAAGGGTTTGCTTTAGGTTCAGGTCATGATCTCAGGGTCTTGGGATTGAGCCTGGCATTGGGCTTTCTGCTCAGGGGGAGTCTGCTTTTCCCTCTCCCTTTCTCTCTGCATGTTCTCTCTCTCTCTCTCAAATAAATAAGTAAATAAAAATCTAAAAAATATAAAAATAGAACTTACCATATGACCTAGCAATTCCACTCCTGGGGATACATCTAAATGACAAAAATCACTAGGTCAAAAAGATACATGCACCCCTGTGTCCATTGCAGCCACACTGACAGTAGATAAGACATGGAAACAAATTAAGTGTCCATCAGTAGATGAGTGTAAAAAGAAAAGAAGACGTATGTGTCTGTGTGTGAGGTACATGCATATTTGCATATAGAATATTATTCAGCCATCTAAAGGAAGGAAATCATGCCTTTTGTCTAGAGGACATTCTGCTGAGATAAGTCAGACAGAGAAAGACAATATTGTATGATTTCACTGGCATGTGAGATCTGAAAGAAACCAAGCTTATAAATGCAGAAAACATATCTGTGGTTATCAGGGGCAGGGGGTGAGGGGCTGGCAAAATGGGTGAATGTGGGAATTGGAGGGTAAGATTAACCATGAGAGACTGTGGATGCTGAGAAAAAAAAACTGAGGGTTTTGGAGGGGAGGGGGGTGCAAGGTTGGGTGAGCCTGGTGGTGGGCATTATGGAGGGCACGTATTGCATGGAGCACTGGATGTGGCGCATAAACAATTAATTCTGAAACACTGAAAGGAAATTTTAAAAATAAATAAAAATTGAAAAAAAATAGTGAGGTAAGTGTATTAGGCTCAAGGACATTGATGCTAGATGGAATCTTAATGTGCAAGAAGGAATGAATAGAACCAGAATTTAATTATATATTTATATATATATATATATATATATATGAATGACATAGAGCATATTTATAATATATATGGCATATATTAAAATATATTATATGTAATATTATATATAATAAAATTCGTAGTGTAAAATGACTTTAAATATTCAATATGCAATATATTTATATGCATATTTATTATAGTTTAATATATAGAATTTAATATAATAACACCAATATTTATATATTTAAAGTTATACACACATACTATACAGTCAGTCTTTGCTTTCTACAGTACTATATGGACTGCAACTTACGCATATTAGAACAGTGTTTTTGCTTTGCATAGAACCTGAATTATAATAAGACCTGGGCAAAATGAGTACACTTTTCTGTTATGGACGACTTTCAGCTAATATGGTTTCATGCATAGCAAGAACTCTCTCTCTCTCTCTCTCTCTCCATATATATATATATATACACACACACACACACACACACACACACACACACACATACACACACACATATGATGCATATTGTACAAAAAATAGATTGCATAGCTGGAAGAGAAATGCCAATATAGTCGACTTGTACTCTACCCTATCAGTAATTACATTAAATCTTATTTTTTTTATTTTAAATATTTTATTTATTTATTTGACAGACAGATTACAAGCAGGCAGAGAGGCAGGCAGAGAGAAGAAGGGAAGCAGGCTCCCCGCTGAGCAGAGAGCCCGATGTGGGGCTCAATCCCAGGACCCTGGGATCATGACCTGAGCCGAAGGCAGAGGCTTTAACCCACTGAGCCACCCAGGTGCCCCGTAATTACATTAAATCTTAATTGACTAAGTATTCTAAGAAAAAGGCAGAAATTAGTAGAATGGTTTAATAAATAAAATCACAACTTTTTTTTTTTTAATTTTTTTTTAAAGATTTTATTTATTTTTATTTGACAGTTAGAGATCACAAGTAGGCAGAGAGGCAGGCAGAGAGAGAGAGAGAAGAGGAAGTAGGCTTCCTGCTGAGCAGAGAGCCCGATGTGGGGCTCGATCCCAGGACCCTGGGATCATGACCTGAGCTGAAGGCAGAGGCTCTAACCCACTGAGCCACCCAGGCGCCCCAAAATCACAACTTTTGTGACATTAAGATTCTCTTTTGGTTTATTTCCCTCCCGATCCCATCTTGTTCCATTTATTCTTTTCCTATCCCCCAAACCCCGCCCCCATCACATCTCCACTTCCTCGTATTAGAGAGATCATATGATAGTTGTCTTTCTCCGATTGGCTTATGGTGAGTGCTGTGAATTGTGTAAACCTGACGATTCACAGACCTGTACCCCTGGGGTTAATAATACATTATATGTTTATTAAAAAAATAAATAAATCACAACTTAACTGTGATTATTAATTTTATGTGTGAATTTAGCTGGGCCACAGTATACCCACATATTTGGTCAAACATTATTCTGGGTTTTTCTGTGAGGGTGTTTTAGATAAAATTAACATTTAAATTAGTAGACTGGGTAAAGCAGATTATCATCCATAATGTGGATGGGTCTCACACAATCAGTTGAAGGACTGAATATAGCAAAAAGACTGACCCTTCTCCAAGTAAGAGGGTATTTTTTCTGCCTGATAGACCTTTGAATTGGTTCATAGGTTTTTTTGCTCCAGTTGAACTTGAACTGGAACATTAGTTCTTATTGGGTTTCAAGCTGGCCAGCTTTCAGATTCGAACTACACCATAGTCTCTGCCGGATCTCAGACCTTCATACTCAGACTTGAACCAAAAAAATTGGTTCTTCTGGGTCTTACAACCTGAAAATGCACCTTGCAGATTTTGGGACTTGCCAATATCCACAATCACATGAGGCAATTCCTTATAATGGATCTATAAATTATAAAATTATGTAATTATATTTTAATATATGTATAGGGATGCAAATAAGCAGAGTATATAATTATTAAACATAAGAAAGCCAATGTGGTTCTGTTGATATCACACAGAGTAGACTTCAAAACAGGAAGTATTTTCAGAGCTAAGGGGGACATGCCCTAAGATTAAAGGGTCAAATTATGCAAAATAATGAAACTGGTTTCTTACACCATACACAAAAATAAATTCAAAATGGATGAAAGAGCTAAGTGTGAGACAGGAAAACGACAAAATCCTAGAGGAAAACACAAGCATTAACCTCTTTGACATTGACCATAGCAGCTTCTTACTAGATATGTCTCCAGGGGCAAAGGAAACAGAAAAAAAAAAAAAAACACAACAATTTGGACTATTTGGACTTCACCAAATAAGTGAAGTAACAATCAACAAAACTAAAATGCAACCTACAGAATGGGAGATGTTTGCAAATGGCATATCTACTAAAGGGTTAGTATCCAAAATCTATAAAGAAATGATCAAACTCAACACCAAAAAAGCAAATAATCCACTTAAAAATGGACATAAGATATTAATAGACATTTGTCCAAAGAAGACATAGTGATGGGAGACACATGAACATCACTCATCACCAGGGAAATACAAATCAAAACTACAATGAGATATTACCTCACACCATTCAGATTGGCTAAAATTAACAACACAGGAAACAACAGGTGCTGGCGAGGATGTGGAGAAAGGGGAAACCCCTTACACTGCTGGTGGGAATGCAAACTGGTGCAGCCACCCTGGAAAACAGTATGGAGGTTCCTAAAAAAAAATGCAAAATAGAACTACTCTATGACCTAACAAATGCACAATTGGGTATTTACCCAAGGATATACAAATATTTATTTGAAGGGATACATACACCCCAATGTTTAGAGTGGCATTATCAGCAATAAGCAAATAATGGAAAGAGCCCCAGTGTCCATCAACTAAGGCATGGATAAAGAAGAAATAAATAGGAATATTACTCAACCATGAAAAAGAATGAAATCTTGCCATTTACAATGATGTGGATGGAGCTAGCATGTATTATGCTAAGCCAAATAAGTCAGTCAGAGAAAGACGGATACCATATGATTTCACTCATATGTGGAATTTAAGAAACAAAACAGATTAACATAGGGGGAAAAAGAAAGGCAAACCATAAAGAAGATTCTTAACTATAGAGAACAAACTGAAGTTGCTGGAGGGGAGGTGGTCAGGGGATGGGTTAAATGGGTTGATGGGTATTAAGGGCGGCACTTGTGATGAGCACTGGGTGTTGTATGTAAGTGATGAATCACTTAATTCCACCCAGATTTAAAAAATTGGTAAGTATATAAAAGATATGAACAATATGCTCTGTCAAATTGACCTTGGAGACACTTATAGAAATATAACTAAGAATAGCAGAATACATTTATTTCAAGCATATATGGAATAGTTTTTTTTTCCCAAAAGAGACCCCTTACTGGGAATTAAATTCAAGTTTTAATATATTTATTTATTTTAAAAGATTTTTTAAAATTTGTTAGAGGTAGAGAGAGAGTGAGAGCAAGAGCATGAGTTGGGAGACAGAGGGAGAGGGAGAAGCAGGCTCCCCACTGAGCAGGGACCCTGACACAGGGCTCAATCCCAGGACCCTGGGATCATGACATGAACTGAAGGCAGACACTAACCGACTGAGCCACTCAGATGCCCCAAGTTTTAATATATTTAAATAACTGGATCATATTGCACATATTATATGATCACATTGGAATTAAATTAGTAATTAACATTATGAAAATACATATAAAGTATCCAAATTTGTGTGGATGTAAGTTCCACACAAGTAACCAAATAACCCATACATCAAATAAGAAATCCTAAGAAAACTGTAAAATATTTCAAAGTGAATAATAAAAACATAATATCCTAAAATTTATAAAATGTCACTACAATTAACCTGAAAGAGAAATTTATAACTTTAATGACTATTTTACAAAAAAGGAAATATTTGAAATAAATGACCTAAGCTTGCACACTAATCATGTAGAAAAAAATAAAAATTAAAGCAAGTAGAATAAAAAGAATAGAAATAAGAGCTGAAATCCATGAAAGAGAAAACAGACCAACAATAGAGAAAATTACTCAAGTCAATCATTTATTCTTTGAAAGGAATAAGACAACTGATAACCCCTAGAAAAGTTAACAAAAGAAAAAAAAGAGAAAAAAACCAAGTCACTAATAAAAGGAATAAAAGAAATACAATACTACATATAATGCAGACATTGACATAATAATAAAGGGATGTTTTATTAATCTCCATTTAGTAAGAAGAAATTGTTAACTTTAAACTTTTTAACAATTAACAGATTGTTAACAAAGGGAAACTGACAACTTTAAATTTAAAAACTTGACAACTTAAATGAAGTTGAAAAAAAATCCTTAAAAGCAGAATTTACTCAAATTGACAAATGAGGAAAAAGAAAATCTGAATAATGTGATTTCTGTTAAAATCAACAATAAAAAGACAAGCCAATTTAAGAAATGGAAAATGGAGTGAAATACACAATGAAGATACACTAATGGCTCCAAGTACAGCCATTTTGGAAGTCAGTTTTGGCAGTTTCTTAAAAAATTACATGTACTCTTATCATACCATCCAACAATTGCACTCCTTGGTATTTACCCAAATGAATTGGAAACTTATTTCCAAATTTCCAAATTCTTCACACAAAGGTTTATAACAGCTTTATTCATAGTTGACTAAGTTTGGAAGCTATGAAGATGTCCTATAATATGTGAATGGTAATAAGAAAGCTTCAGGAAATCTATACAGTGGTATAGTATATCACAATGAAGAATAAGTAATGTACACATGGGTGTTTACAATAACTTTATCCATATTTGCCAAAACTTGGAATCAACTAAGATAGGTAGGTGGATAGATAAACAGATAAACATATTTGATCCAGAAATCAAATATTATTCAATGCTAAAAAATGAAATAAGCTATCAGTCCATGAAAAGACATGGAGAGACCTCAAATGCATATCAGAAAGTGAAAGAAGTCAATCAGAAAAGTTTACATACTGTGTCATTAAAAAGCGTATGGCATTCTGGAAAACACAAAACTATGGAGACATTTAAAGAGTCAGTGTTTGTAGGGATTTGGAGGAGGGAGGTTGAACAGGCAGAGCACAGAGGATTTTGAGGGTGGTGAAATTATTTTGTATGATGTTATAATGGTGGTTACATGTCATATACATTTGTCAAAACACACAGATAACACAACTCTAGCAGGGAACCCTAATGTAAATGATAGACTTCAGATGATAATGATGTGTCAATGTAGGTGCAAGGATTATAACAAATGTACCGCTCAGGTGTAAGATAATGATAGAAGGGAAAATTTTGAATGCATGTATGGTAGAGGCATAAGATATATAGGAACTATTAATTCTTCCCCTCATTGTTTTTGTAAACCTACAACTGGTCTAAAACCAGTTAATAAATTAATAAACAAACATACAAAAAACAAAAAAACGCGGGGTGCCTGCATACCTCAGTTGGTTAAACATCTGCATTAAGCTGGAGTCATGAACCTGGAGTCCTGGGATGGAGTCCCGTGTTGGGCTCTCTGTTCAGTGGAGATCTGCTTCTGCCTCTGCCCCTCACCTCACTTTCTGCTCTCTCACATTCTTTCTTTCTCTCAAATAAATAAAGTCTTAAAACACACACACACACACACACACACACAATGATATACTCCCCACCACTGGGTTGCCTAAAATCAAAATTGTCAATTACATAAATTTCGGCAAGGACATGGAGCACCTAGCACTCTCATCTGTTGCTAATAGGAGTGTAAAATTGAATTGTCACCATTTCACGTCCACTAGAATGACCAAAATCAAAAAGACTGACAACACAACAATTTGTAAGGCTGTTGAGCACCTGAAATTCTCATATATTCTGGTAGAATGTAAAATGGTCTAACTCAACTATGGAGAACTGTTGCAGTTTCTTTTTTTTTAAGATTTTATTTATTTGCTTGACAGACAGAGAGATCACAAGTAGGCAGAGAGTCAGGCAGAGAGAGAGGGGGAAGCAGGCTCTCTGCTCAGCAGGGATGCTGAGGCAGATGAAGGGCTCGATCCCAGGACCCTGAGATCATGACCTGAGCCAAAGGCAGCGGCTTAATCCACTGAGCCACCCAGACTCCCTGAACTGTTGCAATTTCTTATAAAGATAAGCACACATCTTGACTATGGAGAACAAACTGATAGTTACCAGAGGAGAGGTGGGAGGGGGAAATGGGTGAAATAGGTGATAGGGATGAGGAGTGCACTTGTCGTGATGAGCACTGGCTGATGTATGAGTTGTTGAATCACTATATTGTACACCTGAAACTAATACAACATTGTATATTAACTAAACTGGAATTATTTTTTTTAAAGTAAAGCACTGTCTTCCCTTCCTTCCCCTATTGCCTCCTGTGCTGAAGAGGGGGGAATCAGAGAGGGAGACAAACCATGACAGACTATGGACCCCAGGGAACAATCTGAGGGTTTCAGAGAGGAGGAGGATGGGAGCATGGAGTAACCGGGTGATGGGTGTTAGGGAGGGCACGTGTTGTGATGAGCACTAGGTATTATAGGCAACTAATGAATCATTGAACACCACATCAAAAACTAATGATGCACAGCATGGTGGCTAACAGCATATAAAAAATCTATAAAATAAAATTATCATATGGTTTCATTTACTTGTGGAGCATAAGGAATAACATGGAGGACCATAGAAGAGGAAAGGGAAAGTAAAGTAGGGTAGATCAAAGGGGGAGACAATACATGAGAGACTGCGGACTATGAAAAACAAACTGAGGGTTTTGGAGGGGAGGGGGATAGGGGTTGGGAGGATCTGGTGGTGGGTATTAAAGAGGGCACATATTGCATGGAGCACTGGGTGTGGTGCATAAACAATGAATATTGGAACACTACATCAAAAACTAATGATATACTGTATGGTGACTAACATAACATGATAGTAAATAAACAAACAAACAAATAAATCATATAGCAAAACTCCTATGCACCCCAAAACATGAATATATGCATATATATATGTGTATATATATACATATATACACATATATATATATTTAAATGTTGACTCTCCACACAAAAAAAGTATATATACTATACGGATTTAACTTATATGATATCTGAGAACAGGTAAAACTGATATAAGGCAAGAGAAATCAGAATGTGGTTGCCTCTTCAACCTCAGCCACAGAAACTTCTTCCTAGAAACATCGCCAAAGGCAAGGGATGCAAGGGCAAATATCAGCTATTGGGACTTCATCAAGAAAACAAACTAACAAACAAACAAACTTTTGCACAACAATGGAAACAGTCAACAAAACCAAAAGACAACTGACAGAATGGGAGAAGACATTTGCAAATGACATATCAGATAAAGGGTTAGTATCCAAAATCTATAAAGAACTTATCAAACTCAACACCCAAAGAACAAATAATCCAATCAAGAAATGGACAGAAGACATGAACAGACATTTCTGTAAAGAAGACATCCAGATGGTCAACAGATACACATGAAAAAGTGTTCAACAACACTCGGCATCAGGGAAATACAAATCAAAACCACAGTGAGATACCACCTCACACTAGTCAGAATGGCTAAAATTAACAAATCAGGAAATGACAGATGTTGGTGAGGATGCAGAGAAAGGGGAACCCTCCTACACTGTTGGTGGGAATGCAAGCTGATGAAGCAACTCTGGGAAACAGTATGGACGTTCCTCAAGAAGTTGAAAATAGAGCTTCCCTATGACCCAGCAATAGCACTTCTGGGCATTTACCCTAAAGATACACATGTAGTAATCCAAAGGGACACATGCACCCAAATGTTTATAGCAACAATGTCCACAATAGCCAAACTATGGAAAGAACCTAAATGTCCAACAACAGATGAATGGATAAAGAAGAGGTGGTATGTATGTGTGTGTGTGTGTGTGTGTGTATATATATATATATATATATATATATATATATAATGTAACCATCAAAAAATGAAATCTTGCCATTTGCAACAACATGGATGGAACTAGAGGGTATTACACTAAGCCAACGAAGTCAATCAGAGAAAGACAATGACCATATGATCTCTCTCATACGAGGAATTTGAGAGGCAGGGTGAGGGGTCATGGAGGGGTAGGGAGGTAAAAAATGAAACAAGATGGGACCTGGGAGGGAGAAAAACCATAACGGACTCTTTTTTTAAAAGATTTTATTTAGTTATTTGATGGAGAGATCACAAGTAGGCAGAGAGACAGGCAGAGAGAGGGAGGGAAGAAGGCTCCCTGATGAACAGGGAGCCCGATGTAGGGCTCCATCCCAGGACCCTGAGATCATGACCTGAGCCGAAGGCAGAGGCTTAACCCACTGAGCCACCCAGGAGCCCCCATAAGAGACTCTTAATCTCAGGAAACAAACTGAAGGTTGCTGAAGGGAGGGGGATGGGAGGGATGGGATGGGTTATGGACATTGGGGAGGATATGTGCTATGGTGAGTGCTGTGAATTGTGTAAGACTGATGATTCACAGACCTGTGCCCCTGAAGCAAATAATACATTATATGTTAATAAAATTTAAAAAAGAGTGATTGCCTTTGGACCTAGAGGATTTGACTGAGAAAAGGCACGTTGGACCTTTATTTGATAAACAAAATGTTACTTATTTTGTTTTGAGAGATGGCTACTCCATGAAAAAGCTCACTAAACAGACTACTGTAAATCTATGCATTTTGTTTTATATTAATTAAATCTAAAGCCAAAAAAATATTTTGGAAAAAATATTTTGGCAGCATTGGTGTAATGGTGAGGAATGTTGGCTTTTGGCAACTAATATAGATCAGACTTTAATTCCAGATTTGGAAATACATTGCCAGATCTGTGACAAGTTAATTACCATCCTGAGCATCAACTTCTTGATGTGTTAAATGGGGCCAAACACCTGTGGATTTTGTGAGGATTATGACCATGTCTATAAAAATTTTAAAATGGCATTTGACCACATAATAGGCATTCAATTAATAGTAGTTACGCTATTTTAGTGAATCCCTTGTAATTCTTCCTTCAAATGCCTTGTACTTCTGATACATCCTGTACTTTTTTTTTTCTTTTAGGGATTAGTCTGTCTATTTGGAGAAACTCATGAATCTCTCCCACAGCTTTCAGTTTGTTTGTTTTTTTTTCTTTTCCTTGCTACTGCCAGCATTACACCCCCCGCCCCCTCCCACGCTTCAAGCATAAGTGACTACTCAGTTATTTGCATCAACTATGACCAATATGAGTTTTATACAATGCAAACAGTAACACTTTATTGCACTAAAAATACCATGTCAATATCTGTATGTGTCTATAAGATTTGGTTTTAGATTTTCCTCTGCAGCACTACTCACATCAGAGTGCTAGACATATACTGAATCCTTAATAAAAGGCATTTCATAAATAAATCATTTTAGACTTTTTGAAAATTGTAACTGATTATTTTACCCACTTATAAATATTTGCACTAAGTCTAACAGTTATATGGGAGTGAAAGGAACGTAGTTGTTATTCTAATCTTACACTTTTATTATTTTTAGTGGCCATTCAGGATGAACAGGATGTATAAAAGAGTGAATAAAACAAAGTTCCAGCTGGCATGGAGGCTCCATTCTTATGCTAAATTGGATAGTAAACAAATATAAAAAATTAATATACATGCCTCAGTGATTTTCCTACTTCTACTTGTCTATTCTCAGTTCTCCTTCCCCCAATTTTTAAAATTATGCTTGTTATCCTTTTGTTATATATTTATGAAAATACTGAAAATCTGGGGCGCCTGGATGGATCAGTGGGTTGGGCATCTGCCTTCAGCCCAGGTCATGATTCCAGGGTCCTGGGATGAGCCCCATGTCGGGCTCTCTGCTCACTGGGGAGCCTGCTTCCTGCTCTCCCTCCCTTGCTTGTTCTCTCTCTCTCTCAAATAAATAAATAAAATCTTCAAAAAAATACTGAAAATCTTTTATGTTAGGAGACAGACCCCTACATCCCATGGAATCTATATATATATTTGATTTTTGCTTTCTACTCACCTTGGGTTTTTAAGTTGTTTCATGGAGAAGTAAGAAAAGAAAAGTTTGGCAAGTCTTGGTTCAGAGGCATAGAAGTGGAAGAGCATACACACAGAAGAGTGGTATGGCTTCAAGAAGCTCAAAGATCCCATAAGGAGAAGGCAGATTTGGGGAGACCTATTTAAACTTTATATTCCAAATCCCCCACTGTACTCAGGACAGCTTTGAGTTTCCCTGTTATTAAAGCAGTGAATCTTTGCAAAGTAGTTATATGTTACTTGATTTTCCCACATGTATTTGATGTTGGAGTAGGTAATTTGTGAGTAGCTAGGTTTTCAAGTAGCCTGTGTCTGAGAGCACTGATTGTATAAAATAGGAAGATTTTCCAGGGAAGAATATACCCATTTCCTCTAGGGTTCCTAGTCCCACCAGAATCACTAAATGCTTATATCCAAGTTTTTCTCTACCAATTAAACAATGTTCCCAATGAATCACACAGGTGCTAAAGTAAAAGTTGACTACTTTCCATTCTGAATGATGCTAATTTTTAAAAAAAATTCCCGATACTTCCTTTTTTGTTTCTGTATCACCTTTGGGCATAAATTGGGCCTCCTTTTACATAATGAACTTAGTGGGAATTGACATTGGGTGGCGATGCTATTCATTGCCACCCAATGTCATTGGGGACAGTTGGGACCTACTAGTAGCCATTTATTGTGTAGGATGACTCACATAATGGTGGATTGAAGATTAAATCTGCCATAATACTAAAAAAGAAATGGTTAGTAAAAGAACTTAATCTCTCAGAAAACTATACATTTTAATTAGAGGAGAAGCAAGTATGTCTTACTGAGGGTAGAAATGCCATAGCCTGAAAAATGAACTCAATTTCTCAAAGCCATCCATAGCCAGTAACTGCCATGTGTCAGGATTGGTGATCCAGGAACACCAAGGTTATATGCCCAGAGTAAGTCCCTCTAAGGTGTTTGTAAACCCCTACCAAATTGAGAAGTCCTATATGAACTACTAATGCACAAGAGGGACCTGGAAGCCATGAAGCATGGTGGTATCCATTCAGTAGAAACAGTTCTGTGGGTATATATGGTATATATATGTGGGTATATATGTGATATATTAGGCACCAGGAAAGAGATGTTTGTATTTGAAAAGGAAGGCTCCTAGGAATAATAACTGATTCCTCACCTCTTCAGTTGCCAGAAAATAAAACACTGAAACCTCATTCTGAAATTATTCCTCATTATTTAAAGCAATAATTACCTTAAGAATGAATTTATGTCTTGACTGGAATTCATAAATTACCAAATTTGAGGAACATCGGATAAGGGTACCTCAGGAAGAGTAGGGTATGGCCTTCACATTCTCTTCTGCCCCCTTGTGGTATCTTTCATCGTATCTTTCTGGACTCTTGCCCTAGGTGAAAACAGTCTCTTCTAAACTAAACATTCTTATTTAGTGTTTTGACTACTTCCAGAAAACTGCCCAGCTAGAAGTGAGGCTGTCACGTCCTTTCAACCTCAAGTAGTATAGTGTTAACCAATCATTTTTATGTCTTCTGCCTTATCTGCATATATATAGATAGATAGATAATTTTTAAACTGATTTTGCTCAAGTAGATTTCCCTGAAATTTCATACTTTATTCTTCATCTGTTTTCCCTATATATTAATCTTAGATCTGTTTATTCATTCATTTTATTGTTTTCTAGTGCATTTTTGGCTTTCATTTTTATTATTTCTTTCCTGCTCTGTAACTGATGAACAGCACTAAGAAACCCACCTTGTTCCTTCATCCCAGCTACTTCACAGAAAATTTTCCTGGTACTAAAAATGCTGTCTTCCATTGATACCTGGAGCATCTGAATTTCCATGATTTCTTTCCTTCTCTCCGTAGTCTTTGCCATCCCTTTTCTCTGCCTGTATCTAAAAATGTCTGTATTCTTCAAGACATATCTCAGGAGTTTCACTCTTAACACTTCTCCTGCAAACACATTCACTCCCACAGTTAAGGAGTACCTTAACTCTCAGTTCAGTTTTCTTTTGAATCCCAAGCCATCATACAAGACGGTCTATAGAGCATCTCTCTTTGGCAGTCCCAAAGGACTGCAAATGTCCATGTCTCAAGCAATACTCATAAATCTCTCTTGCTATGTGCCTCCCACTGTGTCCCTAAGAGAATCAACCACACTATCAATTCCCCACTTTCCCAGGACAGACTTATACGTCTTCTCCATCCTTTTACATTAAATTATAATAGCAGCCTGCTATGATTCCTGAATCTCTCATATACATAGATTCACTTCTTTTATTCTCCGGCTCCGATTTCGCTGTATCTGAGCTCAGACCACACCATCTCCCCCCTCATGGATGCCTTCCATGTTACCAGTGGTCTGTTCCTACTCTATACTGCAGAACTGTGATTTCTAAAACATAGATCTGTTCTTGTCACTTCTCTGTGAAAACTCATCCATGGTAAGTCTCACCAGGCTGCATTTGGGGACTGGACAGAGTGAGAAGGGATCTTGTGTCAGCCAGGATTTCTGGTAGACGCCCCTATGCACTATCCACTTGTGGTGGTCGGGGGCGGGGAAGGGGCGGGATTGAGCCCCCTTCCCCCCTCCTCCTTACTGCGGAAAGCTGCAGAGCTAAGGGCACTTACTTCCTATTCACCAGTCAGCAGGGAGGGATCCTCTGATCAGCCACGTAGGCATTCTCTTCTCTCTGGAGGAAAAGGCCCAGCAGCTGTCGGAGGAAAAGGCCCACCAGCTGTCAGAGCAAAGGGACATGTCGCAGCTAAGTAAGAATTTGGGTGATTCGAGTCCCCCGGCCGAGGCCCCTAAGCCTCCGGTCTATAGCCGCCCTACGGTTCTGATGCGGGCCCCGCCCGCCTCCTCTCGGGCTCCACCAGTCCCCTGGGATCCACCTCCGATTGATTTGCAGGCTTCACTGGCCGCTTGGCAGGCACCTCAGCCTGCTTGGGAGGCCCCACAGGGCCAGCCGCCTACCCCAGTGGCTCCGATGGCCCAACCTCCGGCCCTGGGGGGCCCGATGGTCCAGGCTCCCCCTCTGGGAGGCCCGATGGGCAAGCCTCCGACTCCCGGAGTCCTGATGATCCATCCTCCCCCTCCGGGAGCCCCGATGGCCCAGCCTCCGACTCCGGGAGTCCTGATGATGCATCCTTCAGCTCCCGGAGCCCCGATGGCCCATCCTCCTCCCCCGGGGACCCCGATGGCGCATCCTCCCCCTCCGGGGACCCCGATGGCCCATCCTCCCCCTCCGGGGACCCCAATGGCCCATCCCCCCCCTCCGGGGACCCCGATGGTGCATCCTCCCCCTCCGGGGACACCGATGGCGCATCCTCCCCCTCCGGGGACACCGATGGCTCACCCTCCCCCTCCGGGGACACCGATGGCCCATCCTCCCCCTCCGGGGACCCCGATGGCCCAGCCTCCGACTCCGGGAGTCCTGATGGCCCAGCCTCTGACTCCGGGAGTCCTGATGGTCCAGCCGCCTGCTCCGGGAGCTCCGATGGCCCAGCCTCCGCCCCCAGGAGCCTTGATGACCCAGCCTCCGCCTCCGGGAGCCCCGATGGCCAAGCCTCCTGGTCCCGGCGTCCTGATGATTCATCCTCCAGGTTCGAGAGCTCCGATCACCCAGGCTCCAGCTTCAGGAGCCCCGATGGCACAGCCGGCCGCCCCACCTGCGCAGCCTCTGGCTTCTTGGGCCCCACAGGCTCAGCCTCTGATTCTGCAAATCCAGTCTCAGGTTATAAGGGCTCCTCCGCAGGTTCCCCAGGGCCCGCAGGCCCCGCAGGCGCAGCTGGCCACACCCCCGGGCTGGCAGGCCACCTCGCCAGGATGGCAGGCCCCGCCACAAGGCTGGCAAGCCACGCCTCTGGCTTGGCAGGCCACGCAGGTCACCTGGCAGGCTCCGACCATTACCTGGCAGGCACCACCACCCGTGCGCCAGGGCCCACCGCCCATCCGCCCGGGCCCACCACCCATCCGACCTGGCCCCCCGCCGGTGCGCCAGGCCCCGCCCCCGATTCGCCAGGCGCCACCGCTGATACGCCAGGCACCGCCGCCCATCCGGCCTGCCCCACAGGTCCTGGCCACCCAACCACCACTCTGGCAGGCCCTGCCACCCCCGCCGCCGCTGCGGCAGGCTCCGCAGGCTAGGCTGCCCACCCCACAGGTGCGGGCAGCTCCACAGGTGCGGGCAGCGCCGCAGGTGCCCACTGCTCCGCCAGCCACGCAGGTGCCCACGGTGCCTCCCGCTGGCCCGCAGGCACCTCAGGCTGTGCTGTCGGCTCCTCTGTCGGCCCCGCAAGCTGTGCACTGCCCACCCATTATCTGGCAGGCCCCCAAAGGCCAAGCCCCAGTGCCACACGAGCTGCCGACGTCGATGGAATTCCAGGAAGTGCAGCAAGCCCAGGCTCTCGCCTGGCAGGCCCCCAAGGCCCCTGGGCAGTTCTGGCAGCCTGTGCCCACCCAGGAGGCCCAGAGGCAGGGCCCACCACTGGTTCAGCTGGAGCAGCCCTTTCAGGGGGTCCCGGCCTCCCAAAAGGCCCTCCAAATCCAGCTACCCACCCAGCAGGCCCAGCCCTCGGGCCCGCAAGCAGAGCTGCCCACCTTGCAACTCCAGTCCTCCTGGCAAGGCCCCCCAGCAGCCTTGCAGGGCCAGCCCGGAGCTCCCATAGCGGCAGCAAATTTTCCCATGGGCTCCGCTAAATCACTGATGACTCCATCGGGAGAATCCAGGGCCTCTTCCATAGAACGCAGGACCTCTTCAAAGGAACGGAGGACCTCTTCAAAGGAACGGAGGGCCCCTTCGAAGGATCGCATGATCTTTGCTGCCACGTTCTGTGCTCCTAAGGCAGTGTCAGCTGCCCGAGCACACCTGCCGACTGCCTGGAAAAACTTGCCTGCCACATCGGAGACCTTCACTGCCACTTCAAGGGTCTTTCCAACTACCTCCCGGTTCCAGCCTGCCTCTTCTAATGCCTTTCAGGGCCCATCTGCCCCCTCTGAGACCCCGAAGTCACTGCCACTTGCTCTGCAGGATCCATTTGCCTGCGTGGAGGCTCTGCCTGCAGTTCCGTGGGTTCCACAGCCCAGTGTGAATGCTTCGAAAGCAGCGCAGGCAGTGCCAACCATCCTGATGGCTACGGCAGCTGCCCCGAAGGCAATGGCCACCACTCAAGAGGCCTCGAAGACGTCTGCTGAGCCACCACGTCGCTCTGGCAAAGCCACCCGGAAGAAGAAGCATCTGAATACCGAAGAGGACAGCAGTGGCCATATGCTGGCCCTGCGTGACTGGCAGGCTCCGAGACCCTGGGAAAATCTGAACTTGAATGACTGGGAGGTTGAAAACCCTATCCAGGTCCTGGGTGACTGGGAGGGCCCGAGCACCTCCCGTGGCCTGAGTGGCTGGGAGGGCCCGAGCACCTCCCGCATCCTGAGTGGCTGGGAAGGGCCCAGCACAACTTGGGCTCTGAGTGCCTGGGAGGGCCCAAGCACCTCGAGGGCCCTGGGCCTCTGGGAAAGCCCAGGTAGCCCTCAGCCCCTGATTATCTCTGAGTTCACCAATCTCTCTCAGGGATTTGGTGTCACCCAGAATGACCCCAAGCTGGAGACTCAGCCATTGTCTCCCTTGGATGAGAGAGCGAATGCATTGGTGCAGTTCCTCTTGGTCAAGGACCAAGCCAAGGTGCCCATCAAGCGCTCAGAGATGGTGAAATTCATCATCCGTGAATATAAAGATGAGTGCTTGGATATCATCAACCGTGCCAACAATAAGCTACAGTGTGTTTTCGGTTATCAACTGAAAGAGATTGATCCCGAAAACCACTCTTATATTATCATCAACAAGCTGGGCCACCACAAGGGTGAACCAGTGGCATCCTACTTAGACAGGCCCAAGTTAGGCCTCCTGATGGTGGTCCTGAGTCTCATCTTTATGAAAGGCAATTGTGTCAGGGAGGACATGATCTTTAGTTTTCTGTACAGGTTAGGGTTGGATGTCCGAGAGACACATGCTCTCTTCGGAAATACAAAGAAGCTCATCACCGAAGTGTTTGTAAGGCAGAAGTACCTAGAGTACAGGCGAATCCCCTATACTGAGCCAGCAGAATATGAGTTCCTCTGGGGCCCCCGAGCATTCCTCGAAACCAGCAAGATGCTTGTTTTGAGGTTTCTGGCCAAGCTCCATAAGAGAGACCCACGGTGCTGGCCTTTGCAGTACTTCGAAGCATTGGCAGAGTGTGAGTCTGAAGATTTGGATGAGGATGAGCCTGGATCCGGTGACAATTCCGGTGACCCCACCAGCAGTTCCCCTCCCCGCTAATGTGGTTCTTTCCGCAGATATCTCATTCCTTTGGGTTCCTGGCCAGAGGCCACTGACAGGGTGGGGTGGGGTGGGGGGGCGTTTTGTTTCTGGTGTTTATGTTCCAGTTCTATGTGTGTAAGTTTGGATTTAAATTTGGTTCAACTTAGTATCTGCCAAAGCTTTGTACATTTTCATGTGGTGTTGATTTCGATTGGCTACTGTTCTCTTTGGTATTTTGGCATCTGTATTTTTAAGTGAGATCTGTGATTCTCTGTTTTGTGTTATAATTGTTATGTTTTGGTATCAGAGTTGTGCTGGCTTTGTGAAATGAATTGAGAAGCTATCCATCTCATTCTGGTACAGATTATGTAGTATTGAAATAGGCTGTTCTTTGAACATTAAAATGAGTCATCAGTAAAAGCTGTCTGCAGAAAATAAATATCTATATCTATATATATAAATATACTTTCAGCATAACATGAAAGTGTTTGTCTTTATTCTCATTTTTACTCTGGATGATGGGAGCCAAGTTTTACCATATTCTCGGAATAGACTTAAACATCAAGATTACTACCAGTGATAGTAGAAACCACGGTAATTAACCTGTCTCAAGGACAGTGCTACATTCGTCCTAACAATGCAGGGATTGTGTTGTATGGTGAAATGTAAGATTTCCTTAACTCAAGAGTAAAACTTCACAAGTCAGTGAAGTAGAATCAGGAGGAGGCTGAATATCTCCTCTGATTTAATCCTCACAATAGTCCTTCAATGCAGGCATTATTATTCCCATTTTGTAGCTGAGTATCTGAGGCTCCAGTACATTAATTAAATGGCACAAATCAGTAAAGCTGCAGTTTGAAGCAGACTTTTCTCCTTAAGGCTACGTGGGAAAGAAGGGCCATCTTCCCGCAGCACCGGTATCCAGGTTTATTAGCTATGTGGATGAATTTGGCCAGCGGGGGTGTTTATGTGGCCCATGGTGGGTATCCAGCAGCACACGAGACTTGCGTCTCATCAACACAGTGATACTTGGATGGAAATGTTCCCTGCAAAATATCTAGGCTTATAAAAGGGAAAAGGAAACACGAGCCTCCAGTGCGGATTGCGGGTGGTGGTGGAAAGGGAGGGAGATACATAACCAGTGACAGGGAGGTCTAAGGGGGAGGTTCGTGGTTGGAGTCGGGGGCATAAGCCCAAGTTTACAGGGGGAGTCAGCTGATACAATCCGAGGTTGCTAAGTAACTTCGTCAACCTTAGTGTGCAGGGTCTGGTGTGGGAGGGAAGACAACAGAAGCTACCTGAGTGCTTTGGGGAAAGATACTCATGCGCACACCAGAGTGGCGGACACAAGCCGACTTTCCTGAAGTCACGACTCTCTTCCTGTGCACCAGCATCAGGCACTGCCGCCACCTCTACCGCCCTAAAAGGATCAGGACTCCCACCCTAAAGCGCTCTTCTCTGGGTAAAGATTAAGTTCCAGAAACAAGGTAAAACAGCCATAGTGGAATTCTTCTGCCACCTAGTGGCGTCCCACTGGTCCAGTCAGTTACTCCGCGGCTGCCTACTACATCCCATCTGCCGCAGGGCTTAAAGTCATACCCTCAATACCTGGGTTGTGGCTACTACTTGCTTCATAATTTTGCCCATAATTTTATCAGCATCTGTGCCCAAACATGCCTTCTTTCCTCTTGTCATAGGACAAGGTGAAATTCTTCTCCGAGTGCAATCCATTGGCACTTAGGAACCTGAACCTATATACTATGAGATGGAGGTATATAATGGAGAGTCCATTCCCAGCATAAGCAGAGCCCAACTTTCTAGGGCAACTCGTCCCACAAGACAACCTGCTTGCCTGTAGGGAATCTTTGGAAAGTTGTCCAAGTGGCTAGATTTTCCAGAAATTCAGTGAGAGTTTCTTATAAACTTCCTGGGTCAGCGAGTACTGTGTTTCTGCCCTAAATCAATCTTAACTTATTTTGAGGACAACAGCTAATGTCCATTGAGGGCAACAGCCTGGCCCCAGCTGACAACTATCCCCAGAAGAGGGTTTTCTGGGATAGAAAACTGTCACATGGATTTAGTATTTCTTGTTTGTTTTTAGTTCATTTATTATCATTTCTATGGCTTCTTCCAAATCATTTATTTACTCACTGGGTGCTTGAGCAAGTTGCTCTTGGTGAAACAAAGCCATAAACGTCCATCTTATTTATCTCACATCTGATATAAAGCAAATAACCTTCTTTTACCAATGCCTTGCAAGGGCTTAAGATCTGAGTTAAATTCTAATGAGAGATAAATTATAATAATAATGAATTTTTAACTATAAATAAACTAATTAGGCACATATTGAATGGAAAAGGTTAAGAACAGTTGACATTATAAAATCAGAAGGCAGAAAACAAAACTTGGAATACATGAAAATACAGGACACACGTTGTGATGAGCACTGGGCGTTATATGCGACTAATGAATCGTCAAACACTACATCAAAAAAATAATAATGTCCTATAAGTTGGCTAACTGAACATAATAAAAAAAAGAAGCAGTGAAAACAATTTTAAGACCCATTTATTTGAAAGTTCCAAAATGTAGGTAACTGTTGTACACAGTTTTTTATGTTATAATGGAGAAAAAAATGTTAAAACCTCTGTAAATAAATGGGCAAAAGGTATCAGATAACAACAACAAAAAAATAAAAAACAAAAGAAATGCACGTCTCAAATAACAATGAAAAATGTTACACCCCACTTATATTTAAGACAGAAATATTAGACCAGCATTCCCATTTTCATTCATTAAATTGACATAGAATAGAATAAAAGCCCAGGGAAGAGCCAGTGTAAGTAGAGTTGTTATGAAACGGGCACCATTCGTTACATACTACCGATGGAAGTATAAATTACTACAAGTCGCCCTGAAATAAATTTAGCCAACAGCATCTTCAAGGGTTTTAAAACTATCTGTACTATTTCGCCTGGAAATTCCTCATATGGGAATATGCCGTATGTAAATAACCTGTAGTAGGGGCAAAGACTTCTTCACACCAAAGAACTGCTATGGGAGATTTATAGTGTGCTCACACCTTCCCCCCATACAACCAGACACACGTCAAGGTGTCTGCTGAGTGTCCTGCTGTAAAGATCAAAGGCTTCCTCAAGGGACAACTTACTGTCTGCTCAAATACAAAATTGCATGCTGTGGACCAGTGGCACAACAATCTGTAGTTAATAAATGAGAAGTGGGTGCTAGTAGACTCTCAACAAAGCCATAAAACAATCTCAGTAAAAGCCATTTCCCATGAAGCTATATGATCAAACTGAGTGCACTATTGTATAAGATGTTAAATTATAAGCAAGCTGATATCTTCGATATTTACTTGAAAATGATCTGAATTTTGGAATAATTTTACTCTAGGCCATGCCTCCCGATGGCCATAAAGACAAAGGTCAGTTGCGTGTTAAACTATTTATAAAGCAATGATGTCAGCAAACAAGAATTAATCGTTGTGGCTATGATGGATGGAGCACTCCCTAGGGCCCCCGTGACCTTCCCTGGACACCCACAACTCTTGTCACCTTCTCATTTACTGTCATACTACTTGAAAGGATATAGGATCTGTCCTGACATTCCCATGTCTGTTGTCAGAACCTAACACCTGGGCATCTCCCTCATACAGTCAGACATCCTGCATTGGCAGTTTTCCCGTCTTACAGGGTCAGTGTTTTCCCTTCTCTCCATCCCGGTGGATATTGTTGCCTGAACTTTGAAGCTGCTTTTGGCATGATCTCTAACTTGAGTAATGCCCCTCACACCATTCAATACACTAGCTGCCCAGATCACAATGTTTTAATTGGTATAAAGCATTTGATGGCTCTCAATTTTCCTTGGGGTTAGATGCAGCTCTCCTTCGCTCACACCCCTCATCCTAAGGGTCAAAGAGCAGCAGGGGAGAGGTGGACTAGGCAAAATCAGGATTTGCAAACTAGTTCAGGGGTCCCTCTGCTGGATGTTTTGAGGAACTCCTTGAATTCTGTATTGAAAACCCACCTGGGTCAGCAAGGATGGGTCCTAAGGCAGAAGACCCTGACATTTAGATCACAGACCTTTCCTGCTTACCTTGGTCCCCAACCCAGAAAGTCTTATGGACACAGGAAATACATGGTGAGGGAAACAGCCCTGCCTTCTCTGAATAGGCTGTCTAGGAAATGAAGCCTAAAGTGGATCCACCTTTCAAACTCAAGTCTCATTTTCCTGAGTGCGAGAAATTTATTTCTTCCAAAATCTTCCAGAAGGTTCTTTTGAGAACACCATGAAGAGACCTGTAACACTATGAGCCCTTTGGTCCAGTCCCTTAATCCTTTTAGATTCTTCAAGTTTTACTTGCCCCTTCGTGTTTAAGAGACAAAATCCATGGGGAGCTTCCTTCATTACCAGCTTCCTTCTATTTTGCTTCGTGGCACTGCAGAAATCACTCTGGTGGTCTCAGTGAAATGCCCTTAGCGCCAACGTCTTTGCTCTGAAAGTCTCCAATCCATCTGCCAGTAAGACTGTTTTCTACACTCTCACTTGTTCAAAGTGCGTTCAGCTTGAGAACCATGGAAAAAAGAGGGATCAGTGTTGTCTGATTAATCAGCATTAACCACAGAAGTATCTCCTAGACCTTAGAAACTGCATGGAGCATACTCTATAGTAGTTTTTAATATTTCCCTGAAGTAGAGCTAGCTGGGTCTACAAAGCTGTGGAGTTTGAGTGTTGGTTTTGTGGCTTCTGCAAGACATCCTTAAAAAACATTTTGTTTTGAAGTAATAGATTCACAGGAAGTTGCAAATATTATACAGGGATAATGTACTTTAACCAGCTAAATACTATTGAATTGTAGTGCAATACCAAGTACATTTACATTGGTACCATGTGTATGTGTAGTTCAGTGACATTTTATCATAAATGTAGATTTGATAAACATCACTGTAATCAACATACAGATCTATTTTTCAACCACAAAGATTTCTCACATGCTGTTGCTTTATGGTCATGTGCATCCCTAAACATGCCTACACCCTGGCCATCACTACTCTGTTTTGTAGCTCCATAATTTTTTCAGTTTGGTAATCTTATATAAATTGAATCATACCCTTGAGACTGGCATTTTTCACTCACTATAATGTGACTGATACAAATCCAAGTCATTGCATGTATCAATAGTTCACTCCTTTTTAAGGCTGATAAAATATTTATCTATGAAGGGCATTTTGGTTGTTTCCAGTTTTGAGCTACTACAAAGTTGCTCTGAACATTCATGGACAGGCTTTTGTATGGACATAAATTTTCATTTATCCAGGATCCTGGGGGTCGTTGCTGGGTTGCATGGCAATTGCATTTACACTTTGAATGAAACTACCAAACTATTTTCCAGAATGGCTATGCCATTTTACATTCACTAGCAACACATGAAAGATCCAGTTTCTCTGCATCCTTACCAACTGGTGTAGTCGCTGTTAGAATAAATTTAGAGATCCTAATAGGTATGCACTGATACCTCATCGTGCTCTTAATTTGAATTTCTATGATGGTGAGAGGAATTGAGCTCTTTCCCTGTACTTATTTGTTCTCTGTATGTCTTCTTCTTTTTTTTTTAAAGATTTCATTTATTTATTTTTTATTTGACAGAGAGAGAGAGATCACAAGCAGGCAGAGTAGGAGGCGGGGAGTGGGGAGTGGGAAGAGGCAGGCTCCCTGCTGAGCAGAGAGCCTGATGTGGGGCTTGATCCCAGGATCCTGAGATCATGACCTGAGCCGAAGGCAGAGGCTGAACCCACTGAGCCACCCAGGCGCCCCTCTGTATGTCTTCTTTAATGAAATGTTTGTTCATCTCCTTTGCCCATTTTCTAAATGAACTTTTATTTTTATTATTACTGAGTTTTGAGAGTTATTTACATAATCTAGATTTGAGTCCTTTATTAAATATGTTGTTTACAAGTATTTTCTTCCAGTCTGCAGTTTGGCTGTCTATTATCAGAGCAGCACAAGGTCTTTACACAGAAAAACATTTAAATTTTGATGAAGTCCCATTTGATTCTTTTTCTTTTACAGATCAAGCCCCTTGTTTTCCACCTAAGTACCCTTCATCAGATCCTAGGTCCCAAAGATTTTTTTCCTACGTTTTCTTGTAAAAGTTTAATAACATTACATTTTTTATTTACTTCTGTAATCCATTGTGAGATTATTTTGTATAAAGTGTTATGTTTAGACTGAGGTTCTGGTTTTTTTCCTTATGCACATTTCATTGTTCTAGTAATATTTGTTGAAAAGTCTATCCTTTCAACATTAAATTGCTTTTGCACCTTTATCAAAAATCAGGTGGCTCTACTTGTATGGGCTACTTCTGAGTTCTCTATTTTTTTTTTTAAAGATTGTATTTATTTATTTGACAGAGAGAGAACACAAGTAGTCAGAGAGGCAGGCAGAGAGAGAGAGACGAGGAAGCAGGCTCCCTGCCCAGCAGAGAGCCCGATGCGGGACTTGATCCCAGGACCCTGAGATCACGACCTGAGCTGAAGGCAGAGGCTTAACCCACTGAGCCACCCAGGCGCCCCCAGAGTTCTCTATTTTGTCTGCTTTATGTGTCTATCCTTCCACTGAGACTACACCATCTTGACTGTAGCTATATAAGCTCTAGAAATAAAGTACAGTGATTCTCCTCACATTATTATTTTTGTTCAAAATTATTTATAGCTATTATATATCTTTAACTTTCCATGTGAATTTAAAAATAGCCTTGTCCACATCTTGAAAAAAAAGACTTGCTGGGAGTTTTGTGGGAATTTAATTAAGCCTATGTATCCAATTGGGTAGAATCAAACTTGTTACTATGTTGAGTCTTCCAATCCATAAGCACAGTATATCTCTCCATTTAGTTGGACTACCTTTGATTGCTTTCATCAGCATTTTGTATTTTTCAGTATATAATTCCTATATATGTTTTTTTAGATTTATACCTAAGTATTTCATTCTTTTTTAAAAAGATTTTATTTGTTTATTTGAGAGAGAGAGAGGGAGAGAGGGACAGCACAGCAGGGGGAGAAGGAGGGAGAGGGAGAAGCAGGATCCCTGCTGAGCAAGGAACCTGATGTGGGACTCCATCCCAGGACCCCAGGATCAGGGCCTGAGCCAAAATGTCACTTGTGTGTTATCTGACACTCTTTCCCAAGATGAGGAAGTTCTCTTCTGTTCATGTTTTTTAGAGATTTTATCACAAATGATGCTGAAGTTTGTTAAATGTTTCTACTCTCTTGATTATAACTATCATATGTTTTTTTTCCTTTTTAGCCTATTGATATTAACTTATTTTTAAAATATTGAAGCAGCCTTATATCCCTGAAATAATCTCACTTTTTCCATTATATATGTGTGTGTATATATATATATATATATACACACACACACACACATATATATAATGAATTCTATATACTAATGTTTTGTTAAATTTTTTAAACCCATATTCATGAAGAATGTGTTATCTATTTTTCTCTTCTTATTATTTTTTTTGGGGGGGTACTCTGTCTGATTTTGGTATCAGGTATCACTAATTACATAAAATGTTCCTTCCACTTCTACATTCTGGAAGTGATGGTGTATAATTGGTGTTAATTCTTTTTTTTTAATATTTGGTAGAATTGTCTAGTGAAACCACATGCCTTTCAAGGAATTATTTTCTAATACAGTTTTGCTTCAAGACTGAGGGAATTCTGTTGCATGTAAGCATGACATTTAGTGGAGCTTCCAAAGGAAGGTATCAGCCTCTCCCTTAAGATGATCCAAAAATGGGTGTCATTATTTCTTTGGTAGGAGCACCTAGGTTCAGCACCAGCCCCTCCCTCACGGCAGAGGGCAAGTCCTGACTGGGCTCCAGCTACAACGGATGTCTGAAGTTCTAGTATGTCACATAATTTGCCATCTCTGCTTTCTGTTGCCAGAAGACAAAGAGTTTTGCCTTGGTCTCTGAGCTATTCCTCTATTTCATACATTGTGTGATTCATTTTTCACTCCCTTAGAAAATTCTGTAATTAAAAACAAAGATATCAGTATCCTTACACAGAAAAGTTGAAATTGTTAAGGATGCAATGAGAGGACGAAGCTGTTCTCAAATGCAGTGGTTGTGAAGGCAGGGAGTTCCATAGTCTGGGATTCAGCCAGTACCACTTCACTAG
Source organism: Martes martes (assembly GCF_963455335.1). Taxonomy (NCBI): domain Eukaryota; kingdom Metazoa; phylum Chordata; class Mammalia; order Carnivora; family Mustelidae; genus Martes; species Martes martes. Next base: position 21,842,008 of record NC_137894.1, on the reverse strand, counting down.
CTACTAAATGTATACTGCCCACTTCTATGTTTCTACAGAAATTGCCCAGAGGAACATCAAGATTTCAGTTAATTTATTTCTATAATAAGCAGCAAACTTAAAGACATAACTAAAAGGCAATGGTATGGCGATTAAGTAAAGCTTATATTCAGATTAGCTAAAATTCAAGAATTCCTTTGTTCTCCTTCGTTGGTTGACCCTTTAATCTTGGGGAGGAAGGCATCTGCTGTTGTGAGCACACTGTTCTAGGCAATTGCAACAAAATATTGAAGAGACAGATAAAGTTTCTATTATCACAGAGCTTACATTATAGTGAAGAGAGAGGAATAGTAAATATCTTTGGAAGTGTCAATAGTGATAGAACTGTGTTGAAATTACAACAAAGTGAATTATAAAGAGTAACAGAGGCCCTCTTTAGATACTGTGATCAGAGAAGGGATCTATGAGCAGTTAGTATTTGTGATGATATTTTAAAGACAGAATGGAACCAGGCCACATAAAAGCCTGGGAGAATAACATTTTCAGCAGAGGAATTAGCTAGTGCCAAGGTCATAAGGAGGAGGCATTCATAGACCGGTAACGGGATAAATTTACATGTGCCTGGGACAGAGTGAGTGGGTTCAATTGGTTGAGATGAGGTGGCAGATATAAAAATATAGACAGTAGGGAAGGGAGGGAAAACTGAATGGGAAGAAACCAGAGAGGGAGACAAACCATATGAGACTCTTTTTTATTGTTATTATGCTCAGTTAGCCACTGTATAGTACATAATTAGTGCTTAAAGCAGTGTTCAACGATTCATTAATTAAGTATAACACCCAGTGCTCATCGCAGCACATGCCCTCCTCAATACCCATCACCCTGTTATCCCCTCCCTCCAAACGCCTCCCCTCTGAAACCCCCAGATTGTTTCCTGGAGTCCATAGTCTCTCATGGTTCATCTCCCTCTCTGAATTCTCCCCCTTTTGATTTCCCCCCCTTCCCCTATGGTCTTCCATGCTATTGCTTATGTTCCACATATAAGTGAAACCATATGGTAATTGTCTTTCTCCTCCAGTTCCATCCATGTTGATGCAAATGGTGGATATTTATCCTTTATCCTTTCTGATGGCTGAATAATATTCCATTGTGTATATGTACCACATCTTCTTTATCCATTCGTCTGTTGAAGGGCATCTTGGCTCCTTCCACAGTTTGGTTATTGTGGACATTGCTACTATGAACATTGGGGTGCTCATGCCCCTTCTTTTCATTATGTCTGTATCTTTGGGGTAAATACCCAGTAGCTCAATTACTGGGTGGTAGGATAGCTCTATTCTTAACATCTTGAGTGCCATATGTATATGAAAACCACTTACAGGAAGCCACAGTTAAATTCAAGCATGTGAGCAGTCAGCACGCATATGGTAAAAAGGAAGGTAGGATAGCTCTATTCTTAACATGTCTTCTGGCAACAGAAAGCATCTTATATTGTTTTCCAGAATGGCTGCACAAATTTGCATTCCCACCAACAGTGTAAGAGGGTTCCCCTTTCTCCACATCCTCATCAACATTTGTTGTTTCCTGTTTTGTTAAATTTTGCCATTGTAACAGGTATCAGGTGGTATCTCACTGTGGTTTTGATTTGTATTTATTTTCTTGATGGCTAGTGATGCTGAGTATTTTTTTCATGTTTTTGTTAGCCATTTGTATGTCTTTTTTGGAGAAGTGTCTGTTCATGTCTTCCTGACTCTGGGAAACAAACTGAGGGTTGTGGAAAGGGAGGTGGGTGGGGAGATGGGGTAACTGGTTGATGGGCATCAAGGAGAGCACATGCTGTGATGAGCACTGGATGTTATATACAACTAATGAATCACTGAAGATTATATAAAAAACTAACCAATATATTGGTTAATTGAACTTAAATAAAAATTAAAGAATGAAAAATAAAGACAAAGCATGTCAACAAAATTCCAATCACCTTGATATTTTTTCATTGAATTCCATGAAATTTACCTAATACCTTTTCCATTGAGTTTAACCTGTGCCTACATGCATCTACCTAAAATAGCCAATTACAACTACTGTAGTCACTTATACTTTCATTTCTGTAGCCACTTTATCCTACCTCCTATTTCCTAATTCATAATTAAGACAGAGTGTGATTATCAACATAGGTTATATCAAAGGTTAAAAATGTTCCATGCAGGTATTGCAAAACCAATGTTATACTTTATTTGCCAGTAGGTGGGACCTGCTCTGATCAGTTTTATATTAGGATATTTTTTTAAATATATAATTTGGGTATAACCAGTCAGACTCCAACTCCATTCTTCCCTATATCCCAGTAGTAAGAGATTTATAAAGCAAGTGTGTAGAGGGTTATACTGTTTGTCATCTCTATCCTCTCCCTTTAACCCAATTTTTTCCCTGCTGGTAGACACTTTTTTTGGTTAGAATGTTCATTTTACCATGAACTAATGTAAGGTTATTTCTTTCCCCAACCCAGAAGTAGTTTAAATAACTCATAATAATTCAGATATCACTCTCCATTGATGGACATGAGACACAGTCCGGCCAGAGGAATTCAGAAATATTTTCCTCCATAATAAGAGAAGATTTTTAAAAAGGAGAGTAAAAAATAACTCCCCTTAGAACTGGAACGTATAGTACCTGCATGGGCTTCCTGGAACTATTCTAGGTATCATATAATTATTAAGGAAATATCACTCACATGCTAAAGAGTATGCATTGCAAATATATAAGACATCCATGGTTTGGTGATATGGTTGAGCGGCTAAATTAACAAATCCTACCTGTGGGCCTTTTAAAATCATTTTTAGTAGTTTTTCTTTTACCTACAGCCCCAAGCATCTGAATTGATCCTAACTATTTCACAATAAGATCTGAGCAACAAGTTACATGTTCTCCCCAAGTAGCCATAGACTCTATATTTCATGCATTAGTCATGTTTCTTTGACAATATCATTTTTGGTAGAGTTTCAATTTCAGGTGAATGGTTTGGAGGATCAGTAACCTTAAGTTATGATAAACTTCTATTCACTTATGAATCACTATTAACTTATAGCTTTTGTTTCTTTATCTGGTCTTTGGGCCTCAAAGGAGTAATGGTTAAAACAGATGTAAGCATTCACATACAATGACTTTTTCTGTACCTCCACTTGGTGAAGTACCTAACCTAGGAGTGAACCAGACATGCTCCACTGCAATCTTGCACAACTCCATCTGTGCTGATAATATTTTATACAGGAGGTTAGCAACGGCCATTGGATTTCCTAGTACAGAGCTGTGTGCTCAGTGTGTAGTCATGGTCTACAATAGCACACTCAGAGTTCTGGTACTGAGTTACTGAGTTCGACCCCTATCTTAAGGCACATTTCCCATTCTAGCCATTGCAGGATGTGAGGATGGGACCCTGCTATAGCTGCGAGCCATCCTGTTGTCAGTGACAGGCAGACAGATTGGGAGATTCCCATTGCCAGAGAAGAGTGCTCTGAAAATCTGAAGTTGGTAGAAAGTCAAGGAAAATAACTGTAGCCTACACATGTCAAGCAATTCACAAGTATTCCCCAATGTTGTGACTCCCAAACTCATTTTCTCAGGAAATGCTTGTTGTACATGTAGTACATAGCAGCATTGCATATGTAGTACATGGCAATAATGGTAAACATGTTTCACAGATTATCATATTAAATTTTCTCAAATACCCTAGAAGAAGAGTCAACCATTTGTTCCCATTTTACAAATGAAAGTGAAGCTTATAAGGGGGTAGTAAATTTCTGAAGGCCATACAGCTAAGGATAAGGATCTATAACCTGTTTTCACAGTCTTAGAGTCAGTGTTAGAAGCCAGGTACTGCCTTCCTTTTTACCATATGCGTGCTGACTGCTCACATGCTTGAATTGAACTGTGGCTTTCTGTAAGTGGTTTTCATATACGTATGGCATTGCAGCTGGAGATCGCTCTTTTGCTGTTCTATCCATGCTGTGAATTACCGACCTGGACTTTGATTTGGATAAGTAGTCTCATCATGGGTTAGTGTGAGTAGTTGCCCCCTCCTTTTTTTTTCTTTGTGTGACTAATACCCATAATCGAACAAAGTAATTTGGTAACATTTGTATGCCTCTTTATCCCATTAGCCGATTATGGGTTTATACATAGTATGCTTGTCTATGGATTGCAAATGGAATCCTTCAGCAAATTTATCCATGGAAGTGAATGGGGTGAAGATAAATCAACCAGATTCACGCACCTGGCCAAGGCCACTGGAACCACCTGGCCCTAGGATCACATTTTATGTTTTCCATGCCTTTGGGAAGGCAGAACAAACCATCACCTGTTTCTAATATGATATTCACTTCTTAGTAGTTTTTGGATCTCAAAAAAAGGGTACACCTAAGGGAAATTTTTTTTCTGGAAGTCATTGAGAGAAGGCCTTATTCCAACTTGATAGAAGTTTTAGGAATGACTACCTTAGGGTTTTGACAGAAATTATTGGATATGCTCAAATAAGTCTAGAAAAATAGATGAGCCATCTCCCTTTACAGAGTTTGTATGAGTTATATTTATGTGGCTTAGATCCCAAAATGAACTCAGGCCTGGGATATCATATTCCCTGAAAGGTTGATATGGTGTTCACGTAGAGATAGATTGTGCTAGTGGCATCCCTAGGTTGGGGAGGCATGTAGGGTGTGTGGTACTGGCTGGAATGAATTTCTGTGCTCTTGGTAGCTAGGAGCAACCAGAGACATAGTTGACTTTCCTAGGAAAATGCTGTGTGCTGATGCCTAGAAAGATGAAGCTTGTTAGAAATATAGTCCATTATCACTCGTCATTTGAACCCTGAGATAAAAGTTCTATTACTCCACTGGCACATTAAAACCTGTAATCTTTGGTTAGGAATTCCTGATATCTGGAGGAGCAAAGAATAAATTATAAAGGGAACACAAGTCTGCAGGAATGAAAGGAAAACAACTTGCATTTAGGGAGAGAATCACATAATGAAGTTGAGAATTCCTGATCATTTCAGAGGACAATAAGGTAAAATACACTGTCTGAAATCAAGGTTTTGCAAGAACACACAAAAGCCTTCCTAATAATGTCATATTTTTGAATTCTGATTTTATGCAGCCCTATCAAATTCATAAAAAGCCAACTATTTGTATCGGCTCTGACATGTAAAGAGCTTGGAAGTCATCATTCTTGTCCTTAAATGAAAAAAAATTAGACAAACAGAAAACAGAAAATCAAGGTGTTTCCTTAAGCTCATCAGAGAACTGAGGCTGCAGAATAATCCAACCACCCTAAAATCTGGAGGGAAAATGACTCCAGGAAGATACAGGATGTGAAATATTGGGGTAGAAGTCATGAGATGCCATAGACTGGAGGAAAGTCTTTACCAGAGAGCAACATAGGAAAGGAAAGTTTACCTGCTCTGGCCTCACACTAGTCTTCCAGTGTCATCTAAGAAATAAGAAAAAATAAAAAAAACAAAAAAACAAACAAACAAACAAAAACTATGGCCAACATTGGAGAGAACTCCAAGAAAATAGGCTGGGAGCATAATAACCAAGGAAGATAAAAGAAGATGGGGAAAAACCATATCCCTGGTGGAGGGGTAGAGACACAAAGACCCCCAACACAGAAGCACACTGTATATTCCAACAACTGAGACTTCATGGAAACTTGGAGAACGCCACTCCCCTCCAACTTTACCACCATGCTAGCAAGCCCCCAACAGTAATAAGTGGGTGAGAGAAAGAGCTGCAAGATGTACAACCTCTCTACAAGGTCCTAAAATTCAACATCCATTCATGACCAACACTCTAGAAGAACTAGAAATAGAAGGAATCTTCCTTAAACTAACAAGGGATTTATGTGGAAAATGTACTTCTAACATCATACTTCATGGTTAGAGGCTGAATGCCTTCCCTCTAAGATAATGACAGTATGGCATTAGGAAATTATGAACCCACAGATCAATGGAACAAAACAGAAAACCCAGAAATGGACCATGACAAGTGCAGTCAACTGATTTTTGACAAAGACGTAAAAGCAATTTAATGGAGAACCAATAGTCTTTTCAACACATAATGGTGAAAAGCTTGGAAGTCCATATGAAAAAAAGTAAACTTTGAAACTGAACTCACACCTTACACAAAAAGTAACTAAAAACGTATCCTGGAACTAAATATAAAATGTAAAGCAATCAATTTGCTCAGAAGAGAACAAGAGAAAGGTGGCATGACTCTGAGTTTGTTCACAGGTTCTTAGATATAATAGAGAAACATAATTCATGAAAATAAAAATGGATAAATTAAACTTCATCAAAAACAAAACGTTAAAACTTTCTGCCATGAAAGTTACTGCTGAAGGAATGAAAAGGCAAGCCATAGCCTGAAAGAACATATTTGTACATCATATGTCTGATAAAAGATTTGTATCCAGACTATACAAAGAACACATAAGAGTCAATAAATAGAAAATAAATAACCTACTAATAAATTTGCAAAAGAATAATCCACAGAAGATTTTCAAGACACCTGTTGATGATAGTCTTCAGCAAGGCTGGTTTTATACTTTTTTTTAATTATTATTATTATTCTGTTCATTATCTATAGAGTTGTCAAATGAGTGTCCAGGAACTATGCTTTCTAATGAAAAGTAGGGTAATAAGGTCTATGTAACTTTCTAGCTGAAGCAAATAACTAGGATTACATATTTTTTACACACATGCATTATTATTTATCATCCTAAAATCACTACTTACTCATCCCAGTAAGGCTTTACACAATTCCAGTTTTGCAAGATCCTATAGCATAGATTCTTAGGTTGTGAATTTGTTTATTTTGTTGAAGATTATTTTCTATTTTAAGTGCACAAGAACAAGAGTTTTGTAAGATATTTTGTTCTAACTACACTGACTTTATTCTGTCTGTATTCCATGTCAGTCCAGTTGATTCTTTACGGCCATCTGGTGGCCATTAGGGAAACTAGCTGCTTTGATTTGCTTTGCTTTGTTTTGCTTTGCTTTGCTTTGATTTGCTTTGCTTTGCTTTGCTTTGCTTTGTTTTCATTTTATATTTTATATTTTATTTATTTTATTTTATTTTATTTTATTATTTTTTTCAGTGCTCCAAGATTCATTGTTTATGCACCAGCATTTTGTATTCTCTGTTACTGTGAGGAACTTTATTTCACTAAAACTATGCTATGAGGTCTATCTGGTCCAGTGTGTCTTTCAAAGCTCTTGTCTCTTTGTTGATTTTCTGCATAGACAATCTGTCTATTGCTGAGAGTGGAATGTTGAGTCTCCTACTTTTAATTAATTATCATAAATATGTCTCTTTATTTTGGTTAACAGTTGGCTTATGTAGGTGGCTGCTCCCATGTTGGGGGCATAGATATTTATAATTGTTAGATTCTCTTGCTGGATAGACACTTTAAGAATGATGTAGTGTCCTTCTGTATCTCTAACTACAGTCTTTTTTTTTAAGATTTTATTTATTTATTTGATGGACAGAGATCACGAGTAGGCAGAGAGGCAGGCAGAGAGATGGGGGGAAACAGGCTCCCCGCTGAGCAGAGAGCCCAATGTGGGGCTTGATCCCAGGACCCTGGGATCATGACCTGAGCTGAAAGCAGAGGCCTTAACCCACTGAGCCACCCAGGTGCCCCTCTAACTACAGTCTTTAGCTTAAAATCTAATTTGTCTGATATAAGAATTGCTACCCCAGTTTTCTTGTGAGGCCCATTGGCATGAGAGATGCTTCTCCATCCCTTCACTTTCAGTCTGGGTATATCCTTAGGTTCAAAGTGAGTGTCTTGTAGACAGCATATGGATGGGTCCTGTCGTTTTATCCAATCTGCAACCCTGTGCCATTTCATGGGAGCATTTAGGCTGTTCACACTGAGAGTGATTATTGAAAGATATGATTTTAGTGTCATCAGTTTGCCTGTGCGTTCCTTGTTTCTGTAGATTGTCTCTGTAAATTTCTGTTCTATATCAATCTTGGGGTCTTTCTCCTTTTATAGAAACCTCCCCCCCTTAATATTTCTTGCAAGGCCAGCTTAGAAGTCACATATTCTTTCAGTTTCTGATGGTCCCAGAAGCCCTTTATCTCTCCATCTGTTCTGAATGACAACCTTGCTGGATAAAGGATTCTTGGTTGCATGTTCTTCTCATTTAGTGCCCTGAATATGTCTTGCCAGCCATTTCTGGCTTTCCAGGTCTCTGTGGACAGGTCTGAATTATTCTGATGTTCCTTCCTCTGTAGGTAAGGAATCTCTTCCCTTTACCTGCCCTTAAGATGGCTTCCATGGTTCTAAGACATGCGAGTTTTACTATTACATGCCAGGGCGTTGGTCTGTTCTCCTTAATCTTGGGAAGGGTCCTTTCTGCCTTTAGGACACAGATGTCCTTCTACAGATGAATGGATAAAGAAGATATGGTCCATATATGCGATGGAATATTACTCAGCCATCAGAAAGGACGGATACCCAACTTTTGCACTGACATGGCTGGAACTGGAGGAGATGATGCAGAGTGAAATAAGTCAAGCAGAGAAAGTCAATTATCATAGGGTTTCACTTACTTGTGGAGCATAAAGGTTATCATGGAGGACATTAGGAGAAGGAAGGGGAAAATGGAGTGGGGGGATCAGAGGGGGAGATGACCCATGAGAGACTGTGAACTCTGGGAAACAAACTGAGGGTTTTAGAGGGGAGTGGGGTGGTGGGAAGATGAGTGAGCCTGGTGATGGGTATTAAAGAGGGCACATATGGAATGGAACATTGGGTTTTATATCCAAACATTGAATCATGGAACACTACATCAAAAATAATGATGTACTGTATAGTGACTAACATAACATAATAAAAAAATAAAAAAAAATAAAACTATACTATAAAGTCTAAAATGTCTGCAACTAGGACTTGTTGCAGACTAATTAAAGTGTTTTGAATATTTAACAGAATTCAGTACACATATATTTTGTTAATGTAATAACTGTACTATATATTACATGTAAGTTTTACATAAAATACAATCCATACACTTTTACTAAATTGGATTCATTAAATGACTCAGTGGAATGTATCAACTTTTCCCTTTTCACTACATTGTCTTGTCTAAGTTGCTAACATCTCCCTGGAAGACTGTATTATATCCCAAATAATCTCTCTGCTTCCCGCTTGAGCCTTCTAAGCCATTCTCCAAAGAGTAGCCCAAATCATCTTTTTTTTTTTAATTTTTTATTTATTTTTTTAATTTCTTTTCAGTGTTTCAGAATTCATTGTTTATGCACCACACCCAAATCATCTTTTAAAACATACATATCATAATAAGATCATATATATTTCCCTGTTTAATATCTTCCAATGATGTTTTGTCATTATTAGAGTGAAATGTAACCTTGTCACCATTACCTACTGACTTCTGTGTGATTTAGACTCTACCAACTCTTGAATCTCATTTCTTGTTTCTCCGCTTTTCATTCACTAAAAACCAGATGTCCTTGTTTTGTTTTGTTTTGTTTTTTTGGTTTTCCTTTTTCTTAAACTCATGCTCCAAGACCTTGGTCCTGTATATGCTTTTCCTTCTGCCTAGAATGATTGGTTCCCAGATATTTACAGGGATGTATTTTCTCTAAAGACATGGGTGATTTCTGATAAAATACCATGTCCTCCCAGATGTATCCTTTCTTGGAGACTCAGAGAAACTTACACTAGATACAGCAACAAAAAAGTCCCTAATCTCAGTGGCTGAGTTATGTTATTTTACACTATGTTATGTTTTATGTTATATGTCAAGGCATGTATATCACATTATTCTTGATCATGCAAAATTCAGTATTTTGCATTATGCTGTTAATGATTAAGTTAAGGAGAGTGGAGACTAAGAAGTTCTGCTCTGTGAAGTTAATCAAGGATCCAAGTATCACCCACTTATGACTGCTTTTCACTTGATTCTCAGAATCTACACCATTTACTTGTGAGGGGAAGTGAAAGAGCATGGAGGATTATGTCAGATGTTTCTATAGACCGGCTATGGTTGTGAGACACTTCATTTCTGCCTACAGGCCACTGTTTAGAATTCAGTCACACGGCCTCTACTAATGACAACTGTGAATGGGAAATGTAGGACATCTGTGAAATGTAGGCCAGAGTAAATAAGATTTGGTGAACATACAGAACTTTTTCTTCCATGGTAGCCCTGTTTGTTTGTTTGTTTGTTTGTTTAAACATTTTATTTATTTGACACAGAGAGACATCACAAGTAGGCAGAGAGGCAGACAGAGAGAGGGGGGGAAGCAGGCTCCCTGCTGAGGCAGAGAGCCTGACACGGGGCTCAGTCTCAGGACCCTGAGATCATGACCTGAGCTGAAGACAGAGGTTTAACCCACTGAGCCACCCAGGTGTCCCCAGGGTAGCCCTTTCACTCAAATATTCATTTAACTCCTTCTTCTCACATGTGCACAAACTCTTTTCTAAGGGAGACAATGAAAAATTAATCTAGG